>NC_069499.1:1243759499-1244078666 GCF_027579735.1 Bombina bombina
AGTAAATTGGAAAGTTGTTTAAAATGGCATGCTCTATCTGAATAATGAGAGTTTAATTTTGATTGAGTGTCCCTTTAAGGAGCAGCGGTCTTAAGACCACTGCTTCTTAACTGCTGTTTCCGGGGAGCCTAAAGGCTCGCGTGGAAAGAGCTGCATTGGGGCCGATTGACAGCTTGTTAAATCGGACCCTAAATGTTTTATTTATTAATTAATGCAGCTAAATGATTCTGAGATATGAGCTTAACTGTGTTTGATTGTTTTTGGGAGGGAGAGATCTGCCATTGCCTACAGCAGCGCAAAAGCTAAATATACCTCTAATGTAATCAGGATATGTTTGTGATTTTGCTATTGAAATGTTGCAGCAAAAAACATTGTCATCTTTTGCCATTAAAAAGTTGTGCATAGTTGCTAACATTTGAAGAAAGAAAAATCATCAAGCTCCTCATCAGATCCCTTAGCACACAATTTGCATAGGAAGAATAACATTACAGCAAGCACCAGAATAAGCAAGTGAGGGTTATAGGGACACTGAACCCAAACTTTTTCTTTCGTGATTCAGATAGAGCATGCAATTTTAAGCAACTTTCTAATTTACTCCTATTATCAATTTTCCTTCGTTCTCTTGCTATCTTTATTTGAAAAAGAAGGCATCTAAGCTTTTTTATTGATTCAGAACTCTGGCAGCAATTTTTCATTGGTGGATGAATTTATCCACCAATCAGCAAAAACAACCCAGGTTGTTCACCAAAAATGGGCCGGCATCTAAACTTAGATTCTTGTATTTCAAGAGAATGAAAAAAATGTGATAATAGGAGTAAATTAGAAAGTTGCTTAAAATGTCATCCTCTATCTGAATCACAAAAGAAAAAATTTGGGTTCAGTGTCCCTTTAACTTATTAACCCGTCCGCACCTGTATAACAGGACACCACAAAGCACAAAGATGTTACACAGCCTTATATTAGACAGTGATATAACCTCAATATGTTTCACCTGCTATATAGCATATAAATATGTTATACTTCTGCTAACACACCATTGAAAGTTTCACAAGTAGATGGCATTTTATGAGGTAACTATTCATGTTTTTAGGTATGCTGCTGCAGTGATTGCTGGAAACCCCAGAAATTCCCCAGGAAATCTATATTTTTTGTATGTTCTGTGAATTGTAGTGCCAGCACATGAGGAGCCTGATGTCTTAAAGGGACATTCCAGCCAAAATTTAAAGCCTCGTGGATGGATTTCAGTTTTGAATAGAAACATTTTTGTAATATACATGTATTAACAGAAATGCTTCTTTTGGAAGCTATAGCCGTTTCAAAAGTGTATTTATGTATGCACCGTGCACCAGCATTTTAAACACATCACTTGTTAAGAGAGCCTAAGGTGCTTGTACCATCTGGTAATGACTCATTTTATTAATTGCTGACATGATACAAGCCCCACTGGCATTTTGAGCATCTGCGGTATTTAAAATGCTGGAGCACTGAGAATATCTAGCTATACTTCACATGCATGTGCAGACAAAAATGTAAACACTAAAACAGTGATAACTTTTACAAGAAGCATTTTTGCCATTATATGTATATTGCAAATATGTTTCTATTAAAATATGTAATTCATCCATGTGCATTTTAATTTTGACTGGAATGTTCCTTTAAGCCCCTGCTAAGCAATGCCACATTGTGCAACATTATTGAGATGCCTTGCTTCCTCACTCCTTGCCTCCTACTCTCCCTGGTATTATATTTCACATCTAATTACCTGACACCTAACTTCACACTGCTAAACTTCGAAGCAACAGAAGACCACAGAAAAAAAAAAAAAACATACTGAATGCAATAATACTTAAGCCACAGCCACCTCTGTGGTGGGAGCACTGCACTGCATGCAATATTAGTAAACTAAATATAGGCTAAATTGAACAAGGGAAAGATTTAAAATGCAGGGACAGGAAAAAAAAAAAAAAAACATAAGTGTCCTAGGAAAAAAGGGGCAGTTGGCAACTATGAGTTCGCTTCCATTGAGTCGTAATTCAGTTTGCGTTCCCTCCAAACCATTGAATATGCTGTCGAAAGTAATATAGTTTATCAACTGTTTCCAATGGTGCGTTATACCTCAATATTGGCAGCTGGACTCCGGCTGCCGAAAAAATCTTTGCGTCCCATAGAAAGTAATAGAAGCCGTTAATCGATATATATACCCGATTTCCAATGAAAGCGCAAACCGTTAATATACTGTCGGAGGCTGTCGATACATTGAAAAATATTACACCCAGCTCAACTAGGTGTAAAAGAGGAAAATTGTGCTTTTTGAGACCTATTTTCTATTGAAATTATAAAACTTGCAAATAATGCAAGTGTTTTAATGTAGAAATAAATTGTTATAAGTAATATTTATTGTTGTCTCATGTATAGGAATAGTTGAACTTATATTATAATATATATATATACTTATATTATAATATATATAATAATATATGCAAGAACATATCTACAGAATGCAAACTAGACCTATGCCTAGGGCAGCAATACATATTACTTATATTTATGAAGCAGTAAATATAATTATATTAAAAAAATAGTATTTGATTATTAAAAATATGGATAAGTGTATCTTTATTTTTCTTGAGAGGTGATCACAGGTAAGGAGCACGGACGTTAAACTTAAATTCTTTAGTAACAAAATTTCAAAAATCCCAGCCACTGAGTCTTAGAATCAAAAAGTTTTTATTCTTCAACAAAGGATATGATCAAATTGATCTTTCACAAAAAGCAATCATGACTATCAAGGAAACATAAGGTGTAAATTCACTCAGATCCACACATACCCCATCCACCAAACACATTCGTATCTAACCCTCAGCATAAATATTGAGAGAAAAAACATCAAAGCAAAAAAACATCAGGAAAATAAATGTATTGTCACTCCCAGGGCGTCCCCAGGGAGTGAATTTTACGACACCACCCACTAAGGACTTCAAAAGATTAAGAACCATTAAGAGTGTCCACTCAATTTTTTAACTCTGTAATGTTATGTGAACCACGAATGTCTCGTACTGTTGTGGAAACTCCTAAAACAAGAATGTCTCGTACGTTACAAAACTTCCAACTGTAACAATATATATCTGTTTGAAACCATCAGCAATTGTCTTCTTGCCACTATATGAAGGTGGTCACAGGAAACATAACATGTTATAGTATTTGTAATCCATCATAGTGAATACTGGTAACGATTATAATGACAAATCTTGTAATTGTAAAAGTATTGTGGTTCAAATGTCCCTTTAACCTGATGTGCTTCTGGCCATATACTGTGTTGCGGGGAGCTGCAAACGTACTATCGGCCCAAACACACACCCTCTTCACACTTCACTCACGGTATTGTGCACTATCCCTTCCTCGTAATGTCTTTTATTGCAGAGGATGTATCACATTCCACATTTTCCTTTTTACCAAAACTGCGAGTATCTCATACCCTCGTGGCAGTTTGTGGCCTTTAATGTGTTGTAAATAAAGCAGATGCTTGAACAGCAGTGTTACCTCCTTCAGCATATGTGTGCATATGTCGGTAGTGCCGTGAGACTCTCTGTCTTCAGTGTGGTTCTATGGGCCCCCAGTGTAAGGATCTAGTCTCACCTCGCAATTTCTGTGGCTCAGATAGCACGATATCCAGGTAGCTGTGGTGGCGTCTCCTCGTTCCGACGCGCGTTTCGGGACTCCGCCCCTTTCTCAAGGAATTTACAGGTAATGGGGTGGAGGTGTGACTTAAATAGAATCAATTGTAATCTCATTGGCTAATCGCATACACATCCCCACTCTAACGTCACATTCTACACTCGTGTTTGTGAAAACATAGCTTAGTTAGAAAACGAATGAATCTAAGACTCACGAATGGCTGGTGATCACTGCCGAGCAAGCACTAAATAGTCTCCACATTATCAACACAACAATAATATGTCAATACACGACACCTTCTTTAGTGTAAGGTCGGGTTACCTTAGTAACTAATTGATTTTCAAGACATCCAACGTCAGATGGAAGCATTAACACAACGTTAACGTACAACTACACGAAAAGAGCAACTGCACTCTATTCCCAAAATATTTCAATGGAAACCTGGTACTAAAATGGAGCCGTAAATTACTTTTAGCTGTCGGCCGCTTCGGTAGCTTACGGCTCCATTTTTAACGACTCAATGGAAGCGAGCTCTATGTGTTTTGGTGTTTCAAATATTGTAGCTAAAATAGTGTTATCTGAAATGACACAAGTTCTTGTTAACTTGCCTTCAAGAGGATTTGCAAAGCATGTCATAAAGCATTTCATCCAAATAAAGGGATGTTAAAGGGATACGAAACCCAATGTTTTTCTTTTGTGATTACAATAAATGATGCAATTTTAAGCAACTTTATAATTTACTCCTATTATAATTTTTTCCTTATTCTCTTGACGGCTAGATTTAGAGTTTTGTCGGTAACGACCCGCGTATCTAACGCTGGCTTTAACTCTGGTATTGAGAGTCCACAGAATGGCTGCGTTAGGCTCCAAAAAAGGAGCGTAGAGCATATTTAACGCAACTTCAACTCTCGATACCAGAGTTGCTTACGGACGCGGCCAGCCTCAAAAACGTGCTTGTGCACGATTCCCCCATAGGAAACAATGGGGCTGTTTGAGCTGAAAAAAAACCTAACACCTGCAAAAAAGCCGCGTTCAGCTCCTAACGCAGCCCCATTGTTTGCTATGGGGAAACACTTCCTACGTCTGCACCTAACACTATAACATGTACCCCGAGTCTAAACACCCCTAGCCTTACACTTATTAACCCCTAATCTGCCGCCCCCCGCTATCGCTGACCCCTGCATATTATTATTAACCCCTAATCTGCCACTCCATAAACCGTCGCTACTTACATTATCCCTATGTACCCCTAATCTGCTGCCCCTAACACCGCCGACCCCTATATTATATTTATTAACCCCTAATCTGCCCCCCACAACGTCGCCTCCACCTGCCTACACTTATTAACCCCTAATCTGCCGAGCGGAACGCACCGCTATTATTATAAAGTTATTAACCCCTGTTCCAATCAGCCAATAGAATGCGAGCTCAATCTGATTGGCTGATTGGATCAGCCAATCGGATTGAACTTGATTCTGATTGGCTGATTCCATCAGCCAATCAGAATATTCCTACCTTAATTCCGATTGACTGATAGAATCCTATCAGCCTGTAATGTCCCTTTAACTGGGCTCCACCCCTTTAGCCTTTATAACTCCACTTCCCCTTGTACACATTGCTTGATTATTTTGTGTACTCTGAGTTCCTCTCTGGCTACTCAGTCACTTTGTCTCAAGTCCTTATTTTTGTTACAATTGATACTCCTTTGATTCCTTCACTGGAACCTTTGTGGCTAATTGTAACCTTAGCCCTCTTCTATACATTGTGCTTTTCAACTACACCTTGCTCCGCTGGCTGTGGACTATTTTTGGTATAAGGATCCGGATCTACCTTACTGGCATATCCTTCTGCTCATTTTCACGCTGAGGATCACATGCTGCATACTGCTCACACAGCTCTCACCCGCACGCTTTGCTGCTCTGTTTGCTATTTCATCTCTGGAACAACCGCATCTACTTGGATACCTCCTACCTGGGTTTTGTCACGCAAGTACTTTAGCTCATGTTTGGAGTATACTTGTCTCTCTCAGTGTGTTTCATATTTATCTGCTAATCCACTAACTGCATTAAGCTGCTTTCTTCAACTGTGTCTGCTTGCCTGCCTGTGTCTCACTTAACTTGCTTGTACTCCACCCTGAGACTATACTTAACATTTAACTGCAGCTTGCAAGCATTAACCTGTTACTCTCCAGTGTTGCTTGTACTCCACCCTGAGACTATACTTAACATTTAACTGCAGCTTGCAAGCATTAACCTGTTACTCTCCAGTGTTGCTTGTACTCCACCCTGAGACTATACTTAACATTTAACTGCAGCTTGCAAGCATTAACCTGTTACTCTCCAGTGTTGAATATACTTGGAAGAACTCTGCTCTCTGACATAACTTTACTTATAATCAGTTTCTACCATTTATATATATATTCAAACAGTTATATATATATATATATATATATATATATATATATATATATATATATATATATATATATATATATATATATATATATATATATTCCATTGCTGGTTCTTTTCTGTATTAACTGCTGTTGATTTGATTACCAATTGTTCAGGTTCATAACTTTTGGTGTTCAGTCATTTCAGCTACATTTAATCTGTTTGCCAGTTTTAAGTAATTATAAACAGATTATTACACAGCCAATCGGAATTCGAGGGACGCCATCTTGGATGACGTCATTTAAAGGAACCGTCATTCGTCGTTCAGTCGTCGGCCAGGATGGATGTTCCGCGTCGGAGGTCTTCAGGATGCTGCCGCTCCACTCCGGATGGATTACGATAGAAGATTCCGCTTGGATGAAGACTTCAATCGGATGGAAGACCCCTTCTGCCCCGCTTGGATGAAGACTTCTACCGGATGGAGGACCTCTTCTTGCTCCCCTTGGATGAAGAATTTGGCTCGGCTGGGTGAAGACGACTCAAGGTAGGGAGATCTTCAGGGGCTTAGTGTTAGGTTTATTTAAGGGGGGTTTGGGTTAGATTAGGGGTATGTGGGTGGTGGGTTGTAATGTTGGGGGGGGGGGTATTGTATGTTTTTTTTTACAGGCAAAAGAGCTGAACTTCTTGGGGCATGCCCCGCAAAGGGCCCTGTTCAGGGCTGGTAAGGTAAAAGAGCTTTGAACTTTAGTAATTTAGAATAGGGTAGGGCATTTTTTTTATTTTGGGGGGCTTTGTTATTTTATTAGGGGGCTTAGAGTAGGTGTAATTAGTTTAAAATTGTTGTAATATATTTCTAATGTTTGTAAATATTTTTTTATTTTTTGTAACTTAGTTCTTTTTTATTTTTTGTACTTTAGTTAGTTTATTTCATTGTATTTATTTGTAGGAATTGTATTTAATTTATTTATTGATAGTGTAGTGTTAGGTTTAATTGTAGATAATTATAGGTATTTTATTTAATTTATTTATTGATAGTGTAGTGTTAGGTTTAATTGTAACTTAGGTTAGGATTTATTTTACAGGTAAATTTGTAATTATTTTAACTATTTTAGCTATTAAATAGTTCTTAACTATTTAATAGCTATTGTACCTGGTTAAAATAAATACAAAGTTACCTGTAAAATAAATATTAATCCTAAAATAGCTATAATATAAATATAATTTATATTGTAGCTATATTAGGATTTATTTTACAGGTAAGTATTTAGCTTTAAATAGGAATAATTTATTTAAGAAGAGTTAATTAATTTCGTTAGATTAAAATTATATTTAACTTAGGGGGTGTTAGTGTTAGGGTTAGACTTAGCTTTAGGGGTTAATACATTTATTAGAATAGCGGTGAGCTCCAGTCGGCAGATTAGGGGTTAATAATTGAAGTTAGGTGTCGGCAATGTTAGGGAGGGCAGATTAGGGGTTAATACTATTTATTATAGGGTTAGTGAGGCGGATTAGGGGTTAATAACTTTATTATAGTAGCGGTGCGGGGTTAATAAGTGTAGGCAGGTGGAGGCGACGTTGAGGGGGGCAGATTAGGGGTTAATAAATATAATATAGGGGTCGGCGGTGTTAGGGGCAGCAGATTAGGGGTACATAGCTATAATGTAGGTGGCGGCTCTTTGCGGTCGGCAGATTAGGGGTTAATTATTGTAGGTAGCTGGCTGCAACGTTGTGGGGGGCAGGTTAGGGGTTAATAAATATAATATAGGGGTCGGCGGTGTTAGGGGCAGCAGATTAGGGGTACATAAGTATAACGTAGGTGGCGGTCGGCAGATTAGGGGTTAAAAAAATGTATTCGAGTGTCAGCGATGTGGGGGGGCCTCGGCTTAGGGGTACATAGGTAGTTTATGGGTGTTAGTGTACTTTAGAGTACAGTAGTTAAGAGCTTTATGAACCAGCGTTAGCCCAGAAAGCTCTTAACTACTGACTTTTTTCTGCGGCTGGAGTTTTGTCGTTAGAATTCTAACGCTCACTTCAGCCACGACTCTAAATACCGGAGTTAGAAAGATCCCATTGAAAAGATAGGATACGCAATTGACGTAAGGGGATCTGCGGTATGGAAAAGTCGTGGCTGAAAAGTGAGCGTTAGACCCTTTTTTGAATGACTCCAAATACCGGCGTTAGCCTAAAACCAGCGTTAGGAGCCTCTAACGCTGGTTTTCACGGCTACCGCCAAACTCCAAATCTAGGCCTTGGTATCTTTATTTAAAAAAGCCAATAGCACCAACAAACTTAAAAACAGCACCTTATTCCTGAATGTATTCAATGCCAGCGGAGCAGAGGTGACTGCAATCCTCGCCAGTATCCAAATGTATGAAACCACAGAACCAAAACTTTTTGATAAAATTTAGAAATGTATTCTCATAACAGGTACAAACAAAAGCAACATTTCAGGAGCCATTCCCTTAATTAAGCATGATTAAGGGAATGACTCCCGAAATGTTGTTTTTGTTTGTACCTGTTATGAGAATACATTTCAAAATTTTCTCAATAAGTTTTGGTGCTGTGGATTCATACATTTGTTTATTTGAAAAGCAGTAATGAAAGCTTAGGAGCCAGCCCATTTTAGGTTCAGCAAATGGGTAGTGGTTGCTGATTGGTGGATAAATGTAGCCACCAATCAGCAAGCGCTATCCAGGGTTCTGACTCAAAAATGGGCCAGAATGCTTTTTCAAATAAAGATACCACAAGAACAAAGAAAAATTAATAATAGTAGTAAATTAGAAAGTTACTTAAAATTACATGCTCTATCTGAATCATGAAAGAAAAAAAGTGGGTTTAGTATCCCTTTAAATTTATAGCATACTCCAGCAACCAAGCACTGGAATTTTACTACAACCAATTGGCAAACATAAATTGACAAGTTTTAGAAAATTATGGGCAGTTTAGGGATACACCTCTTGAAAAACCTGGGGAAATCTGTGCTATTAGAGATAGATATAAATGAGTGTTTGTTCTAAGCTAATTCAGCCTCTCTGGATGAAGTGGAACTCACTCAATGGGCAGAAGTATTTTACAGCAAAATAAATAATTAATGTATTTTGCCAATTTATTTTATTTTCATTAACTAAAAATTTTACTAGGAGGTTAAAGGACCATTAAATTCAAAATAAAATTGTCATGATTCAGACGCAGCCGGCAAGTTTAAACTTTCCAATTTACTTATTTTATCAAATTTGTTTTGTGTTCTTGTAACCATTGTTAAAGAGTATATCTTAGTAGGCTCAATAGCATCAATGTACTACTAGCTAGCTGTGTTTTGGTGACAGCACATATATGCCTCTTGTTATTGGTTAACCAGATATATTCAGTTAGCTCCCAGTAGTGCAATGCTGTTTCTGAGGTTACTTTTCAGCAAAGGATACCAAGAGAAGAAAGCACATTTGATACCAGAAGTAAATGGAAAGCTGTTTAAAATCTGAATTATAAAAGTTTAATTTTGACTTAACTGTCATTTTAAATTTTTAGTTTAGCTTCTCTTTCACCAAAATATCCTCATAAGTTAACAAGTGATCCCTATTATCAATTTATTCTTAATGTAGACAGATAGATGGATAGATAGATAGATAGATAGATAGATAGATAGATAGATAGATAGATAGATAGATAGATAGATAGATAGATAGATAGATAGATAGATAGATAGATAGATAGATAGATAGATAGCTATAGATAGATCAAATAGCTATATATCAAAAGTAAACAGAATATCCTTTGCTACCTTTTTTACTACAATCCCTACAATTACTCTTTTTATAGATGTACATCAATGGATCCTGAAAACTACAAGCAACACAATAAGATTTTAATACAGTTCTGAATAAAAATAGATCATCCACACATAAAAAGACTCTAAATCCTGTGTCATAAAAAAATTATATGAGCAACTACATTTTTTATATAAGGCAATGAACACATGGGGCAGGAATAAATAAAGTAAAATAATGTTGTAAAGAGTTTGGCTGGAGGAAACAGTTGGACTAAACTACACTATTAACATAGCCCACCGCAAAGTACCCTACTACACTCTTATCCCCTAAATCACTACATAGCCCACCGCAAAATACCCCTCTACATTATTAACCCCTAAACTGCAAACTACCCCATCGCAAAATACCACTCTATACTATTAACCTAACCACCATAATCCCATCTTAAAATACCCACTAACCTCTAGACCCCCAAATCAGCTAACCCCTCCTAACATCCTCTAATTTACAAAAAAATGACATTACATGAAAAAATAAACAATCTACCTAAAAAAAACTACTATTACAGAGAAAAAAAAATACAATAAGAGAAAAAACAGGTATGCCTTATCTAAAACTAAAGTCCCACTTAAAAAAAAACACCTAAAAAAAAACACCTTATACTACCACTAAAATAAACTTTAGGGCCATTGCCTTGAAGTGATTTAGCTCTTTTTTTCATTTCTGTAATGGTAGCTTTTGGTTTTCTTGCTCTGTTGCAGTCTAAGGGTGAGTGAGTTAGCGTGTTTGCAATATTCTAACTTCGGCTTTTTGCGAACGTCAGGTTTGCACATGAGCAAAAAAACTTTACTTGCAGCTTGTAACATGTGCAGAACCTGATGAGCGCTAAGAGCCAAAGTCGAGCGGAGTTACCGTGCAAAAGCGATAAATATCTCTCCACTGATAATCTATCTCTAAATGTAAACAGTCATTATTTGAATGTGCAGGGAAGGGGTTAAGCGCTGCATATAGCAGTGTTCAGTGCAGATACCTGATACTCCCCACAACATCACATCCAGTGGCCGCACACTGGTGGGTGTCGCTCACTATCTGTGACTGAGGGGACACTGGATATGAGACACATTGTTTACTACACTTGTTCACACCACTCTCTCCCCGTGGTTTTGTACACGTATTCATGGCTTAACTTTCACACAAGTGTGCACCTTACACACTTCTATTCCAGCCGTCCCAAGACCCGATCTCAGTAACTTGTATAAAGTCCGGATGGATCATGTGCTACCGTCTCCTCAAGTAAGCTGCTTGTGTCATCACAGGCCATGTATGAGGGTGGTGGCAGGGCTTACTGACTACTCCTAAGACAAATTACAGAAAAAGTAGAGAGGAAAAAATAAATATATATATACAGTATATATATATATATATATATATATATATATATATATATGCACATACATACTAAATTATTATAAACCACTTTGTGAGTCATAAAACAGCGCAGCCAGGCATATAACAACTAACAGGAATAATTATTACATATAATGCTTGTCTGTTAAAGCAACACACATGCCCACAATGGGCCAGAATACGAGTGGAGCGCAAAAGTTTGCAAGCAAGACCGGGATTTTTAGTTTGCACATAGGTTAAATTACGCTGGTATTACAAGTTGAAAGTAAAAAGTGATCGTTTGAGCGCAATTGAAGTTAACACTCATCAGGGTTATCGTGTCTACAGAGATGTGGTTAACTGTTACACTCATAATATTAGATGCAGAAAAGAAAAGGATATCGGCTCCTGTGTTTGTAGTTAAAAAGTTCCTTTATTACATACATTTAAAATAATACAGCATATCTAAAGCAACAGCGGAGTAATAACATCATGATCTATGCTCATAATATTACCATCTAATAAAAATGATTAAAAAAAATATTGCACACAAAAGTTATAAGGGCTCAAAGATATGAGGTCTCAGGTGAGAAAAAAAAGGCAGCCAAAGGGATTTAACATTGAGATACAATCATACACATCTCTCTAAAGATGTATATGTATGAATATATTAATGTCTATATATGTGTACATGTGTATTTATATGTGTATATATGTATTTACAGACACTTATACACATATAAACACATCAATACATATGTATACAGATATATATATATATATATATATATATATATATATATATATATATATATATATATATATATATATATACTATATATATATGTGTGTGTGTGTGTGCATTGGAGCCCTTTGCAGTTTAGAAGAAAACATGTTATATTTGTGCAAATTTCATGTTTAATAAAGGTTTAACTGTATTTACTTAAATATTTCAGATTTCAATGTTCTGCACATAGCAATAAATGTTTTAAGTATTTGTAAATAGATTTTCCTATATATATCTGTAATTATATATAATCTGAAGCTATATATAATATAAACTAGGTTTGATCCAGAGAAGTTTATATCATCTAGCCTTAACAATACAATTTTTCCCTGCTTATTTTTGTGTGAATGGTTCAAATATTTGTTTAGTATGAATTTTAAAATAAAAATGTTATTGTGCACTTTTCATATGAAAATGCAGTATATGCCCCCTAGCGAGACACGCTGTTTTCAGGGTAAAAAGTGGATTTAGATAATTCCACCAGGGAAATAGAAGGACTGGCAAACATACAGAGAGCTTTCATTCATCGAGCCCTTAGACAAGATTGTTTTTCCACTCTTGATCTTTATTTAAGTTTTGTTGAAATATTTAGTTTATTAAATAGACAAAACCTGTGTTTTACCAGAGCTCAATTTCAGTTAATTTCAAATTACAAACTTATCTGAGATCCTTCACATTTTGATCCTCATTTATTAAATAAGTTATCATTGCATAAGCAAATGCTGCTACTTAACCAGTATTGCATGTAGGTTTGCCACTCCGGCCATGTTTTCCTGGACACTCTTGATTTACAGATTCTGAGGCCGGTTTATCAAGCTCCGTATGGAGTTTGTGGGCCCGTGTTTCTGACGAGTCTAAAGACCGCTGCTCCATAACCCTGTCCGCCTGCTCTGAGCAGGTGGACAGGAATCGCCACAATTCAACCCGATCGAGTACGATCGGGTTGATTGACACCTCCCTGCTGGCGGCCGATTGGCCACGAGTCTGCAGGGGGCGGCGTAGCACCAGCAGCTCTTGTGAGCTGCTGGTGCAATGCTGAATACGGAGAGCGTATTACTCTCCGCATTCAGCAAGGTCTTGCGGACCTGATCCGCACTGTCGGATCAGGTCCAACAGACCTTAAATAAATAGGCCTCTCTGTATGGTGTGCAGGGAGGAACATGCATTGTGATGTTCATCACAGCACAATCAGGAAAACATGGCTAATTGCACGCTTGTTTGTGCAAATCTACATCGCTTGGGCTCCAAAGCTGGGAAAATAAATATTACATGCATTCCTTATGGCAATATGTCACTTTTTAGACTATGCTACATCCCACCGTATTGTTCCTTAAAACAAATACCAAATCGTCATAATGTTTGTAATGTTTATACTGGTGATGTTTAGCTTATATAGACATGATTATGTATGACAATCTAGAATACAGCAAACTCTCGTTAAAATCTTATGGTGATTTTGGAAGTTAGAGCTTCTGATTTGATCTTATTTTTTTCTGACATGTCGAGAGCATCTTTATATGTGTTTCTAGTTTGACACAGCAAAGGAAGTGAGATAAACAAAATTCAACAGTCTTTTTTAACCCCTTCAGGACAAGGGCTATGGTGCAAGATCGGACTCAAACGTTGCTGAATGGCTACTAGGGGACTGCCTGCATTGCTAGGCATGTCCTCCAGTCGGATCATCCAAATCTTCAGTAAGGAGGAGAAGCAGAATGCCGCAAAAGTTAGGACGTTCCATGACATCTAAAGGGCGTTAAAGCCCAGCACTTTTAGGCCTAGATTTAGAGTTCGGCGGTAGCCGTCAAAACCAGCGTTAGAGGCTCCTAACGCTGGTTTTGTGCGCCCGCTGGTATTTGGAGTCAGTGATTAAAGGGTCTAACGCTCACTTTTCAGCCGCGACTTTTCCATACCGCAGATCCCCCTACGCCATTTGCGTAGCCTATCTTTTCAATGGGATCTTTCTAACGCTGGTATTTAGAGTCGTTTCTGAAGTGAGCGTTAGAGCTCTAACGACAAGATTCCAGCCGCCTGAAAAAAGCAGGAGTTAAGAGCTTTCTGGCTAACGCCGGTTTATAAAGCTCTTAACTACTGTACCCTAAAGTACACTAACACCCATAAACTACCTATGTACCCCTAAACCGAGCTCCCCCCACATCGCCGCCACTCGATTAAATTTTTAACCCCTAATCTGCCGACCGCCACCTACGTTATACTTATGTACCCCTAATCTGCTGCCCCTAACCCCGCCGACCCCTATATTACATTTATTAACCCCTAATCTGCCCCCCACAACGTCGCCGCAAGCTACTTAAAATAATTAACCCCTAATCTTCCGACCGCAAATCGCCGCCACCTACGTTATCCCTATGTACCCCTAATCTGCTGCCCCTAACATCGCCGACCCCTATATTATATTTATTAACCCCTAATCTGCCCCCCACAACGTCGCCGACACCTACCTACACTTATTAACCCCTAATCTGCCGAGCGGACCTGAGCGCTACTATAATAAAGTTATTAACCCCTAATCCGCCTCACTAACCCTATCATAAATAGTATTAACCCCTAATCTGCCCTCCCTAACATCGCCGACACCTAACTTCAATTATTAACCCCTAATCTGCCGACCGGAGCTCACCGCTATTCTAATAAATGTATTAACCCCTAAAGCTAAGTCTAACCCTAACACTAACACCCCCCTAAGTTAAATATCATTTTTATCTAACGAAATAAATTAACTCTTATTAAATAAATGATTCCTATTTAAAGCTAAATACTTACCTGTAAAATAAATCCTAATATAGCTACAATATAAATTACATTTATATTATAGCTATTTTAGGATTAATATTTATTTTACAGGCAACTTTGTAATTATTTTAACCAGGTACAATAGCTATTAAATAGTTAAGAACTATTTAATAGTTACCTAGTTAAAATAATTACAAATTTACCTGTAAAATAAATCCTAACCTAAGATATAATTAAACCTAACACTACCCTATCAATAAAATAATTAAATAAACTACCTACAATTACCTACAATTAACCTAACACTACACTATCAATAAATTAATTAAACACAATTGCTACAAATAAATACAATTAAATAAACTATCTAAAGTACAAAAAATAAAAAAGAACTAAGTTACAGAAAATAAAAAAATATTTACAAACATAAGAAAAATATTACAACAATTTTAAACTAATTACACCTACTCTAAGCCCCCTAATAAAATAACAAAGACCCCCAAAATAAAAAATTCCCTACCCTATTCTAAAATACAAAAATTACAAGCTCTTTTACCTTACCAGCCCTGAACAGGGCCCTTTGCGGGGCATGCCCCAAGAATTGCAGCTCTTTTGCCTGTAAAAAAAAACATACAATACCCCCCCCCAACATTACAACCCACCACCCACATACCCCTAATCTAACCCAAACCCCCTTAAATAAACCTAACACTAATCCCCTGAAGATCTTCCTACCTTGTCTTCACCATCCAGGTATCACCGATCCGTCCTGGCTCCAAGATCTTCATCCAACCCAAGCGGGGGTTGGCGATCCATAATCCGGTGCTCCAAAGTCTTCCTCCTATCCGGCAAGAAGAGGACATCCGGACCGGCAAACATCTTCTCCAAGCGGCATCTTCTATGTTCTTCCATCCGATGACGACCGGCTCCATCTTGAAGACCTCCAGCGCGGATCCATCCTCTTCTTCCGACGACTAGACGACGAATGACGGTTCCTTTAAGGGACGTCATCCAAGATGGCGTCCCTCGAATTCCGATTGGCTGATAGGATTCTATCAGCCAATCGGAATTAAGGTAGGAATATTCTGATTGGCTGCTGGAATCAGCCAATCAGAATCAAGTTCAATCCGATTGGCTGATCCAATCAGCCAATCAGATTGAGCTCGCATTCTATTGGCTGATCGGAACAGCCAATAGAAAATTCCTACCTTAATTCCGATTGGCTGATAGAATCCTATCAGCCAATCGGAATTCGAGGGACGCCATCTTGGATGACGTCCCTTAAAGGAACCGTCATTCGTCGTCTAGTCGTCGGAAGAAGAGGATGGATCCGCGCTGGAGGTCTTCAAGATGGAGCCGGTCGTCATCGGATGGAAGAACATAGAAGATGCCGCTTGGAGAAGATGTTTGCCGGTCCGGATGTCCTCTTCTTGCCGGATAGGAGGAAGACTTTGGAGCACCGGATTATGGATCGCCAACCCCCGCTTGGGTTGGATGAAGATCTTGGAGCCAGGACGGATCGGTGATACCTGGATGGTGAAGACAAGGTAGGAAGATCTTCAGGGGATTAGTGTTAGGTTTATTTAAGGGGGTTTGGGTTAGATTAGGGGTATGTGGGTGGTGGGTTGTAATGTTGGGGGGGGGGTATTGTATGTTTTTTTTTACAGGCAAAAGAGCTGCAATTCTTGGGGCATGCCCCGCAAAGGGCCCTGTTCAGGGCTGGTAAGGTAAAAGAGCTTGTAATTTTTGTATTTTAGAATAGGGTAGGGAATTTTTTATTTTGGGGGTCTTTGTTATTTTATTAGGGGGCTTAGAGTAGGTGTAATTAGTTTAAAATTGTTGTAATATTTTTCTTATGTTTGTAAATATTTTTTTATTTTCTGTAACTTAGTTCTTTTTTATTTTTTGTACTTTAGATAGTTTATTTAATTGTATTTATTTGTAGCAATTGTGTTTAATTAATTTATTGATAGTGTAGTGTTAGGTTAATTGTAGGTAATTGTAGGTAGTTTATTTAATTATTTTATTGATAGGGTAGTGTTAGGTTTAATTATATCTTAGGTTAGGATTTATTTTACAGGTAAATTTGTAATTATTTTAACTAGGTAACTATTAAATAGTTCTTAACTATTTAATAGCTATTGTACCTGGTTAAAATAATTACAAAGTTGCCTGTAAAATAAATATTAATCCTAAAATAGCTATAATATAAATGTAATTTATATTGTAGCTATATTAGGATTTATTTTACAGGTAAGTATTTAGCTTTAAATAGGAATCATTTATTTAATAAGAGTTAATTTATTTCGTTAGATAAAAATTATATTTAACTTAGGGGGGTGTTAGTGTTAGGGTTAGACTTAGCGTTAGGGGTTAATACATTTATTAGAATAGCGGTGAGCTCCGGTCGGCAGATTAGGGGTTAATAATTGAAGTTAGGTGTCGGCGATGTTAGGGAGGGCAGATTAGGGGTTAATACTATTTATGATAGGGTTAGTGAGGCGGATTAGGGGTTAATAACTTTATTATAGTAGCGCTCAGGTCCGCTCGGCAGATTAGGGGTTAATAAGTGTAGGTAGGTGTCGGCGACGTTGTGGGGGGCAGATTAGGGGTTAATAAATATAACATAGGGGTCGGCGATGTTAGGGCAGCAGATTAGGGGTACATAGGGATAACGTAGGTGGCGGCGGTTTACGGAGCGGCAGATTAGGGGTTAAAAGTGTAATGCAGGGGTCAGCGATAGCGGGGGCGGCAGATTAGGGGTTAATAAGTGTAAGGTTAGGGGTGTTTAGACTCGGGGTACATGTTAGAGTGTTAGGTGCAGACGTAGGACGTGTTTCCCCATAGGAAACAATGGGGCTGCGTTAGGAGCTGAACGCTGCTTTTTTGCAGGTGTTAGGTTTTTTTTCAGCTCAAACAGCCCCATTGTTTCCTATGGGAGAATCGTGCACGAGCACGTTTTTGAGGCCGGCCGCGTCCGTAAGCAACTCTGGTATCGAGAGTTGAATTTGCGGTAAATATGCTCTACGCTCCTTTTTTGGAGCCTAACGCAGCATTTGTTTGAACTCTCGATACCAGAGTTAAATTTATGGTGCGGCCAGAAAAAAACCCGCGGAGCGTTAACAGCCCTTTTACCGCCGAACTCTAAATCTAGGCCTTAGTATGGCATGGAACATGGAGGTAAGGGGGTTAAAGGGACATGAAATCCAAATGTTTTCTTTCGTGATTCAGATAGAGCGTATTAGAAAAGATAAAGTATGAAGCAATGTTAGCACTTCCCTTCAGGTGCTCGCTGCCAGCCCCGGTTCTCCCAAACCGTGTTTAGAAGCAGAAAGTGTTGAAAGTGGCGGCGCTGTGTCACCTCCAGAGAACCAAGCTGCCCACATCCTCTGAGTCAGTCTTGTTGCTTTCACCTCCAAAATAAAAGAGCTCACAATAGTGTAGCAGATTTCAGACAATGTGGTAGACGCACAAACTGGTTATACTCACAAGATTAAAGTTAAAATAAGCCTTTTATTTAAATCATCACAAAGGAGTCTTCAGGTGCAGCTTCAGGTTTTATTTAAAATACAGCTCCTTGGGGCGTGGGTAAGTAGTGGCCATGCCTGGTCGCAATGAATGAAGCTCCCTGAACAATCCTAATAATCCATTCATTATCTATGCAGATATATAAAATCTCACTTTACATTTGGGTTGCCCAGCTGCCTCGGTGAGTCTGGCACACCGAGATTAATTCATCTGTACTCACAGGGATCTGATTAAGCCAGCTAGGAGCTTTTGTGGAGGCCTTCACTTATGTTTTCATTACCCTCCCTCCTGGCCCACTGGAGTTAAGCGGTAACGATTCCGCTGCAAAGCAGAGTACATCCTAGCTATCCTACTCCACTCGAACATGGAGAGGGACCACCTTCTACAGGTTCAAGCACTCCTCATAAAACTAAACCTACAGATGCAAAACAACTTTACTGCACTCACTCAGCTATTCAGGGACTCATGCGCCCAAGGAGTCATCAGTGCACCTAAGATGGCAGAGAGAGGGGATATTATTCTGCAGTATCCGGAGTCACAGATCATTACAAGCGCCCCTTATTCCATAACAGATGAAAATCAGCGCTGTATATTGCAGAATGGAAAGATCGAAGTGGCATTGAAATCTTTTTCACCTGAATGGGAACCTGATACTTTCTCTACCACTGCTGGATATGGCACCGCCACACTACAGAGTAGTCCTCATGCAGCATCCTCCCTAGCTGTAATTCAGGAAGGGGCGGCCGACCTCCTGTTATGCGGTCATAATATTGCAAAGGCAAGGAGCTGCGACAACTAGACTCTAGCAGAGCAGCAAGGTAGCTCCCGACAACACTCAGCAAGCAAGGAGAGACAATGGACTATAGGACATGGGACATATGTTCGTTCAGGCCCAGTGACATGCAGCAACCTCAGCTGACAGAATTCATATGCCCAGTGGTGGTATCTTCCCCATTTGACCCAGAACTTACCCCAGCCCTGTAGTTGGCTAGTTATGACCCAGTTTGTCGCTTCTGGTGTAGTTTGAGCAGTATCTAGCCCCGGGTCCTCCCAAGTCATATAGCTAAGATAGCGCTTCATTTGTTTGCAATGTTACGGTACCTAGCTCTAGTTTTTGTTTTCATTTTTATATGTATACACATGACTTCATCTACGTGAATATCGGCATATAATCTCTTTTCTGTTTATAATGCTAGATATGATGGCATTGTACTATGTATCTGACAGAGTTGAGTTTTATTACACTGCTCCAAAGCCCAGCAGTAGTCATTTCTCTGAGCTTCCATATTTTAGCACTGGCACAATCCCAGACACCCATTCACCCCCTCGTACATTAGTCTTGCACTGTGGTTATCTCTCCTTTTATAACAGGTCTCAGGTCACTATGTGGGTAGTCGCAATTTGTTATAAATTTAGCTGTATTATCTCGGTCATATGACCCTAATAAAGTTGACTTTAGAGTACTTTACTAGGTATCTATTTCACGAGCTGACACTACTGCTATATACCGTATAGCTGAGACTTAGCAAGTTCAAATGGTAAATCTTTTCTACTTACTACCTGCCAAACAATATCTTTTCATATAGACAGGTCAGTAGCCTGTTACACAGCAAGTGAAAGCATACCTTAAAAGAAATATAAGGGCATTAATACACTCATATTGCATTCTAGTTTATGCAATATAACTTTATTTCAACTGGTTCAGGTTTGCTATAGCTTATTACATATACTAGGTATATTCCTCGGCTATAGTCTTACAATTTGAAATATTAAGATGCTGAATTGTCCAAGCTAACTTTCATCAGTTGATAATGGGTTGTAGACATATCTCTCTCTATTGAAGCCATACTACAGTTAAGGTAAGCGGTAGCTTACTATGGCCCAGATTTGGAGTTTGGCATTAGCCGTGAAAACCAGCGTTAGAGGCTCCTAACGCTGGTTTTAGGCTAACTCCGGTATTTGGAGTCACTCAAAAAAGGGTCTAACGCTCACTTTTCAGCCGTGACTTTTCCATACCGCAGATCCCCTTACGTAATTGCGTATCCTATCTTTTCAATGGGATTTTTCTAACTCCGGTATTTAGAGTCGTGTCTGAAGTGAGCGTTAGAACTCTAACGACAAAACTCCAGCCGCAGGAAAAAAGTCAAGAGCTTTCTGGGCTAACGCCGGTTCATAAAGCTCTTAACTACTGTACTCTAAAGTACACTAACACCCATAAACTACCTATGTACCCCTAAACCTGCCCCCCACAATGTCGCCGCCACCTACCTACACTTATTAACCCCTAATCTGCCGACCGCAAAGCGCTGCCACCTACGTTATCCTTATGTACCTCTAATCTGCTGCCCCTAACACCGCTGACCCCTATATTATATTTATTAACCCCTAATCTGCCCCCCACAACATCGCCTCCACCTGCCTACACTTATTAACCCCTAATCTGCCGAGCGGACCGCACCGCTACTATAATAAAGTTATTAACCCCTAATCCGCCTCACTAACCCTATAATAAATAGTATTAACCCCTAATCTGCCCTCCCTAACATCGCCGACACCTAACTTCAATTATTAACCCCTAATCTGCCGACCGGAGCTCACCGCTATTCTAATAAATGTATTAACCCCTAAAGCTAAGTCTAACCCTAACACTAACACCCCCCTAAATTAAATATAATTTTAATCTAACGAAATTAATTAACTCTTATTAAATAAACTATTCCTATTTAAAGCTAAATACTTACCTGTAAAATAAATCCTAATATAGCTACAATATAAATTATAATTACATTGTAGCTATTTTAGGATTAATATTTATTTTACAGGCAACTTTGTAATTATTTTAACCAGGTACAATAGCTATTAAATAGTTAAGAACTATTTAATAGCTACCTAGTTAAAATAATTACAAAATTACCAGTAAAATAAATCCTAACCTAAGTTACAATTAAACATAACACTATACTATCATTAAATTAATTAAATAAAATACCTACAATTACCTACAATTAAACCTAACACTACACTATCAATACATTAATTAAATACAATACCTACAAATAACTACAATGAAATAAACTAACTAAAGTACAAAAAATAAAAAAGAACTAAATTACAAAAAATAAAAAAATATCTACAAACATAAGAAAAATATTACAACAATTTTAAACTAATTACACCTACTCTAAGCCCCCTAATAAAACAACAAAGCCCCCCAAAATAAAAAATGCCCTACCCTATTCTAAATTACTAAAGTTAAAAGCTCTTTTACCTTACCAGCCCTGAACAGGGCCCTTTGCGGGGCATGCCCCAAGAAGTTCAGCTCTTTTGCCTGTAAAAAAACCATACAATACCCCCCCCAACATTACAACCCACCACCCACATACCCCTAATCTAACCCAAACCCCCCTTAAATAAACCTAACACTAAGCCCCTGAAGATCTTCCTACCTTGTCTTCACCATACCAGGTTCACCGATCGGTCCTGAAGAGCTCCTCCGATGTCCTGATCCAAGCCCAAGTGGGGGGCTGAAGATGTCCATGATCCGGTAGAAGTCTTCATCCAAGCGGGGCAGAAGAGGTCCTCCATCCGATTGAAGTCTTCATCCAAGCGGGGCAGAAGAGGTCTTCCATCCGATTGAAGTCTTCATCCAAGCGGGGCAGAAGAGGTCTTCCATCCGATTGAAGTCTTCATCCAGGCGGCATCTTCTATCGACATCCATCTGGAGCGGAGCGGCAGCATCCTGAAGACCTCCGACGCGGAACATCCATCCTGGCCGACGACTGAACGACGAATGACGGTTCCTTTAAATGACGTCATCCAAGATGGCGTCCCTCGAATTCCGATTGGCTGATAGGATTCTATCAGCCAATCGGAATTAAGGTAGGAATATTCTGATTGGCTGATGGAATCAGCCAATCAGATTTAGCTCGTATTCTATTGGCTGATCGGAACAGCCAATAGAATGCGAGCTCAATCTGATTGGCTGATTGGATCAGCCAATCGGATTGAACTTGATTCTGATTGGCTGATTCCATCAGCCAATCAGAATATTCCTACCTTAATTCCGATTGGCTGATAGAATCCTATGAGCCAATCGGAATTCGAGGGACGCCATCTTGGATGACGTCATTTAAAGGAACCGTCATTCGTCGTTCAGTCGTCGGCCAGGATGGATGTTCCGCGTCGGAGGTCTTCAGGATGCTGCCGCTCCGCTCCAGATGGATGTCGATAGAAGATGCCACCTGGATGAAGACTTCAATCGGATGGAAGACCTCTTCTGCCCCGCTTGGATGAAGACTTCAATCGGATGGAAGACCTCTTCTGCCCCGCTTGGATGAAGACTTCTACCGGATCATGGACATCTTCAGCCCCCCGCTTGGGCTTGGATCAGGACATCGGAAGAGCTCTTCAGGACTGATCGGTGAACCTGGTATGGTGAAGACAAGGTAGGAAGATCTTCAGGGGCTTAGTGTTAGGTTTATTTAAGGGGGGTTTGGGTTAGATTAGGGGTATGTGGGTGGTGGGTTGTAATGTTGGGGGGGGTATTGTATGTTTTTTTTACAGGCAAAAGAGCTGAACTTCTTGGGGCATGCCCCGCAAAGGGCCCTGTTCAGGGCTGGTAAGGTAAAAGAGCTTTTAACTTTAGTAATTTAGAATAGGCTAGGGCATTTTTTATTTTGGGGGGCTTTGTTGTTTTATTAGGGGGCTTAGAGTAGGTGTAATTAGTTTAAAATTGTTGTAATATTTTTATTATGTTTGTAGATATTTTTTTATTTTTTGTAACTTAGTTCTTTTTTATTTTTTGTACTTTAGTTAGTTTATTTCATTGTAGTTATTTGTAGGTATTGTATTTAATTAATGTATTGATAGTGTAGTGTTAGGTTTAATTGTAGGTAATTGTAGGTATTTTATTTAATTAATTTAATGATAGTATAGTGCTAGGTTTAATTGTAACTTAGGTTAGGATTTATTTTACTGGTAATTTTGTAATTATTTTAACTAGGTAGCTATTAAATAGTTCTTAACTATTTAATAGCTATTGTACCTGGTTAAAATAATTACAAAGTTGACTGTAAAATAAATATTAATCCTAAAATAGCTACAATGTAATTATAATTTATATTGTAGCTATATTAGGATTTATTTTACAGGTAAGTATTTAGCTTTAAATAGGAATAATTTATTTAATAAGAGTTAATTAATTTCGTTAGATTAAAATTATATTTAATTTAGGGGGGTGTTAGTGTTAGGGTTAGACTTAGCTTTAGGGGTTAATACATTTATTAGAATAGCGGTGAGCTCCAGTCGGCAGATTAGGGGTTAATGTTTGAAGTTAGGTGTTGGCGATGTTAGGGAGGGCAGATTAGGGGTTAATACTATTTATTATAGGGTTAGTGAGGCGGATTAGGGGTTAATAACTTTATTATAGTAGCGGTGCAGTCCGCTCAGCAGATTAGGGGTTAATAAGTGTAGGCAGGTGGAGGCGACGTTGTGGGGGGCAGATTAGGGGTTAATAAATATAATATAGGGGTCGGCGGTGTTAGGGGCAGCAGATTAGGGGTACATAGGGATAATGTAAGTAGCGGCGGTTTACGGAGCGGCAGATTAGGGGTTAATAATAATATGCATGGGTCAGCGATAGCGGGGGCGGCAGAATAGGGGTTAATAAGTGTAAGGTTAGGGGTGTTTAGACTCGGGGTACATGTTAGAGTGTTAGGTGCAGACGTAGGAAGTGTTTACGCATAGCAAACAATGGGGCTGCGTTAAGAGCTGAACGCAGCTTTTTTGCAGGTGTTAGGTTTTTTTTTCAGCTCAAACAGCCCCATTGTTTCCTATGGGGGAATCG
This sequence comes from Bombina bombina, assembly GCF_027579735.1. Taxonomy (NCBI): domain Eukaryota; kingdom Metazoa; phylum Chordata; class Amphibia; order Anura; family Bombinatoridae; genus Bombina; species Bombina bombina. The sequence continues at coordinate 1,243,783,632 of NC_069499.1, forward strand.
TGCACGAGCATGTTTTTGAGGCTGGCCGCTTGCGTAAGCAACTCTGGTATCGAGAGTTGAAGCTGCATTAAAAATGCTCTACGCTCCTTTTTTGGAGCCTAACGCAGCCTTTATGTGGACTCTCAATACCAGAGTTATTTTTATGGTGCGGCCAGAAAAAACATAATTTATGTAAGAACTTACCTGATAAATTCATTTCTTTCATATTAGCAAGAGTCCATGAGCTAGTGACGTATGGGATATACATTCCTACCAGGAGGGGCAAAGTTTCCCAAACCTCAAAATGCCTATAAATACACCCCTCACCACACCCACAATTCAGTTTAAAGAATAGCCAAGAAGTGGGGTGATAAAAAAGTGCAAAAGCATATAAAATAAGGAATTGGAATAATTGTGCTTTATACAAAATCATAACCACCACAAAAAAAGGGCGGGCCTCATGGACTCTTGCTAATATGAAAGAAATGAATTTATCAGGTAAGTTCTTACATAAATTATGTTTTCTTTCATGTAATTAGCAAGAGTCCATGAGCTAGTGACGTATGGGATAATGACTACCCAAGATGTGGATCTTTCCACACAAGAGTCACTAGAGAGGGAGGGACAAAATAAAGACAGCCAATTCCTGCTGAAAATAATCCACACCCAAAATAAAGTTTAATGAAAAACATAAGCAGAAGATTCAAACTGAAACCGCTGCCTGAAGTACTTTTCTACCAAAAACTGCTTCAGAAGAAGAAAATACATCAAAATGGTAGAATTTAGTAAAAGTATGCAAAGAGGACCAAGTTGCTGCTTTGCAAATCTGATCAACCGAAGCTTCATTCCTAAACGCCCAGGAAGTAGAAACTGACCTAGAAGAATGAGCTGTAATTTTCTGAGGCGGAGTTTTACCCGACTCAACATAGGCAAGATGAATTAAAGACTTCAACCAAGATGCCAAAGAAATGGCAGAAGCTTTCTGGCCTTTTCTAGAACCGGAAAATATAACAAATAGACTAGAAGTCTTTCGGAAAGATTTAGTAGCTTCAACATAATATTTCAAAGCTCTAACAACATCCAAAGAATGCAACGATTTCTCCTTAGAATTCTTAGGATTAGGACATAATGAAGGAACCACAATTTCTCTACTAATGTTGTTGGAATTCACAACTTTAGGTAAAAATTCAAAAGAAGTTCGCAACACCGCCTTATCCTGATGAAAAATCAGAAAAGGAGACTCACAAGAAAGAGCAGATAATTCAGAAACTCTTCTGGCAGAAGAGATGGCCAAAAGGAATAAAACTTTCCAAGAAAGTAATTTAATGTCCAATGAATGCATAGGTTCAAATGGAGGAGCTAGAAGCGCCCCCAGAACCAAATTCAAACTCCAAGGAGGAGAAATTGACTTAATGACAGGCTTTATACGAACCAAAGCTTGTACAAAACAATGAATATCAGGAAGAATAGCAATCTTTCTGTGAAAAAGAACAGAAAGAGCAGAGATTTGTCCTTTCAAGGAACTTGCAAACAAACCCTTATCTAAACCATCCTGAAGAAACTGTAATACTCTCAGTATTCTAAAAGAATGCCAAGAAAAATGATGAGAAAGACACCAAGAAATATAAGTCTTCCAGACTCTATAATATATCTCTCTAGATACAGATTTACGAGCCTGTAACATAGTATTAATCACAGAGTCAGAGAAACCTCTGTGACCAAGAATTAAGCGTTCAATCTCCATACCTTTAAATTTAAGGATTTCAGATCCTGATGGAAAAAAGGACCTTGAGACAGAAGGTCTGGTCTTAACGGAAGAGTCCACGGTTGGCAAGAGGCCATCCGGACAAGATCCGCATACCAAAACCTGTGAGGCCATGCTGGAGCTACCAGCAGAACAAACGAGCATTCCTTCAGAATCTTGGAGATTACTCTTGGAAGAAGAACTAGAGGCGGAAAGATATAGGCAGGATGATACTTCCAAGGAAGTGATAATGCGTCCACTGCCTCCGCCTGAGGATCCCGGGATCTGGACAGATACCTGGGAAGTTTCTTGTTTAGATGAGACGCCATCAGATCTATTTCTGGAAGTTCCCACATTTGAACAATCTGAAGAAATACCTCTGGGTGAAGAGACCATTCGCCCGGATGCAACGTTTGGCGACTGAGATAATCCTCTTCCCAATTGTCTATACCTGGGATATGAACCGCAGAGAGTAGACAGGAGCTGGATTCCGCCCAAACCAGAATTCGAGATACTTCTTTCATAGCTAGAGGACTGTGAGTCCCTCCTTGATGATTGATGTATGCCACAGTTGTGACATTGTCTGTCTGAAAACAAATGAACGATTCTCTCTTCAGAAGAGGCCAAAACTGAAGAGCTCTGAAAATTGAACGGAGTTCCAAAATATTGATCTGTAATCTCACCTCCTGAGATTCCCAAACTCCTTGTGCCGTCAGAGAACCCCACACAGCTCCCCAACCTGTGAGACTTGCATCTGTTGAAATTACAGTCCAGGAAGCACAAAAGAAGCCCTCTGAATTAAACGATGGTGATCTGTCCACCACGTTAGAGAGTGTCGAACAATCGGTTTTAAAGATATTAATTGAGATATCTTTGTGTAATCCTTGCACCATTGATTCAACATACAGAGCTGAAGAGGTCGCATGTGAAAACGAACAAAGGGGATCGCGTCCGATGCAGCAGTCATAAGACCTAGAATTTCCATGCATAAGGCTACCGAAGGGAATGATTGTGACTGAAGGTTTCGACAAGCTGTAATTAATTTTAGACGTCTCTTGTCTGTTAAAGACAGAGTCATGGACACTGAATCCATCTGGAAACCCAGAAAGGTTACCCTTGTCTGAGGAATCAATGAACTTTTTGGTAAATTGATCCTCCAACCATGATCTTGAAGAAACAACACAAGTCGATTCGTATGAGATTCTGCTAAATGTAAAGACTGAGCAAGTACCAAGATATCGTCCAAATAAGGAAATACCACAATACCCTGTTCTCTGATTACAGACAGAAGGGCAGCGAGAACCTTTGTAAAAATTCTTGGAGCTGTAGCTAGGCCAAACGGCAGAGCCACAAACTGGTAATGCTTGTCCAGAAAAGAGAATCTCAGGAACTGATAATGATCTGGATTGATCGGAATATGCAGATATGCATCATGTAAATCTATTGTGGACATATAATTCCCTTGCTGAACAAAAGGCAAGATAGTCCTTACAGTTACCATCTTGAACGTTGGTATCCTTACATAACGATTCAATATTTTTAGATCCAGAACTGGTCTGAAGGAATTCTCCTTCTTTGGTACAATGAAGAGATTTGAATAAAACCCCATCCCCTGTTCCGGAACTGGAACTGGCATAATTACTCCAGTCAACTCTAGATCTGAAACACAATTCAGAAATGCTTGAGCTTTTATTGGATTTACTGGGACACGGGAAAGAAAAAATCTCTTTGCAGGAGGTCTCATCTTGAAACCAATTCTGTACCCTTCTGAAACAATGTTCTGAATCCAAGGATTGTGAACAGAATTGATCCAAATTTCCTTGAAAAAACGTAACCTGCCCCCTACCAGCTGAGCTGGAATGAGGGCCGCACCTTCATGTGGACTTAGAAGCAGGCTTTGCCTTTCTAGCTGGCTTGGATTTATTCCAGACTGGAGATGGTTTCCAAACTGAAACTGCTCCTGAGGATGAAGGATCAGGCTTTTGTTCTTTGTTGAAACGAAAGGAACGAAAACGATTATTAGCCCTGTTTTTACCTTTAGATTTTTATCCTGTGGTAAAAAAGTTCCTTTCCCACCAGTAACAGTTGAAATAATAGAATCCAACTGAGAACCAAATAATTTGTTACCCTGGAAAGAAATAGAAAGTAGAGTTGATTTAGAAGCCATATCAGCATTCCAAGTTTTAAGCCATAAAGCTCTTCTAGCTAAAATAGCTAGAGACATAAACCTGACATCAACTCTGATAATATCAAAAATGGCATCACAGATAAAATTATTAGCATGCTGAAGAAGAATAATAATATCATGAGAATCATGATGTGTTACTTGTTGCGCTAAAGTTTCCAACCAAAAAGTTGAAGCTGCAGCAACATCAGCCAAAGATATAGCAGGTCTAAGAAGATTACCTGAACACAGATAAGCTTTTCTTAGAAAGGATTCAATTTTCCTATCTAAAGGATCCTTAAACGAAGTACCATCTGACGTAGGAATAGTAGTACGTTTAGCAAGGGTAGAAATAGCCCCATCAACTTTAGGGATTTTGTCCCAAAATTCTAATCTGTCAGACGGCACAGGATATAATTGCTTAAAACGTTTAGAAGGAGTAAATGAATTACCCAATTTATCCCATTCTTTGGAAATTACTGCAGAAATAGCATTAGGAACAGGAAAAACTTCTGGAATAACCACAGGAGCTTTAAATACCTTATCCAAACGTTTAGAATTAGTATCAAGAGGACCAGAATCCTCTATTTCTAAAGCAATTAGTACTTCTTTAAGTAAAGAACGAATAAATTCCATTTTAAATAAATATGAAGATTTATCAGCATCAACCTCTGAGACAGAATCCTCTGAACCAGAAGAGTCATCAGAATCAGAATGATGATGTTCATTTAAAAATTCATCTGTAGGGAGAGAAGTTTTAAAAGATTTTTTACGTTTATTAGAAGGAGAAATAACAGACATAGCCTTCTTTATGGATTCAGAAACAAAATCTCTTATGTTATCAGGAACATTCTGCACCTTAGATGTTGAAGGAACTGCAACAGGCAATGGTACTTTACTAAAGGAAATATTATCTGCATTAACAAGTTTGTCATGACAATCAATACAAACAACAGCCGGAGGAATAGCTACCAAAAATTTACAGCAGATACACTTAGCTTTGGTAGATCCAGCACTAGACAGCGATTTTCCTGTAGTATCTTCTGGCTCAGATGCAACGTGAGACATCTTGCAATATGTAAGAGAAAAAACAACATATAAAGCAAAATTGATCAAATTCCTTAAATGACAGTTTCAGGAATGGGAAAGAATGCCAAGAACAAGCTTCTAGCAACCAGAAGCAATAAAAAATGAGACTTAAATAATGTGGAGATAAAAGCGACGCACATATTTTTTAGCGCCAAATCAGACGCCCACATTATTTGGCGCCTAAATGCTTTTGGCGCCAAAATGACGCCACATCCGGAACGCCGACATCTTTGGCGCAAAATAACGTCAAAAAAATGACGCAACTTCCGGCGACACGTATGACGCCGGAAACGGAAAAGAATTTTTGCGCCAAAAAGTCTGCGCCAAGAATGACGCAATAAAATGAAGCATTTTCAGCCCCCGCGAGCCTAACAGCCCACAGGGAAAAAAGTGTCAAATTTTTGAAGGTAAGAAAAAAATGATTAATTCAAATGCATTATCCCAAATATGAAACTGACTGTCTGAAAAATAAGGAAAGTTGAACATTCTGAGTCAAGGCAAATAAATGTTTGAATACATATATTTAGAACTTTATAAACAAAGTGCCCAACCATAGCTTAGAGTGTCACAGAAAATAAGATTTACTTACCCCAGGACACTCATCTACATGTTTGTAGAAAGCCAAACCAGTACTGAAACGAGAATCAGCAGAGGTAATGGTATATATAAGAGTATATCGTCGATCTGAAAAGGGAGGTAAGAGATGAATCTCTACGACCGATAACAGAGAACCTATGAAATAGACCCCGTAGAAGGAGATCACTGCATTCAAATAGGCAATACTCTCTTCACATCCCTCTGACATTCACTGCACGCTGAGAGGAAAACCGGGCTCCAACTTGCTGCGGAGCGCATATCAACGTAGAATCTAGCACAAACTTACTTCAACACCTCCATCGGAGGCAAAGTTTGTAAAACTGAATTGTGGGTGTGGTGAGGGGTGTATTTATAGGCATTTTGAGGTTTGGGAAACTTTGCCCCTCCTGGTAGGAATGTATATCCCATACGTCACTAGCTCATGGACTCTTGCTAATTACATGAAAGAAAAGCCAGCGTTAGCTACGCGGGTCCTTACAGACAAAACTCTAAATCTAGGCCTATGAATGTTAAGTTCATTACTAGGGATTGCTTCTCTACTATTATGGCTCACCTGCCCTTGGGTATAGGGCCCATACCCAGGTGGAGAAATTAATCTTTATAAATATCCCATACTATTGGTTTGTCTACTCTATATAATGGTACGCCTGTATAAAACGGGTCTATTCAATATTAAATAGCCCTTAAATTATGTTTTGTATTGGCACTGTAATACATTTAAAAGTGGCACAACTAAGAACTTAGAGGCCTATTACACTAGCTTATTCCTGTCTCTATTTCTGCAGCTGTTATTTTCCAGCCTGTTGTTTTACCACTATGCCACCAGATGGCTTGATCACAGGAAACGAATATTGTGTTTTTCTGTTTACTGCAACTTTGGCTCTCTGGCTCCACTGCCTGATACTACACAGTTCCAGTTCTACAGCATATGCAAGTATCCTGCTTGTTATTACAAAGTCTGCTTTCCTGAGTGTTATTACACAGTTCCAGTCTACAGCATATGCAAATATCCTGTTTGTTATTACAAAGCTCTGAATTCCTGCCTGTTATTACAAAGAACTGTATTCCTGCCTAATACTACATCCTATAGACTTTGTCTTATCTAATTGCATATTTCTACATTGCTTTATCCTATAAATAAAACCATCTCCTGTATTTCCTAAAACGTTGCACCTGTTTAATTATGCCTAAAAGGAAAGACTCACACAGACAAAACACAACATTAACCCCAAAACCTGACACCTCTGCACAACAGCTCCTTACTCCTGAACCTGCTCCCTTGCAGAGTATGACAGAATGTGAAAGCCATAAATTGGAGCTTGCAGAGGTGATTCACTCTTTGACTGAAGTGTCAGAGAGAATTTTGTCTGTGGACTCTCATCTATTACAACTTAACCAACTTCTAAAATCTCTTCCAGATGCATTGAAGTCACTTATCCAAGAATTCACTGCGGGATTCCAGACTTTACAGGATAGCCTGAAAGACTTTTTCAATAAAAAATTTTTTGGGTTTGGCACTCCTACTGTGCCCACTACCCCAAAGGCTGTATCCTTATCAATCAAAAGGAGGATTTCAACCCCTCTTACAACTGATGAAATGGCCAGAAGGAGAAATAATGGCTTATGTTTCTATTGTGGAGCTACTGGGCATGTAATATCCTATTGTCCAGTGAGACCCCTAAGAAGTCTGTTCCGCGGTCTCCACCTCTAAATCCTGAGTTATCAAATGGACAGGCTACAGAGAGGAAGTCAAACTGTGATCCCACTTCGGATTCCTCTGGAGATGAGCTCTGCAAAGTCTGCATGGGTTCTATTTTACATCCCCAATTTGATCAGCCTAGGACTGCACCTTTCAAAGACTCTGATTCCTGTGAAGTACATGTCATCCACAAAATCCTAGTACAATGAATCCAGAGATTTTCCTACCAGATCCAGCTACATTCTTATCTTTGTGCTTTCCAGAGGAGATGTCTAACTATTCTACCATTGAAGATGATACTGATTCTGACACTGGAGGGACAGTGCTTCAAACTGCTGTGCGGTCAAAAGGTCCTTTACCACCTCTACCTCAGACCCACCTCTCCAGAACCTACAAGCCTAGAACTGCACAGAAACCAAAGATCAGTCCTGATGGGGCCCTCTTTACTAATTCCAGTCCCCAGAATCCTCTTCTAAAGAGCCCTTCAAAGAAGAAAATACCCCCTAATTGTACAAATGCCTCTGATGGCACTCTGGTACGTATTAAAGATCTGATGCTATACGAGAATGCTGGGTCTGCCCAGAGGTCGTCCTTGAGGAGGGGGTACTGTCAGGGTTCAGCCTGGAATTGAACCTGGGACCTGTCTCTATTTCTGCAGCTGTTATTTTCCAGCCTGTTGTTTTACCACTATGCCACCAGATGGCTTGATCACAGGAAAGGAATATTGTGTTTTTCTGTTTGCTGCAACTTTGGTTCTCTGGCTCCACCTGCTTGCCAGCTGAAAGAAATCATTTAATCAGCAGCCTGCTTTATCTGGGAGGTTTGTTTGCAATTTTGTGCTTTCACATTAAGAGTGATACTCTGAAAGACTCTCTGCTCCTGTATCCTGTGAGAAATACAGATTTGTTGGATTTCCTGTGTGTTATTACACAGTTCCAGTCTTCAGCATATGCAAGTATCCTGTCTGTTATACAAGCTCCGCTTTCCTGCCTGATACTACACAGTTCCAGTTCTACAGCATATGCAAGTATCCTGCTTGTTATTACAAAGCCCTGCTTTCCTGAGTGTTATTACACAGTTCCAGTCTACAGCATATGCAAGTATCCTGTCTGTTATACAAGCTCTGCTTTCCTGCCTGATACTACACAGTTCCAGTTCTACAGCATATGCAAGTATCCTGCTTGTTATTATAAAGCCCTGCTTTCCTGAGTGTTATTACACAGTTCCAGTCTACAGCATATGCAAATATCCTGTTTGTTATTACAAAGCTCTGCATTCCTGCCTGTTATTACAAAGAACTGTATTCCTGCCTTATACTACAACATATAGACTTTGTCTTATCTAATTGCATATCTCTACATTGCTTTACCTGTTTAATTATGCCTAAAAGGAAAGACTCACGCAGACAAAACACAACATTAACCCCAAAACCTGACACCTCTGCATAACAGCTCCTTACTCCTGAACCTGCTCCCTTGCAGAGTATGACAACCTCTTAGGCTCCTAGGCTGATTGGATCAGCCAATAGAATGCGAGGTCAATTCTATTGGCTGATCCAATTAGCCAATCGGATTGAACTTCAATCCAATTGGCTGATAGCATCAACCAATCAGATTTTTCCTACCTTAATTCCGATTGGCTGATAGAATCCTATCAGCCAATCGGAATTCGAGGGACGCCATCTTGGATGACGTCATTTAAAGGAACCTTCATTCAATCGTCGGCCGTGGAAAGAAGAGGATGCTCCGCGTCAGATGTCTTGAAGATGGACCCGCTCCGCGCCGGATGGATGAAGATAGAAGATGCCGCTTGGATGAAGCCTTCTCCCGGTCCGGATGTCCTCTTCTGCCCCATCGGATGAAGACTTCTGGATGGATCCGATGACTAGTTGTGCCCAGCTGGGTGAACACGGCTCAAGGTAGGGTGATCTTCAATGGGGTAGTGTTAGGTTTTTTAAGGGGGGATCGGGTTGGTTTTAGAGTAGGGGTGTGTGGGTGGTGGGTTGTAATGTTGGGGGGGTCTTGTATTTTTTTTACAGGTAAAAGTTCTGATTACTTTGTGGCAATGCCCCACAAAAAGCCCTTTTAAGGGCTGGCAAAAGAGCTGATTACTTTTGTAATTTAGTATAGGGTAGGGAATTTTATTATTTTTGGGGGCTTTTTTATTTTATTAGGGGGCTTAGATTAGGTGTAATTAGATTAAAATTCTTGTAATTTTTTTTATTTTTTGTAATTTAGTGTTTGTTTTTGTACTATAGTTTAGTTTATTTAATTGTATTTTAGTTTAGATAATTGTAGGTAATTTATTTAATTAATTTATTGATAGTGTAGTGTTAGGTGTATTTGTAACTTAGGTTAGGATTTATTTTACAGGTAATTTTGTACATATTTTAGCTAGGTAGCTATTAAATAGTTATTAACTATTTAATAGCTATTGTACCTAGTTAAAATAAATACAAAGTTGCCTGTAAAATAAATATAAATCCTAAAATAGCTACAATGTAATTATTAGTTATATTGTAGCTATTGTTAGGGTTTATTTTATAGGTAAGTATTTATTTTTAAATAGGAATAATTTATTTAATTATAGTAAATTTATTTAGATTTCTTTAAATTATATTTGTTAGGGGGGTGTTAGGGTTAGGGTTAGACTTAGGTTTAGGGGTTAATAACTTTATTATAGTAGCGGCAACGTTGGGGGCGGCAGATTAGGGGTTAATAATTGTAGGTAGGTGGCGGCGATGTTAGGGAGGGCAGATTAGGGGTTAATAAAATTTATTATAGTGTTTGCGAGGCGGTTTAGGGGTTAATACATTTATTATAGTGGCGGCGATGTCCGGTCGGCAGATTAGGGGTTAATAAGTGTAGGTAAGTGGCGGCGACGTTGGGGGGACAGATTAGGGGTTAATAAATATAATATAGGTGTTGGCGATGTTAGGGACAGCAGATTAGGGGTTCATAGCTATAATGTAGGTGGCGGCAGTGTCCAGTCGGCACATTAGGCGTTAAATAATTTTATTATAGGGTTTGCGATGTGGGGGGCCTCGGTTTAGGGGTTCATAGGTAGTTTATGGGTGTTAGTGTACTTTGTAGCTCTGTAGTTAAGAGCTTTATGTTCCAGCATTAGCCCATAAAACTCTTAACTACTGACTTTTTATGCGGTAGGAGTCTTGGAGGTAGAGGCTGTACCGCTCACTTCTTCCAAGACTCGTTATACCGGCGTTAGGCAAATCCCATTAAAAAGATAGGATGCACAATTGACGTAAGGGGATTTGCGGTAGCCAAAAGTCGCGGAAGAAAAGTGAGCGGCACACCTGTACCTGCCAAACTCGTAATACCAGCGGGCGTTAAAAAGCAGCGTTAGGACCCCTTAACGCTTCTTTTTATGGCTAATGCAGAACTCTAAATCTAGGTGTATATGTTCTCTTATTACAATCATATGCTAGGGCCCACAGGTGGACCCACCCTGATATATATTTTCACATACCTATATCATTGCTCGTTATTACTCGAAATCTCCTTCCTTTGATGTATCAGTTCCTCTGAGGTTCATATATGGAGTATATATATTAGAAAATGGAGGTTTCATTTACTTATGTTCATCACGTTCGCAGTTATGTATGCATTCTATTGTACTCCTAATTTACTTAGTGTGGCCTGTTTAAGATGTCTATACATGTACCCTAATGTTACTGTGATTGAACATACTGTTTGTATTGCTGTTGCTACAAATCTCAATAAAAGAATACCTTATTAAAAAAAAAATACAGCTCCGTAGTATCCTGAACTATTCATATGTACTTTTATCGTCTAAAATCCTACTAGACTCTTGTATGTAGTATTCTCTACTCATAATGACCACCCCTCCTCCTTTATCGGCCCCCTTGATCACAATATCTTCTCTCTTTTGCAAAGACTGTAGTATCTGCATTTCCGCTTTGTTTAAGTTATAATTGGTTTCGGAATTATTTTGTTTTCCTCTTTATAATCCTTAAATAGGAGTTTCCCAAACACTTCTATGTTGGGAAATAATTCCAAAACCAATTATAACTTAGCAAAAGAGAGAAGATATTGTGATCAAGGTGGCCGATAAAGGAGGAGGGATGGTCATTATGACTAGAGAATACTACATACAAGAGTCTAGTAGGATTTTAGACGATAGAAGAATATATGAACAGTTAAGAGGTAATCCGGAGCTGTATTTTGGAGGTGAAAGCCACAAGATTGACTCAGAGGACGTGGGCAGCTTGGTTCCCTGGAGGTGACAAAGCGCCGCCACTTTTAACACTTTATGATTTAGATAGAACATGCATTTTTAAATATATTTCCAATTTATTTCTGTTATCTAATTTATTTTGTCCTCTTTGTATCCCCTGTTGAAAAGTATACCTAGGTAGACTCAGAAGCTGCTGATTGGTGGCTGCATATATATGCATCTTGCCATTGGCTTTCAGCTAACCCCCAGTAGTGCATTGCAGTACTTTAAGTATGCCTTTTTCAGGCATTAAACACCTTGACTTACAGCATTGCTATTGCTAAAATTGCATGCTCTAGCAAATAAGAGCATGACACTTTTTCACTAGGATGGCACTGTACTTGTGTATTATTTTGATTAACAAATCAATGCTGGCTGTCTAATGTGAGTCAATGACTCCACCATGACCTTCTTATTGTAAGAAATATGGGTCAAATAGGAGTTAAAATTATTGGGAGTTTAAGGGGTAGCTGGTTTCCGAGTGCCTAGGGCAGCACAAAACATAAATATATCACAGTTCTAAACACAAAGACAAGTATTGTGCAATAATGCCATACCTGCTTTCTGCATTGCTTCTTTCATTACATATCTGACAGCTAACAAATGTTAGCACTTTGTTTTTGAATTGTTAAAAGGAAAGCAAATTAAATCTACATATTTCTAAGGCTCTTCATTAATTTAGTGTTTTAGATTCCTTCTAATTATATCTTTAAGTACTCTGTACTGTAACACTGAGCAATAATTGGTATTTTAGGCAGTTATCACTGAGCATATTAACATTAGTCAGTAAACAATAAGCATTCATTCTATTACTGCTAAAGGAACATGCTTAGCATTACAAATCAGAGATTTGCAAGGCATATTATTAGAATGTTGAAAATAAAGGTCTGCTTAATAATGTACAACTGAAAATGTATTTGGTTCCCACATTTAACCCTTAGCTTTCTTCATAAAAAAAAATCTAAGGGAAATAAAATGTAAAAAATGTATTTATATTATAAAGGTCAACAACAAATATATTGGCTTCTGATAAAATATATGCTCAACATATCATACATATACAATCTTTTACTGACCATTATGATTACATTTCTGAAAGGTTTCCACAAAAGTTCAAAAATTGCTTAAAGGGATGTGAACCCCCCCCCCCAAATTCCAATTTGCTTCTGTTATATAATTTACTTAGTTCCCATGGTATTCTTTGTTGAAGATATACCAAGGTAGGCATCTTGAGCACTACATGGCAGGAGATAGTTGCTGCCCTCTAGTTCTCTTGAAAATGGATAATATTTTTACAAAACTCCTGCTATATAGTGCTCCAGATATGTGCACGCTCCTGAGCTTACGTCTTTTCTTTTCAACAAAAGATAGCAAGAGAATTAATGTGTTAATATAATTACATTAGAAAGTTGTTTAAAATCACCTACTCTAGCTGAATCATAAAATAGTTTTTTGTGGTTCCATGTCACTTTAATGCATGTGTCACTATACTGCTAATTAGATAAATAGACATGAAGATATCAATAAAAATGAAAACTATTTCTTCTTAGAAATACAACAGAATGTCACTTGTACACCAACAGCTGCTTGCCTCTGAGATGCAATAAGTTAGACATGCTGGCTGTTACTTTACTAGTGACATATTTATCTTTGCAAGGGATAGAAAGGTCAGAACTGAAACGTACATGCGTGCATATCCATTTGAAATAAAATCCTTTTTGCAATATACTTCCTTTAGCAAAAATGCTTCTAGTAAAGGTAATTATTGGTTTTCAGGGGCATAAGCACTTATGCTGCGAGGGCCCGTGCACCTATTTAAAATTGAAATGCACCTATGCACATTTCAATTTAGACCTTTCTATTCCTTTAAGTAGAAGGAACTTAAAGGGACACTGAACCCCAATTTTTTCTTTCGTGATTCAGATAGAGCATGCAATTTTAAGCAACTTTCTAATGTACTCCTATTATAAATTTTTCTTTGTTCTCTTGCTATCTTTATTTGAAAATGAAGGCACCTAAGCTTTTTTTTTTTCGGTTCAGTACTCTGGACAGCACTTTTTTATTGGTGGATGAATTTATCCACCAATCAGCAAGAACAACCCAGGTTGTTCAACAAAAATGGGCCGGCATCTAAACTTACATTCTTGCATTTCAACTAAAGATACCAAGAGAATGAAGAAAATTTGATAATAGGCGAAAATTAAAAAGTTGCTTAAAATTTCATGCTCTATCTGAAGCACAAAAGAAAAAAAAATTGGGTTCAGTGTCCCTTTAAGTAAAGAAGAATTAAGTTTTTTTATTGCTATCTTGAATTCCTGTCTATTTTCTACCTAAGTGGCAATAACGTGAGACACAAGCTACTGCATGCAATTTTTTTAATGTGTTGGAAACACCAGCTGTTTGTACACTAGTGACGTACTGATGTTTTAGATTAAAAATTAACATTTTTACTGCCTACCTTCTTGTTTTCTACCTAAGCACTGTATCACAGACTTTTTCCACTCTTATGGTACTCTTAAAGGGATGTAGAATTCAAAATTAAACTTTTATGATTCATATAGAACTTCTAATAAAAAAAAATCCAATTTACATCTATTATCAAATTAACCTCTTGGAAGTCTTTGTTAAACTGTTGCTTCTCTTCATGCCAGTATACTGAAGTAGGCTCAGTCCTCAGTATGCAAGCCTCATGTACCTATGTATGTATAACATTGTTACAAACATTGTTGTAATAACTGCTACCATATAGTGCTCATTATGTGCACGCTCCTGAGCCTGCTCCAGTATGCTGTCATGGAAAGCAGCTAAGTTTCAACAAAGTATACCAGAAAAAGTGCATTTGTTGATTTAATTGCTCAATGAATGCCAGATATGGCTATGGGCAGCGGTATTCAGCTTTTTTAGGTGCCAGATATATTCATAAGAGAGCGCAACACACAAAAATCAGTACAAATCAATATCTTTGTGAGTTGCACTTTTACAAGAATATATGTGATGACCAAAAGAGCAAAATGCCACTGTCCACAGCCATATTCGGCATTCGTTGAGCAAACAGATCAACAAATTGTTTAATTTTGTGTTCCCTGACCCCTTAACTAACACAACAGAATCTGTATCACTCTGCTTGCAATGTTATTAGCAATATACAAGAAGAAAATAAAGACTTCTTTAACCCATTTAAAGGGACAGTCAACCCCCAAAAAATGTATTATTTAAAAAGATAGATAATACCTTTATTACCCATTCCCCATTTTGCACAGAAAACATGGTTATATAAATATACTTTTTACCTCTGTGATTACCTTGTATCTAAGCATCTTCTAACAGGCCCCTGATCACATGACTTTTTATTTCTCATCTATTGACTTTGATTTTAAAGCCAATTAATGCTGTGTTGTTAGAACCCACGGGCATGAGCACAATGGTATCTATATGGCTCACATGAACTAGCTTCCCCTGTTGTGAAAAGCAAATACAAAAGCATGTGATCATGGTGCTGTCTTTAGTGACTTAGAAACTGACAGAAATGTAGAGGTTTAAATGTTATAAAGTATATTAATATAACCATGTTGGTTGTGCAAAGCTGGGGAATGGGTAGTAAAGGCATTATCTATCTTTTTTAACCATAACAATTTTGTGTTGACTGTCCCTTTAACACTGAGATTAGCTCAGACTGAACATTGTTTGGTAAGTATAAGTTTTATACACAGGCTTTATTGATAGTTAAACCAGTAGGTGGTAAGTAAGCAGTTATCAGTGTCTGTCTAGGTTTAAGGGCTATTAAAGTGATAAAATGGCATGCACTAATTCATTAAAGCATGTAATTTTATCACTAGCAACCCTGCAACAAATGTGTTTAAACCCCCCCCCCCCCCCCCCAAAGTACCGCTTGGGAGCTGCAGAACATTGCTGGTCCTGAGCAGGAAATTATGCTCATCAAATCAGCAGTGGTAGTTGCACAGCTTAGTCATTTGACTAGTACTGTTGACTGGATCAGAACCAGTGTTCACTCAGGACCAGCAGTTCTCTGCAGCTCCAGAGCTATACTTTACCTATGTGAAGGTAACTATAATGTTGCAGAGTCGTTAGTGATAAAAATACATGCTTTAACGAATTAGAGCTTATTATTTTATGCATAAAATGTCCTTTTAAGACAAGCAAATGATATGTGCAAAGTGCTGGTCTTGGAGAGAAAAAAAAGGCTAAAGAAGCCTTTTTTTAACACACAAAAATTGTGTGTTAAAATTGTATGATTGTACTGTAAACTCTTTAGTTGCCAGTTTATTTATTAGAAGAATTGTAAGTAAATATGTTTTACACAGAAACCCTATCTAATGTTTATTTTTATTTATTTTTATTTTAGCGGGCAGCACAATGAACATCAATGAATATTTTTCAAGAATTAATTATAAAGATCCCAATGAAAAATTAGACATTGCAACACTATCGCGGATAATGCATCATCACATTATGGCGCTTCCTTTTGAAAATCTCAGCATTCATTGCCAGGAAACAATCCAGCTGAACCTTGAGACAACTTTCCAAAAGTTAGTGAAGAAGCAAAGAGGTGGTTGGTGCACTGAGCTTAATTACCTTCTATTCTGGGTCCTTAAGACAATGGGTTACAATGTTATAATGCTTGCATCAAACATTTTCGTCCCTGCACTAGGCACATACAACCAATATGCTACACACCTTATAGTAAGAGTGGTAATTGGAAGCAAAGCCTATCTTGTTGATAGCGGTTTTGGAACGTCTTCACAAATGTTTGAGCCTCTAGAATTCATTTCAGGAATGGACCAGTTTCAAATCCCTGGAATATTTCGTCTTACTGAAGACAATGGATTTTGGTACTTAGATAAAATAAGGCGAAAACAGCTGATTACAAATGAATTATTTTCTGAATCAGAACTTATAGATAGAAGTGATCATAAGCGACTCTATTGCTTTACTCTTGAGGAGAAAACTATAGAGTTCTTCAAGGATACATGCAGGTTCCTTCAAACATCTCCAAAGTCTTTATTTACCAACAAATCCATTTGCTCCCTTCAGACTGAAGAAGGCGTTAGAACTTTGGTTGGTTGGACATACACAGAAACAAGATATAATTATATGGAAGGTGTAGATCTAGTAGAGTTTACAACCATACAAGATGATAGCATTCAACAAGTTTTGAGAGAACGGTTTGGAATTGTTTTAGAATCTAGGCTGGTTGTTATCAATAATAGTGCTACATATAACATTTGAAAAACACATAATTGAAATCAAATCACAGTTACAAAAACATAATAATGCATTTTTTCCTACACGTCATATGCTATTCTTATAATTAAAGGAATAGTCTAGTCAAAATTAAACTTTCTTGATTCAGATAGAGCATGCAATTTTAAACAACTTTCTAATTTTCTCTTATTATCAATTTTCCTTTGTTCTCTTGGTATCTTTTTTATAATTTAGCACTCCACTTGTAATCTAGCCCTTAATGCTTTGGTGTACAATTCATGGAGAAAATGAGACAATGCAGTTAGGCAAGTAGCTGACAAGAGTTGATCATATTCCATGAAGCTATAGTTACAGCATTTCAGATGAGCTGGGCTCTTAACTTCCCCTTGCCCCCTCTTTATAGCTTTTCTATAGAGGATACTACAGTGCAGTACAGTAGAGGTAGCAGTTTAAAGGGGCAAAACAACTATTTTAAGACAAAATAAAAGTAAATTAGCAATTTGTAAATATAAAAAATTTGTATGATCAAATGTTCTCAATCCAAAACAGCAGGCTGCTCTCTTCAAAATGATGTCCTAGAAGACAAAAGATGAAGAGGCGCCTTATGGTGCAGTATATTTGTGCTTAGGGGTTCACATGCATATAATATACAGGGTACTCACAACGATGATGCACAAACATTGCAATTCAGGCAAGCTCAGGCTTCTAAGATGCTCGGCTGACACATTCCCCACGCCAAGGATATAGGAACACTTGTGGATTCCTTCCAGCTGACGTCACCAGTAGCGTCACGGCTCCCAATCAAGTGTTTAAGCCAAAGCTCTTTTATAGGGTGGATTCACCTTAACAATTCTTAGTGTGGGGGTGGCCAAATGCTCCTAAAATAACCAGAGGGTACAGAACAAGGGTCAAATGGTGAAAGATTTATTAGAAAGGTTAAAACATAGTTTTCGCAGCAACGCGCTTCCCGCCACAAGATGCCATTTTATCAGGCTGTATTGTGAATTGAACTCCTCACAATAAAGCCTGATGAAATGGCAGCTTGTGCTGAGAAACCTTTTAATAAACCTTTTACCATGTGAACCCCTAAGAACAAAGACACTGCACCATAAGGCGACTCTTCACCTTTTGTCTTCAAGGACATTCTTTGCACATATGCTTAGGAGCCTGCCCATTTCTGGAGGTCTTTATGGCAGCAGTTTTCCAAGAATGTTATCCATTTGCAAGAGAACTAGAGGGCAGCACTATTTCTTGCCATGTAGTGCTCCCGATGCCTACATAGGTATCTTTTCAACACAGAATATCATGGGAACGAAGCACATTTAATAATAGAAATAATTGGAAACTTTTTAAAAATGTTATGTTCTGTCTGAATCACAAAATAAAATTTTTGGGTTTCATATCTCTTTAACTTTTGAGTTACTATAATATATAAAGATACATTTAGGACCCTTATGTGTATTTATATTGCCTCTAGGCAACTTACTTCTTATTACTTATGTTTTACAATACATTTTTTTCTAGTTATCTTTTGACTAGCACAATATTGCACTCAATTTAGCAGACGGCAATATACTCCCTGACTTACAAGCCATAGATTATTTCAGCTGTTCACATGTACACTTCATAATCATATCTGCCTTTGCGTGCAAGGTTATTCAAGGTAACTTTCCAGATTGATTTTAGACAGTCTCAAAGCACAGTTATGTGTTTAGACAAATATCTAGCATACAGTTACTACAAGGTAACATCCTGAAAAATGGTAAATCATTAGTTTGTTGCTTTGACCTTTCTGTATCAGAGCAAACTGAGATGTACTGTTCTTTGATGCGTTACAATTCCTTATGGTTCTGCAACGTTTTCAATATATATTGCCTGAAATAAAGTCGGAAAATGACAAAATGACTTAGGGAAAGAAATATAAACCTAAAAAAAAATTACACAAGTGTAAATAAAACATCAATCATGAAACAATATAAGCAACAGAAATATTGATAAGACTATTACATTTGAAATAAAACTTAAGATATAGTGGAATCAAATGCATTCACTGTCACATTGACTTTTTCTCCATAAAGGTTTGAGATATAGTTTATTTATTAGCAAGTTTATTGTAACTACAAAATTGATTAGGTCCCTAAGGAGTGCTATGTATAGTGCCTTACATGAGTTTTCTTGTTTGTTTTTTTTCAAATACAAATTGATCATAAAACTGGTTACTGCTTGGTTTCAAAGAAATGTTAACCTTCAACTATGAAAAAACATAATTTATGTAAGAACTTACCTGATAAATTCATTTCTTTCATATTAGCAAGAGTCCATGAGCTAGTGACGTATGGGATATACATTCCTACCAGGAGGGGCAAAGTTTCCCAAACCTCAAAATGCCTATAAATACATCCCTCACCACACCCACAATTCAGTTTAATGAATAGCCAAGAAGTGGGGTGATAAGAAAAGAGCGAAAGCATCAAATAAGGAATTGGAATAATTGTGCTTTATACAAAAAAATCATAACCACCACAAAAAGGGTGGGCCTCATGGACTCTTGCTCATATGAAAGAAATGAATTTATCAGGTAAGTTCTTACATAAATTATGTTTTCTTTCATGTAATTAGCAAGAGTCCATGAGCTAGTGACGTATGGGATAATAAATACCCAAGATGTGGAACTTCCATGCAAGAGTCACTAGAGAGGGAGGGATAAAATAAAGACTGCCAATTCCGCTGAAAAATTAATCCACTACACAAATCAAAAAAGTTTAAATTTTTATAATGAAAAAAACTGAAAATATAAGCAGAAGAATCAAACTGAAACAGCTGCCTGAAGTACCATTCTACCAAAACTGCTTCTAAAGAAGAGAAAACATCAAAATGGTAGAACATAGTAAAACTATGCAAAGAAGACCAAGTTATTGCTTTGCAAATCTGATCAACAGAAGCTTCATTCTTAAAAAGCCCAGGAAGTAGAAACTTACCTAGTAGAATGAGCCGTAATCCTCCGAGGCGGGAATCCACCCGACTCCAAATAAGCATGATGAATCAAAAGTTTAAGCAAGATGCCAAATAAATGGCAGAAGCCTTTTGACCTTCCTAACACCAGAAAATATAACAAATAGACTAGAAGACTATCTGAAATCTGAATAGCTTCAACATAAGATTTCAAAACTCTTACCATATCCAAAGAATGTAAGAATCTTACCAAAGAAGTCTTAGGAAAAGACAATAATTCCTCCCTAATGTTGATAGAAAACACAACTTTAGGTAAGAATTGAAATGAGGATAGCAAAAACCACCTTATCCTGATGAAAAAATCAGAAAAAGGAGACTCACAAGAAAGAACAGATAATTAAAAATTGTTCTAGCTGAAGAGATGTCTAAAAAGAACAATACTTTACATGAAAGTAAATAATGTCTAGAGAAAACATATGCTCAAATAGAAGAGCCTGTAAAGCCTTTAGAACCAAATTATAACTCCAAGGAGGAGAAATTGGCTTAATGACAGGTTTGATAAGAACCAAAGCCTGAACAAAATAATGAATAACAGGAAGGAACACTGCCTTACCCTGATGAAAAATCAGAAAAGGAGATCCACAAGAAAGAGCAGAAAACTCAGAAACTCTTCTAGCAGAAGAGATAACCAAAAGGAACAATACTTTCCAAGAAAGTAATTTAATGTCCAGAGAACGCAAAGGTTCAAACGGAGGAGCCTGTAAAGCCCTCAGTACCAAATTGAGACTCCAAGGAGGAGATATTGACTTAATGACAGGCTTGATACAAACCAAAGCCTGTACCAAACAATGAATATCAGAATGAATAGCAATCTTTCTGTGAAAAAGAACAGAAAGAGTAGAGATTTGTCCTTTCAAAGAACTTGCAGACAAAACCTTATCTAAACCAACCTGAAAAATTTTAAAATTCTAGGAATTCTAAAAGAATGCCAAAAGAATATATGAGAAGAACACCAAACTCGATAATAAATCTTTCTAGAGACAGATGTACAAACCTGTAACATAGTATTAATCACTGAGTCAGAGAAACCTCTATGACTAAGAATCAATCGTTCAATCTCCATACCTTCAAATTAAATGATTTGAGATCCTGATGGAAAAATGGGCCTTGAGATAGAAGGTCTGGTCTTAACGGAAATGTCCAAGGTTGGCAACTGGCCATCCGAATGAGATCCGCATACCAAAACCTGTGAGGCCATACTGGAACCACCAGCAGTACAAACGAACGCTCCATTAGAATTTTGGAAGAACTAGAGGCGGGAGATATAGACAGAATGATAATTCCAAGGAAGTGTCAATGCATATGCTACTTCCGTCTGAGGATCCCCGGACCTGAAATAGGCCCCTGGGAAGTTCCTTGTTAAGACGAGAGGCCAACAGATCTATTTCTGGAAGCCCTCACATCTGAAAAATTGAAAAACATGTCTGGGTAAAGACCATTCTCCCGGATGTAAAGCTTGATTAACAGAGATAATCTGCTTCCCAAACGTCTATACCTGGGAAAAGGACCCCAGAATTTAGATACGAGCTAGATTTAGCCCAAGCAAATATCCAAGATACTTTTGTCACAGTCTAAAGACTGATAGTCACACCCTGATGATTGACATACACCACAGATGTGATAATGTCTGAAAAAAAACAATAAACGTCTCTTCTTCAAAAGAAAACAACTGAAGAACTCTGGGAATGCACAGAGTTCCAAAATATCAAATGGTAATCTCGCCTCCTGAGATTTCCAAACCCCTTGTGCTGACAGAGAACCTCAGACAGCCTCCCAACCTAAAAGACTCGCATCTATAGAGATCATGGTCCAGGTTGAAAGAATCAAAGAGACCTGTAGAACTAAATGATGGTGATCTTAACCACCGAATAAAAGATAGATAAACATAGAATTCGAAGATTTAAAAAGTGAAACCCTAGAATCCCTGCATCATTATTCAGCATAAAAAACTGGAAAGGTTTTCTATGAAAATGAACAAAGAGAATTGAATCTAATGCTGCAGCCATAAGACCTAAATTTCCATGCATATATAGCAACTGAAGGAAATAATAGAGACTGAAGGTACCGACAGACAAAACCCAATAAAAAAGTCACTTGTCTGTTAGAGACAAAGACAGTGACACAATCTATCTGGAAACCTAAAAAAGGTGACCCTTGTGTGAGGAATCAAGAGGTTTTGATAAAAAGATCCTCTAACCATGTCTTGAAAAAACAAAGTTGAATCATATGAGACTCCGTAGTCTCAGAAAATAAAAATGATCTGAATGAAAACAGAAAATGAAGATATGCATCTATTGTATCTAATGAAAACAAATAATGCTATCACTGACCAAAAAAAGGCAGAATAGACCATATAAATACCAATCTAAAAGATGGTACATAATAAAAAGATTTTCTATCTTTGGAACAATGAATAGTTTTGAATAAAAACCCCAAAACCCAGATCCTAAAAATGGAACTGGAATAAATACCCCAGAAGATTCCAGATCTGAGCAGCGCTTGAGCCCCAACAGATGATCAGCCGCACTTCAACATTACCCAAAATATATAGGAAAATGTTAGCTTTACTGGAATAGCTGGAATATAATAGAGAGAAAAAGACTTCTCATAGACGGTTTAACTCTAAATTTTATTCTGTACCAAAGTCTAAGAAATTTGGACCGAATAGAACCAAAAAAACTTCCAATTAAAAACATGTTACTTGGATAAGAATTAGAATTTTGTTCCTTAGTAAGAACAACCAAACTAAAATAAGCTTAAAGTTTTAGTCTTAGAACTCAATCTTGAAGCCCAGAGTAACAGTTAAGAATTTAATCCAAAATTATTTTTTTTAGAAATCACAAAATTCTTCTAGCTAAAAACAGCTAAAGACATAGATCAAAACCTCATTTGTGAAAATATTCAATAAAATGAAGATACAAATGAAATTATTAGCATGTTAATCCAGTTAAAAGACCAGTCAACACACCAGACTTGCATAAACAAATGCAAGACAACAAGACAAATGCAACATCACCCAGTCTAACCTCAAATGAGCATTAGACTTTGTCCCTTAACAATGCTAAATAAAAACATAATCTGATACTTGATTTTAAAGTAAACAGAAAAAAATGAAGCAATTGCAACATCATTCAAATAAAACACAGGTACAAGAAAAATACCTGAAAAATAATTTTCCTTAAATAGGATACAACCATCTAAAGGAAAATAAATACTTTTTTGCTATAGAAACAATAGCATAATTAGCAGGAGTAGAGATAGCCCCATTAAATTGGAGAACCATCAAAATTGAAATGAACTGCCGGCAAAGAATATAATTTAAAACCTTTAAAGAAGGAATAAAAGAAAATTCCCAGCCTATTCCATTCCCTAGTATGAGGAACTGGAAAAAAAACTCTGAAAATACAGAAGAATAAATAAGCAGAAATAAAATTTTAGTTAGTCTTGAAAGAACTAATTACCTTAATATCCAAAATAATCAACACCTTTTCAACAAAGAACAAATGTACTTTAAAAATAAAAAAGTGGATTTGATAGTGTCAATATCTGATGAAGAAAATTCTGAAATGAGAAAAAACATCATCAGAGAAGGATAAATCATTATGTAGTTGGTCATTTGAAACTTCAATCATTAAAAAAGAAGTTTGAAAAAGACCTAAAAATTTTTATTAGAAGGAACGATGTCAGATAAAGCCTTTAAAATAGAATCAGAAAAATATTCTTATAAATCTTCGTAATTCTTGTACATAAGATGTAAAAATAATAGCAAATATATAAAGCATAAATACTAACGGATTCTGCATGTAAAAGTTTATCAAGATAACTTATTACAAACCATAGCTAAAGAAAAAACATTCATAACATTTTTAAAATAAATAGCTTTGGTAGGACTGAACTTCAGTCAAAAGGAATCCCTTAGAACGATTTTGAAACAGGAACAGTGAAATCTTGCAATATGTAATAGAAAAAAACAATTTTTAAAGCAAAATTATCAAATTCCTTAAATGACAGTTTCAGGAATGGGAAAAGAAATGCAAAATAATAAGCTTCTAAAAACCAGAAGCAACAAAAAAGTGAAATTTAAATAACCACATTTTTTGGCTCCAAAAATGACGCCCACATTATTGGCGCTAAATACAACGGCCATATTCTTTGGCGCCAAGTATGACGCCACATCCTCTGACGCCGAAACCGACGCCCACATTTTTGGCGGGAAAAAAATTTCTGAATATACGGCGCCGGAAATGACAAATTTTTTTGCGCCAAAAAAGTCAGCGCCAAGAATTACGCAATAAAAAGCAACATTTTCTGCCCCCGTGAGCCTAACAGCACGCAGGGAAAATGGTCAATTGAGAATTTTCAAGGTAATGAAAAATAAATTGAATTAAAATGCATTATCCCAAATAATGAAACTGACAGTCTGAATTATAAAGGAATGCTGATTATCTTGAATCATGGCAAATATAAGTTTAAAGACATATATTTAGAACTTTACATATAAAGTGCCCAACCATAGCTTAGAGTGTCACAAAAAATAAGATTTACTTACCCCAGGACACTCATCTACATATAGCAGATAGCCAAACCAGTACTGAAACGAGAATCAGTAGAGGTAATGGTATATAAGAGTATATCGTCGATCTGAAAAGGGAGGTAAGAGATGAATCTCTACGACCGATAACAGAGAACCTATGAAATAGATCCCGTAGAAGGAGACCATGGTATTCAAATAGGCAATACTCTTTTCATATCCCTCTGACATTCACTGCACTCTGAGAGGAAAACCGGGCTCCAGCCTGCTGCGAAGCGCATATCAACGAAGAATATAGCACAAACTTACTTCACCACCTCCATGGGAGGCAAAGTTTGTAAAACTGAATTGTGGGTGTGGTGAGGGGTGTATTTATAGGCATTTTGAGGTTTGGGAAACTTTGCCCCTCCTGGTAGGAATGTATATCCAATACGTCACTAGCTCATGGACTCTTGCTAATTACATGAAAGAAACATGTCAAAATCATTGTATTGAGACTCGTCACATGGGTTTTTACATGACTTTTGCATCTGCCCAACACAGCCTTATCTTCTTGCATACCTCGCTACATTCAGGACTGGGAGCTCTAGGTTGAGAGAAGGAGATTTTGGGGACTGAGCCATGAAATACAGGGGCGGCGTCACATGGTTGGGAATGACATGGGTGGACCCTCTGCAGAGTTTAAATTTGTGTGTATGCTCAGTTTATCTTTTAATGAATATGGCAGTCTTATTATTGGTTTATGTTTTTTTAAAACAAAAAAAGATAAAAAATACAATTCATCACCTTTTTTTTTTTAACTTGTAGATGAATAAAATATTATCAATATTTTATTATGGCTGCAATTAAGTATTAAATATTCTAAACACAGATGTACAATGGCACCACTAGGGCAATCTCCCTTAATCTAGGTAACTCCTGAGACTATGATACAGTCTCCACTATGGGAATAAGAGAGGGGAGTGGTGCTTAAGTGACACAAAAGATCTTTAGAAGTAACACAAATATACGCTTATATGGAGAAAAATAAGAAGTTGTGTACTCACTTTAACAGCATCAACACTGGGCACTAATGAGTGTTTACAATCCTGCTACCAGTAGTTTCTGGACAGCAACTAATTAATTAAAGACCTGCTTACAAGCAGCATATATACCCTGATGCATTTGCATTCTCTGTTAATATTGTTAGACCATATGGTTTTTGGCCCCTTAGCCATCTATTTTACACATGATGAAGTGCTGTGAAATTTGTTCCAGCAACAGTAAGGAGAATCAAATATACTTTAGTACTGCCACCGATAGTTGAGACGGTTTATCCTTTAAGTGACACAAAAGATCTTTACAAATAACACAAAGATACACCTATATAAAGTAGAATAAGAAGTTGGGTTCTCACTTTAAGAACAGTCAAACCGTGGGCAAATTGAGTACAATATAATAGGGGAATTTCATATATGATGTGGTATTCATTAAATTCCTTCTCTCCCTGATACTGTATATATTAACGTATTGGTTCAACTGTGAGTGTGGCCTTATGTATGACACTGCACCAAACTATCTACATTCAAGTATAGGGTATTGATAAATGAATCCAGATGAGCTACTGTAAAGTAGACAAGGAATTGGTACAATAAGATACTATGGTACATGTTTTGAAGCATTACACTAACACATCACAACAGAAGTCTCAAAAAACAATAATACAATATATTTGTGGAAAGCTTATTACCAAGACATGTTTGGAAAATATAATTATAAACTCTTATCTATATACACAGTACTACGGTTAAATACTCAGGTACAGCCAATAGAGACTGAGCAATACTCAATATTTTTATATTTAATCTTTCTCCTACTCCTTACCTGGTCACAAGGCTTGGGTAGCCGAGACCATTGTATCAGATTTGCAAATAATTTGTGTTTCTACAGTCCTATCAGACTGCACAATATATATTCCTGTCTTTAATCAATTATATCTCATATTATGTACTATCAGGAATATTATTAACAGATCTTTGGTTGTTTTTATATTGTTCTATATTGGGTCCCTTTTTAATTGGTTTCTATTAAAAATTATATTTTATTGATTCATATTTTGTTCTCTCCATACTACAGTCTAGGTATAGAGTGCTAGCTTGTGCAGCCTTGTTGTGGGGTCTTTCCCTCAGTAGTTTCCAAGTATTAAATATAGTTTAAACATTAACTATAGAATTACACAAAGTTATATACATTAGTTTCTTGTACACATCTTGATTTGTTATAATCCCTTACACGAAAAATAATTAATTTAGGAAGTCATTGTCAGAATGTAATTAATCAGCTGTCATATTTTTCCTTAACACTAACTTTTATGTACAATTACCCCCCAACCAATGTGCTTCTTATGATTTTCCATTCGCTTGACCTGTCTAGATACATGAAAATCCTTCATAAATTTCACTAAATTCCAGGGAGTAGCAGAATCTCATTGGAATAGTTTTTATAACTTTGCTTGTGTAAATTAGTTTAATGAACAGCTATTGTTCTGTTTCCCAGAATCTATTATCTTCTTAAAGCATCCTATCAATGATGTATATACCATTAGGAATTTTATAATAAATGTTTTAACTTTTTTTTTTTAATCTCACCAATTCATTGTATAAACATTTACAATGATTTTCCATCCATGGCTAATAAAAAGTTAAGGTAATGAAAATGGAAGGCCAAATACAACTGGAATGAAATTAAGGATCAAGGCCCATTAATTGAAGTGTCAGTTAGGTGTTTGCAACTTTGGGCCAGATTACGAGTGGAGTGCAAATGTTTGCGTCCGAGCGATAAGGGATTTATAGCAGGGATTTGCGCTTATCGGGCATACCGCTCGTATTATGAGTTGAAAGTATATATTTATATATATATGTATTTATATGGGTATATATGTATTTACAGACATATATAGACACATAAATACATATGTATGCACATATACACATATATAAGTGCATTTGAGCCCTTTGTAGTTAAGTAGATAAAACATGAAAAAACTTATTTAAGCCCTATTCATTTTTAATAAAGGTTTTAACAATGTGTTTACTGCAAATATTTCACATTCCAATGTTCTGTACAAAGCAGAATATGTTTTATGTATTAATAATAGATATTCCTATATATATCTATATATATTTTCTCTATTGACTTCTATGGGGAATACGTGAACACACATGTGATATTCTAAGTTCGACTTTTTGCGTTTGTCGGGTTAGCACACAAGCAAAAACAGTTTACCTTCAGCTCGAGCACAACCCAAAAAGATTACTTCCAGGACAATTAATGCTTGAGCTGGAGTGTTTATTAGGGCTCCACTCGAAGGACTCGTCTGTCCCTTATTTACAAAAGGAGAAGGGATAGCCTACTTACCGGTATAAGAAGGCAGTTCATAAAGCCCTGGTCTCTCTTCTTGTTTCCTGGAATTTTTTTTCTCCTCCCTCCCTGTGGTATGGGTGGTAATCGGTTGCTGCAGCTTCCATTAGGGATGGTATAGGGTTTTAACTCCCACATGGCTAGTTGTCCTAAAGGTGGTAAGCTTAAAACAAGTCATTTAGCCCTTCCCCCAGATAGTCATGCTGTACAACTAGAGGGTCTGGGATTCTTAAGAACTTGAGCAGTGGATATATTCTTGCTGTAGGTCTGGGCCCTGGCTGTAGACACAGAGAGGGGAGTGATGGCCATTATGGAGGGAGCAACGTCACCAGATGGGAGCCTGGGAGTGCCTCTCCGAATGAGTGATGGGTCAAAGAGCTTGTTTTAATGCCTTTGTCTTCCATAGTTTTGTAGCTGGGCACCCGCAAATTCATTAAGCCCAGGTTCCGACCTTCTTATTAGGGATTTTAATACTAGGGCCCGATAGCCGCTATCTTGGTTTACCTTTAACATTTAGAAATATTATAGTCTTTTCTCCCAAATATATATCTCTATAAAAAGTAGTGCATTTCAGATTTGACTAAAAGCATTTTTACAATATACTTTTGTTTGCATAAATATGTCTGAGAAAAGTTATGTATTGTGATATGTGTGCAGTTTCCTTAGTATAGTGAATATAGTATATTTCCTTACTAAAGTCATGAGACTTGCAAGAGAAAGGTGTATGCACAAAAAATGATATGTGTATTTATGTATTTACAGAAATAAATACACATATAAACACATAAATACATAGGTACAAATATACAGACATATATATAAGTACAGTGGAGCCCTTTGCAGTTAAGTAGATGAAAACATGTAAAAGCATATTTATGCAATATTCATATTTAATAAAGTGTTATACTGTGTATTTACTGTAAATATTTCACATTCCAAAGTTCTGCACATAGCAGAATATCTTCTACTAGTCCTAAAGCCTGTTCACACGGGCCATTTTTTGCAGTACATAGGTCCCACCCCTTGCTCTCTCTCCCTTCCCCTCTCTTTTACTTTCTCTCTCCCCCTCTCTTTTGCTTTCTCTCCCCTCTCTTTTGCGCTCTCTCGCTCCACCTCTCTTTTGCTCTCTCTCCCCCTCTCTTTTGCTCTCTCTCCCCTCTCTCTTTTGCTCTCTCTCCCCCTCTCTTTTGCTCTTTCTCCCCTCTTTTTTACTCTTTCACCTCTCTTTTGCTCTCTCTCCCCTCTTTTTTGCTCTTTCCCCCTCTCTTTTGCTCTCTCTCTCCCCCTCTCTTTTGCGCTCTCTCTCTCCCCCCTCTCTCTTGTGCTCTCTCCCCCTCTCTTTTGCGCTCTCTCTCTGCCCCTCTCTTTTGCGCTCTCTCTCTCCCCCCTCTCTCTTGTGCTCTCTCCCCCTCTCTTTTGCGCTCTCTAGCTCCACCTCTCTTTTACGTTCTCTCGCTCCACCTCTCTTTTGCTCTCTCTACCCCCTCTCTTTTGCTCTCTCCCCGTCTCTTTTGCTCTCTCTCTCCTCTCTTTGCTCTCTCCCCTCTCTTTTGCTCTCTCTCCCCTCTCTTTTGCACTCTCTCCCCCTCTCTTTTGCGCTCACTCTCTCTCCCTCTCCTTTGCACTCTCTCTCTCCCCTCTCTCTTTTGTGCTCTCTTTCCCCTCTCTTTTTCCCCTGTTTTCTGGGCTCTCTCACTCCCCTCTCTTTTGCTCTCTCTCTCCCTCTCTTTTGTGCTCTCTCTCCCCCCTCTCTTTTGCACTCTCTCCCCCCTCTCTTTTGCGCTCTCTCTCCCCCATCTCTTTTGCACTCTCTCTCCCCCTCTCTTTTGCGCTCTCTCTCTCCCCCTGTCATTTGCGCTGTCTCTCTCCCCCTCTGTTTTGTGCTCTCTCTCCCTCTTTTTTGCGCTCTCTCTCTCCCCCTCTCTTTTGCTCTGTCTCTCTCCCCTCTCTCTCTCCCCCCCTCTTTTGCTCTCTCTCCCCCTCTCTATTGCTCTCTATCCCCCCTCTCCCACATCTCTTCTTTTGCTCTTTCTCGTCCCCTATCTTTTGTTCTCTCTCTTCCCCCTCTTATTTTCTCTCTCCCCCTCTCTTTTGCTCTCTCTCCCCTCTCTCCACCCTCTTTTTTGCTCTTCCCCCTCTCTTTTGCTCTCTCTTACCCTCTCTTTAGCTCTTTCCCATCTCTTTTGCTCTCTCCCCCTCTCTTTCGCTCATACGACCGCGGGCCACGCCCACTTCCACCCACCGTCACCAGCAGATCAGGTAGACTCTAAGGCCAGGTGTGTTTGCCCTCATGCTGTCTCTACTGTGCATGACAGCTTTGCACAAACACACTTGGCCTTTTACATTATAGGATGTATTTTTAAATAGATATTCCTATATATATTATATACAGTCATGGACAAAAAAATTTCTGTCAGATAATGCACTACTTTGCCCAAAAAATTGTTGCAATTACAAATCTTTAGGCATTCTCATGTTTATTTCTGTTGAATGTATTGGTATGATACAAAAAAGTGGAGAAAAAAAAGCCAAATCTAACACATTCCACGCAAAATTCCAAAAATGGACATGACAAAATTATTGGCACCTTCTCAAAATTGTAAGAAATAGTTGCATTTCAAGTTTGTCATGCTCCTATAATTTGTAATTAAACTCACCTGTATCAATTAACAGGTGCTTATAATATAGAAATCACACTGGCAACCAGTTAAAATGATGAAAAAACATAATTTATGTAAGAATTTACCTGATAAATTCATTTCTTTCATATTGGCAAGAGTTCATGAGCTTGTGACGTATGGGATATACAATCCTACCAGGAGGGGCAAAGTTTCCCAAACCTCAAAATGCCTATAAATACACCCCTCACCACACCCAAAATTCAGTTTAATGAACAGCCAAGATGTGGGGTGAAAAAGAAAGGAGCAAAAACCATAAACAAAGGAATTGGAATAATTGTGCTTTATACAAAAAAATCATAACCACCATAAAAAGGGTGGGCCTCATGGACTCTTGCCAATATGAAAGAAATTAATTCATCAGGTAAATTATTACATAAATTATGTTTTCTTTCATGTAATTGGCAAGAGTCCATGAGCTAGTGACGTATGGGATAGCAATACCAAAGATGTGGAACTCCACGCAAGAGTCACTAGAGAGGGAGGGATAAAAAATAAAGACAGACAATTCCACTGAAAAAATTAATCTACAACCCAAATCATAAGTTTTAATCTTATAATGAAAAAGAAAAAAACTGAAAATATAAGCAGAAGAATCAAACTGAAACAGCTGCCTGAAGAACTTTTCTACCAAAAACTGCTTCTGAAGAAGAAAAAACATCAAAATGGTAGAATTTAGTAAATGTATGCAAAGAAGACCAAGTTGCTGCTTTGCAAATCTGATCAACTGAAGCTTCATTCTTAAAAGCCCAGGAAGTGGAAACTGACCTAGTAGAATGTGCTGTAATCTTCATTACCCAACTCCAAATAAGCGTGATGAATCAAAAGCTTTAACCAAGATGCCAAAGAAATGGCAGAAGCCTTCTGACCTATCCTAGAACCAGAAAAGATAACAAATAGACTAGAAGTCTTCCTGAAAACTTTAGTAGCTTCAACATAATATTTCAAAGCTCTCACCACATCCAAAGAATGTAAAGATCTTTCCAAAGAATTCTTAGGATGGGGACACAAAGAAGGGACAACAATTTCCCTACTAATGTTGTTGGAATTCACAACTTTAGGTAAGAATTTAAATGAAGTCCGCAAAACTGCCTTATCCTGATGAAAAATCAGAAAAGGAGACTCACAAGAAAGAGCAGATAATTCAGAAACTCTTCTAGCAGAAGAGATGGACAAAAGAAATTTAATGTCCAAAAAATGAATAGGCTCAAACTGAGGAGCCTGTAATGCCTTCAAAACCAAATTAAGATTCCAAGGAGGAGAGAATGATTTAATGACAGGCTTGATATGAACCAAAGCATGTACAAAACAATGAATATCAGGGAGTTTAGCAATTTTTCTGTGGAATAAAACAGAAAGAGCAGAGATTTTTCCTTTCAAGGAACTCGCAGACAAACCCTTATCCAAACCATCCTGAAGAAACTGTAAAATTCTAGGAATTCTAAAAGAATGCCAAGAGAATTTATGATAAGAACACCATGAAATGTAAGTCTTCCAAACTCAATAATAAATCTTTCTAGAAACAGATTTATGAGCCTGCAACATAGTATTAATCACTGAGTCAGAGAAACCTCTATGACTAAGAACTAAGAGTTCAATTTCCATACCTTCAAATTTAATGATTTGAGATCCTGATGAAAAAACAGACCTTGAGATAGAAGGTCTGGCCTTAGTGGAAGTGGCCATGGTTGGCAACTGGACATCCGAACAAGATCCACATACCAAAACCTGTGAGCCCATGCTGAAGCCACCAACAGCACAAATGATTGCTCCATGATTATCTTGGAAATCACTCTTCGAAGAAAGATACTAGAGGCGGAAAAATAAGGTTGATAACTCCAAGGAAGTGTCAATGCATCCACTGCTTCCGCCTGAGGATCCCTGGACATGGACAGGTACCTGGGAAGTTTCTTGTTTAGATGAGATGCCATCAGATCTATTTCTGGAAGCCCCCACATCTGAACAATTTGAAAAAACACATCTGGGTGAAGAGACCACTCTCCCAGATGTAAAGCTTGATGACTGAGATAACTGTGAGTCCCACCCTGATGATTGACATATGCCACAGTTGTGACATTGTCTGTCTGAAAACAAATAAACATCTCTCTCTTCAATAGAGGCCAAAACTGAAGAGCTCTGAGAATTGCACAGAGTTCCAAAATGTTGATTGTTAATCTCGCCTCTTGAGATTTCCAAACCCCTTGTGCTGTCAGAGATCCCCATACAGCTCCCCAACCTGATAGACTCAGATCTGTTGTTATCACAGTCCAGGTTGGATGAACAAAAGAGGTCCCTTAAACTATACGATGGTGATCTAACCACCAAGTCAGAGATAGTCAAACATTGGGATTTAAGGATATTAATTGTGATATCCTTGTATAATCCCTGCACCATTGGTTCAGCAATCAAAGCTGAAGAGGTCTCATGTGAAAATAAGCAAAGGGGATTGCGTCCGATACTGTAGTCATGAGACCTAAAACCTCCATGCACATAGCTACTGAAGGGAATGACTGAGACTAAAGGTTCCAACAGGTTGCAACCAATTTCAGACATCTCTTGTCTGTTAGAGACAAAGCCATGGATACTGAATCTATTTGGAAACCTAAAATGGTTACCCTTGTCTGAGGAATCAAATAACTTTTTGATAAATTGATCCTCCAACCATGTCTTTGAAGAAACAACACTAGTTGATTCGTGTGAGATTCTGCAGAAAGTAAAGACTGAGCAAGTACCAAGATATCATCCAAATAAGGAAACACCGCAATACCGCGCTCTCTGATTACAGAGAGTAGGGCACCGAGAACCTTTGAAAAGATCCTTGGAGCTGTCACTAGGCCAAAAGGAAGAGCAACTAATTGGTAATGCTTGTCTAGAAAAGAGAATCTCAGTAACTGATAGTGATCTGGATGAATCAGAATATGAAGATATGCATCCTGTAAGTCTATTGTGGACATATAATGCCCTTGCTCAAAAAAAGGCAGAATAGTCCTTATAGTCACCATTCTGAATGTTGGTTCTCTTACATAACGATTCAAGACTTTTAGATCCAGAACTGGTCTGAATGAATTTTCTTTCTTTGGGACAATGAACAGATTTGAATAAAACTCCAGACCCTGTTCCTGAAAAGGAACTGGCACGATTACCCCAGATAACTCCATGTCTGAAACACACTTCCGGAAAGCCTGCGCTTTCTCTTGGTTCACTGGAATGCATGAGAGAAAGAAACTTCTCACAGGTGGTCTTATTCTGAAACCTAATCTGTACCCCTGAGAGACAATGTTCTGAATCCAATGATTTTGGACTGAATTTATCCAAACATCCTTGAAAAATTTTAATCTGCCCCCTACCAGCTGAGCTGGAATGAGGGCCGCACCTTCATGCGGACTTGGGGGCTGGTTTAGATCTCTTAAATGGCTTGGATTTATTCCAGATTGAGGAAGGCTTCCAATTGGAGACAGATTCCTTAGGGGAAGGATTAGGTTTCTGTTCCTTATTTTGAAGAAAGGAACGAAAACGGTTAGAAGCTTTAAATTTACTAGACATGTGCGATTCGGTTCGGCCCGAATCGAAATTCGGACGAATTTGTTTGAATTCGGGATTCGGATAGATTTGAATTTCCGAATTGCGGTAGTTCCGAATCTACCGAATAAATCCGAATCGATTCGAATTTATTCGGTAGATTTGGATGGATTCGGATGGCTGTGTATTACACTAGTATACTAGTGTAATACACAGCACATCCCACTTTACAGTGACCGAATTTATGAAAATCCAAATTGATTCAAAAGGAATCGAAACCGAACCGAAACGAATGCAAACCAAATTTTATCGAATCCGAAAGAATCCGAATGAATCCGAAACAAATTCATTCGATTTCTTCCGAATTCGAAACGATCCGAACCGAAATTTGAATCGGTCCGAATCGATCCGAACCAAATTTTTCGCGGCTGCACATGTCTAAAATTTACCCTTAGATTTTTTATCCTGAGGCAAAAAAGCTCCCTTCCCCCCAGTGACAGTTGAAATTATAGAATCCAACTGAGAACCAAATAATTTATTACCTTGGAAAGAAAGAGATAGCAATGTCGATTTAGAAGTCATATCAGCATTCCAAGATTTAAGCCATAAAGCTCTTCTAGCTAAAATAGCTAAAGACATATATCTAACATCAATTCTGATGATATAAAAAATGGCATCACAAATTAAATTATTAGCATGTCGAATTAATTTAACAATGCTATACACATTATGATCTGATACTTGTTGCGCTAAAGTTTCCAACCAAAAAGTTGAGGCAGCTGCAACATCAGCCAAAGAAATAGCAGGCCTAAGAAGATGGCCTGAACATAAATAAGCTTTCCTTAGATAAGATTCAAGCTTCCTATCTAAAGGATCTTAAAAAGAAGTACTATCTTCTGTAGGAATAGTAGTACGTTTAGCAAGAGTAGAGATGGCCCCATCAACTTTGGGGATCTTTTCCCAAAACTCCAATCTATCAGTAGGCAAAGGATACAATTTTTTAAACCTTGAAGAAGGAGTAAAATAAGTACCCAGTCTATTCCATTCCTTAGAAATCATATCCAAAATAGCATCAGGAACAGGAAAAACCTCTGGAATAAACACATGAGGTTTATAAACCAAATTTAAACATTTACTAGTTTTAGTATCAAGAGGACTAGTCTCCTCCATATCTAATGCAATCAACACTTCTTTTAATAAAGAACGAATATACTCCATTTTAAATAAATGAGGATTTGTCAATGTCAATATCTGAGGCAGGATCCTCTGAATCAGACAGATCATCATCAGAGATAGATAAATCAGTATGTTGTCGGTCATTAGAAAATTCATCAACTCTATGAGAAGTTTTAAAAGACCTTTTACATTTATTAGAAGGTGGAATGGCAGACAAAGCCTTCTGAATGGAATCAGAAATAAATTCTCTTAAATTTACAGGAATATCCTGAGCATTAGATGTCGATGGACCAGCAACATGAAATGAACTACATGAAAAGTTCCAAAAGAAGTTAGTGGAGGTGTATGCAGGCAGCACAACTTAGTTTAAAAATTAATGAAGTTTATTAAATCATTTAAAAACTGATACAAGCACAGAAACAAATGTTACCCAAACACACAGGGGAAAGACTGCCTTCCGACGCGTTTCCTGCTCAGACTGAGCACTTCATCAGGGATGGCAGGTGTCTCCCTTCTCGACTATTTATTGGAGTCTAGAAGTTTAACCCTTAATGTACTATACTTTGAAAAAAATGTTCAGTTTAGCTTTTCAACAAAAGTTGTTACTGAACAAGGGTCATAAATCCTCAACTCCAATAAATCTCACTTTTTCTTAACATGAATGTTACATAAGATTATACAATATTTACATTAAACAATTGTTACTTTTCAATTTGGATGCAGTTAGAAGGTTAAATGATGTTACATTTATAATGGGAAGAGCTTGTTTTTTCATTAGACGATTCTAAGATAGCAAGCATATTTAGTTCTCCGGTATATGTATAATAATTGTATTACTGGGAGCTAGCTCTAAGTTTCAAATACAAAAAACACTTTATGGATAAATTTATATTATAAGTTAGTAAGCATGTTTGGACTCCAATATGTGTATAGTGATTGTATTACTGGGAGCTAGCTCTAAGTTTCAAATACAGAAAACACTTTATGGATAATTCTATGTTAAGATTGTACCCAAAGATATATTCGGCACCAAATATCAATAGTATTCAAGGGATTGCAAGCAAGTTTTTAATTTTGATAAAATTAATTTTAGCTATTAATGTAAGAAACTTACAATTTAAGTATGTTCCTTATTGTGGTCTATTAGTTACCAGTATATAGCTGTAAGTCCCATATTTTGTTCATCCCATTGGGAAAACCTGTTCTTAACTTATGAATCCAGAAGGCCTCTTTCTTATTTAGTTTTGCTAGCCTGTCTCCTCCAGAGATTCTATTTGGCACCCTATCTATGATTTGAAATTGAAACATTCTAAGAATCTCTTCTTGCATACTTTTATTATAATTGGTTCCCTGCCTATGTGTTGCAAAGTGTCTAGCTACGGGAGTTTTGGGTTCCTTTGCCTCAATAGACAAAAGGTGTTCACGTATTCGTTCCTTTACAGCCCTTATTGTGCGACCTGTATATTGCTTGCCACATTTTATGCATGAAACCAAATATACTGCATAGTCTGACTGGCAGTTAAAATGGGAATCGATTGAGAATTCTTGTGCAGTAGTGTGTGATGTAAATTTATCCCCTATTTTAACGTAGTGACAACTTTTACAGGGTCTTACACCACATTTAAATGTGCCTATTTTTGGATTTAACCAGGTTATTCTGTCTTTATTATTCGCGTTAGAATCAGAAAAATTTCTATTTACATATTGGCCTATTGTCTTGGCTCTCCTTGAGACAAATTTTACTCCATCTGTGGAAATATTATCAAGTGCTGGTTCTTTTTCTAGTATTGGTAAGTATTTTTTTTACTATATTACAGATTTTGGGATATTGAATACTGTATTGTGTAGAAAATACTATTTTGTTTTCTGAGTTAGAACATTTGTTTTTATCTTTCAATAAATCTTCTCTGTCCATTAGGCGCACCTCTCTTAGTGTGTGTTCAAGTTGGTTTTTATTGTACCCTCTGTTTATGAGACGCTTTTTAAGTTGTTCTGAATGTATATTGTAGTCTCCTATGATACTACAATTTCTGCGTAAACGCATGAACTGACCTCTGGGTATTGCTCCTTTTAGGTGTCTAGGATGATTGGATTCTGCCCTCAAGATTGTATTGCCTGCTATTTCTTTTCTATAAGTTTCCATGATAACTTTCTTATTGATTTTATCAAATTTAATTTTGAGATCTAGGAAATTAATACTTTCATTAGCATAGCTCCAGGTGAACTTAAGGTTCATGCTATTTTGATTTAAGGTTTTAACAAAATTTTCTATTTGCTGAACACTACCACTCCATATGATGAGCACATCGTCAATAAATCTTGTATAAAATTTAATGTACTGTTTATGCTCATTTAGCTCTCCAAAGATTTTAAAAAATTCGAAGTAGCTCAAGTAGATATTTGCATATGAGGGGGCAAATTTTGCCCCCATGGCTGTCCCTCGCTTTTGTAAGTACATTTTGCCTTCAAATACAAAATAATTATGTGTCAGCAAATAGGTCACAACTTCTGTGAGGTAGCTTATGAAGATGATATCATAATTGGTATATAATTTCAGAATTTCTTCTAAGGCTAAGATTCCTTGTTGGTGTGGTATACATGAGTATAAAGATACTACATCTATTGTTAGGAGGATGTCAGTGTCATTTAATGCAAAACCTTCTAGTTTTCTAAGAAGTTGCTTAGTGTCTCTAAGGTAGCCAGGCATATTGACCACCACTGGTTGTAAGTGGCCGTCTACCCACTCTCCTAATCTCTCACCCAGGGTGCCTATGGTGGAAATTATGGGTCTACCCGGGGGCTTAGTGGGATGTTTATGTATTTTTGGCAGATGTTTAAATGTCGAGATGACTGGGGATTTTACTAGCAGTGAATCAACT
This sequence comes from Bombina bombina, assembly GCF_027579735.1. Taxonomy (NCBI): domain Eukaryota; kingdom Metazoa; phylum Chordata; class Amphibia; order Anura; family Bombinatoridae; genus Bombina; species Bombina bombina. The sequence goes on from NC_069499.1 coordinate 1,243,821,575, forward strand.
GTTTTCTCATCAAATATGCCTAGTTTCCTGCCTTCTTCCAGCAACAGATCTAATTCTTCAATAAACTTAGTTGTTGGGTTAAACGTAAGCGCCCTATATGTCTCTGTGTCACTTAACTGTGACATTGCCTCATTTACATAAGCTGTCCTATCAAGGATAACAATTGAACCACCTTTGTCAGAATTAGTAATCACTATTTGTTCATTTTTTTGGATGTTTTTTAGAGCTAGTCTCTCTTTAGCCGACAGATTATCTTTCTTTTTACTTTTGGTAAGTTCTGAATGGTGCAATTTAGTGAGTTCCTGTTCCACTATGGTGTGAAAGATATCTATATTTTCTCCTCGTGACTGTGAGGGATAAAAGTGTTTATTGGCAAATTTTACATCACTTTTTGGTATTACTAGATTTGTTTCACTGTTACGTATGCTATCTCTCTGGAGTGTTACTAGATCTGTTACATCACATAGGTCATTAAAGCTTAAGGATTCAATATCATTAGGGAGAGCGTTTATTTGTGTGTTAATGGATGGTGTACTCTCATTTTTGGTATTTGGTAGATGACAAAAATGCTTTTTTAGTGTCACCTTTCTCATAAACTTATTTAAGTCTATTAATGTATCAAAAAGATTAAAGTCACTGGTAGGCGCATAGCCAAGTCCCTTAGATAGAACCTTGTATTGGTCAGCATTTAACTCAATTTTTGATAAGTTAATTATGCTTTGTTCTTCTGGGACTTCCCGTTTTTTGGCCCCTTGGTCGATCTACTTGGGTATCTAGGTGTTGACATTTTCTGATCCTGGGCTTGTTCCTTTCTGGGACCAGTGGACCTGTCTTCTTTGACCATATCTGAGAAAGATCTTCGAGCCACTACCTCTTTGGGTTTTCGCACCTAGCTGTGTGCCTTCTGGAGCATCACTGTTCATTGCTTCATCAGCTCCCATTATGTTTGGATTTTCCAGTTGTTCCTGTTCGACTATGGATGACCATTCTCCAGTATCATTTGTTGAAGTGTCAGTGGCTATACTGCTTTCACTGAATGTTACTTTTCTGCCTTCAGAATTTTTTCTTTTGTTACTTTTCTTTTGCCATTTGTTTTTTCCTTTTTTTCCTTGGTTATCCTTACTGTTGGTATTCCAGGTGTATACTATGTTGAGCTCATAGTCCTTGCAATCTCGCTTGTATTTTTTGATTTTTCTCTCCATTATTTCTTTATCCAATTTTCCTAAAGTGTCATTGAATTGTGCTTCAAATGCTACGAATCTTGAATCTTCTTTCATGCCATCTATTTTTACCTGTAAATCAGTGAGTTCCACTATGATTGCCTCTCTTTCTATTTTATTTTTATTTAGCAACTTTCCCATTAGTATCAAGGAACAATTGGTTAGGGTTTCGTTCCATTCTTCCATGAAAAGGACATCTTCTTTATCGTTAGCTGGATATTTCTTCATCCTGAGTCCTCTTGGAACTTTCTTTTCCTTTGTATAAAGTTGAAGGAACTCTACCTCCCACCAAAGTCTCAATTCTTTTATGCTTAATTTTTCCTTCTTTGCAAACAAATTGATTAAATCCTCCTGTGTGTTTTCAAGGGTGTCTGTGCTTTTCATTAGAGATTCTAAGTTTGTGCGCCTTTGTGCTATATTTCCATAGGCCATTTTGTCACTTTTGGACCTTTGTTTTCAAAAAACTTTTTCAAAAAAACTTTTAAAGTCTCTTATTTATTTATTTATTTAGTGCGCTTCGGGTCAGAGTCTTACAGGAAAATATCTTTGGGTACAATCTTAACATAGAATTATCCATAAAGTGTTTTCTGTATTTGAAACTTAGAGCTAGCTCCCAGTAATACAATCACTATACACATATTGGAGTCCAAACATGCTTACTAACTTATAATATAAATTTATCCATAAAGTGTTTTTTGTATTTGAAACTTAGAGCTAGCTCCCAGTAATACAATTATTATACATATACCGAGAACTAAATATGCTTGCTATCTTAGAATCGTCTAATGAAAAAACAAGCTCTTCCCATTATAAATGTAACATCATTTAACCTTCTAACTGCATCCAAATTGAAAAGTAACAATTGTTTAATGTAAATATTGTATAATCTTATGTAACATTCATGTTAAGAAAAAGTGAGATTTATTGGAGTTGAGGATTTATGACCCTTGTTCAGTAACAACTTTTGTTGAAAAGCTAAACTGAACATTTTTTTCAAAGTATAGTACATTAAGGGTTAAACTTCTAGACTCCAATAAATAGTCGAGAAGGGAGACACCTGCCATCCCTGATGAAGTGCTCAGTCTGAGCAGGAAACGCGTCGGAAGGCAGTCTTTCCCCTGTGTGTTTGGGTAACATTTGTTTCTGTGCTTGTATCAGTTTTTAAATGATTTAATAAACTTCATTAATTTTTAAACTAAGTTGTGCTGCCTGCATACACCTCCACTAACTTCTTTTGGAACTTTTCATGTACTATTTCAGCGCAAGGAAAACGCTGAGGAGGGGTGTATGCTATTTTTAAACAGTGTGTCTTTCAAAGCATCTACAGCCTGCACAGCAGACAATCAGTGAGCTACCTTGCAGGTGTGTACAGCGTGTGAGGAAAACTAAGAGGAATCGACACGGATCAGAACTACAACCACTAACACTGATATCAGCCCTTCCTGCGGTGAGTAGGACCGGAATCTATGAAATTATATACTGTGATTACCAAGCCAGTTGTTTGATACCGGTGTGGGTACTGTGAATAGTGGTTCTAAACATAATCATAATCTTTGAAGTGAACATAAGGATACACACCTTAAAACTCACACGCCATTGAAAAGAATATATACACACCTGTGACCATTAAACAAGTGGATGCCGGCTCTTTAATAATACACACGTTATTAAAATTGAATATACCAACATACCATTTAGTGCTCCACCAATGTGTATTAAATATAATCAAGCTTGTTGATTTATATTGCTTTGGAACATAACGTATACACTGTCGTTCAACATTTCATGGGACCTATTGCAATCGGGGGTTTTCGAGTCTATTGTATGAATGTTGGCTGTTTTACATGATATTTTCCTGTAAGACTCTGACCCGAAGCGCACTAAATAAATAAATAAATAAGAGACTTTAAAAGTTTTTTTGAAAAAGTTTTTTGAAAACAAAGGTCCAAAAGTGACAAAATGGCCTATGGAAATATAGCACAAAGGCGCACAAACTTAGAATCTCTAATGAAAAGCACAGACACCCTTGAAAACACACAGGAGGATTTAATCAATTTGTTTGCAAAGAAGGAAAAATTAAGCATAAAAGAATTGAGACTTTGGTGGGAGGTAGAGTTCCTTCAACTTTATACAAAGGAAAAGAAAGTTCCAAGAGGACTCAGGATGAAGAAATATCCAGCTAACGATAAAGAAGATGTCCTTTTCATGGAAGAATGGAACGAAACCCTAACCAATTGTTCCTTGATACTAATGGGAAAGTTGCTAAATAAAAAGAAAATAGAAAGAGAGGCAATCATAGTGGAACTCACTGATTTACAGGTAAAAATAGATGGCATGAAAGAAGATTCAAGATTCGTAGCATTTGAAGCACAATTCAATGACACTTTAGGAAAATTGGATAAAGAAATAATGGAGAGAAAAATCAAAAAATACAAGCGAGATTGCAAGGACTATGAGCTCAACATAGTATACACCTGGAATACCAACAGTAAGGATAACCAAGGAAAAAAAGGAAAAAACAAATGGCAAAAGAAAAGTAACAAAAGAAAAAATTCTGAAGGCAGAAAAGTAACATTCAGTGAAAGCAGTATAGCCACTGACACTTCAACAAATGATACTGGAGAATGGTCATCCATAGTCGAACAGGAACAACTGGAAAATCCAAACATAATGGGAGCTGATGAAGCAATGAACAGTGATGCTCCAGAAGGCACACAGCTAGGTGCGAAACCCAAAGAGGTAGTGGCTCGAAGATCTTTCTCAGATATGGTCAAAGAAGACAGGTCCACTGGTCCCAGAAAGGAACAAGCCCAGGATCAGAAAATGTCAACACCTAGATACCCAAGTAGATCGACCAAGGGGCCAAAAAACGGGAAGTCCCAGAAGAACAAAGCATAATTAACTTATCAAAAATTGAGTTAAATGCTGACCAATACAAGGTTCTATCTAAGGGACTTGGCTATGCGCCTACCAGTGACTTTAATCTTTTTGATACATTAATAGACTTAAATAAGTTTATGAGAAAGGTGACACTAAAAAAGCATTTTTGTCATCTACCAAATACCAAAAATGAGAGTACACCATCCATTAACACACAAATAAATTCTCTCCCTAATGATATTGAATCCTTAAGCTTTAATGACCTATGTGATGTAACAGATCTAGTAACACTCCAGAGAGATAGCATACGTAACAGTGAAACAAATCTAGTAATACCAAAAAGTGATGTAAAATTTGCCAATAAACACTTTTATCCCTCACAGTCACGAGGAGAAAATATAGATATCTTTCACACCATAGTGGAACAGGAACTCACTAAATTGCACCATTCAGAACTTACCAAAAGTAAAAAGAAAGATAATCTGTCGGCTAAAGAGAGACTAGCTCTAAAAAACATCCAAAAAAATGAACAAATAGTGATTACTAATTCTGACAAAGGTGGTTCAATTGTTATCCTTGATAGGACAGCTTATGTAAATGAGGCAATGTCACAGTTAAGTGACACAGAGACATATAGGGCGCTTACGTTTAACCCAACAACTAAGTTTATTGAAGAATTAGATCTGTTGCTGGAAGAAGGCAGGAAACTAGGCATATTTGATGAGAAAACAGTTGATTCACTGCTAGTAAAATCCCCAGTCATCTCGACATTTAAACATCTGCCAAAAATACATAAACATCCCACTAAGCCCCCGGGTAGACCCATAATTTCCACCATAGGCACCCTGGGTGAGAGATTAGGAGAGTGGGTAGACGGCCACTTACAACCAGTGGTGGTCAATATGCCTGGCTACCTTAGAGACACTAAGCAACTTCTTAGAAAACTAGAAGGTTTTGCATTAAATGACACTGACATCCTCCTAACAATAGATGTAGTATCTTTATACTCATGTATACCACACCAACAAGGAATCTTAGCCTTAGAAGAAATTCTGAAATTATATACCAATTATGATATCATCTTCATAAGCTACCTCACAGAAGTTGTGACCTATTTGCTGACACATAATTATTTTGTATTTGAAGGCAAAATGTACTTACAAAAGCGAGGGACAGCCATGGGGGCAAAATTTGCCCCCTCATATGCAAATATCTACTTGAGCTACTTCGAATTTTTTAAAATCTTTGGAGAGCTAAATGAGCATAAACAGTACATTAAATTTTATACAAGATTTATTGACGATGTGCTCATCATATGGAGTGGTAGTGTTCAGCAAATAGAAAATTTTGTTAAAACCTTAAATCAAAATAGCATGAACCTTAAGTTCACCTGGAGCTATGCTAATGAAAGTATTAATTTCCTAGATCTCAAAATTAAATTTGATAAAATCAATAAGAAAGTTATCATGGAAACTTATAGAAAAGAAATAGCAGGCAATACAATCTTGAGGGCAGAATCCAATCATCCTAGACACCTAAAAGGAGCAATACCCAGAGGTCAGTTCATGCGTTTACGCAGAAATTGTAGTATCATAGGAGACTACAATATACATTCAGAACAACTTAAAAAGCGTCTCATAAACAGAGGGTACAATAAAAACCAACTTGAACACACACTAAGAGAGGTGCGCCTAATGGACAGAGAAGATTTATTGAAAGATAAAAACAAATGTTCTAACTCAGAAAACAAAATAGTATTTTCTACACAATACAGTATTCAATATCCCAAAATCTGTAATATAGTAAAAAAATACTTACCAATACTAGAAAAAGAACCAGCACTTGATAATATTTCCACAGATGGAGTAAAATTTGTCTCAAGGAGAGCCAAGACAATAGGCCAATATGTAAATAGAAATTTTTCTGATTCTAACGCGAATAATAAAGACAGAATAACCTGGTTAAATCCAAAAATAGGCACATTTAAATGTGGTGTAAGACCCTGTAAAAGTTGTCACTACGTTAAAATAGGGGATAAATTTACATCACACACTACTGCACAAGAATTCTCAATCGATTCCCATTTTAACTGCCAGTCAGACTATGCAGTATATTTGGTTTCATGCATAAAATGTGGCAAGCAATATACAGGTCGCACAATAAGGGCTGTAAAGGAACGAATACGTGAACACCTTTTGTCTATTGAGGCAAAGGAACCCAAAACTCCCGTAGCTAGACACTTTGCAACACATAGGCAGGGAACCAATTATAATAAAAGTATGCAAGAAGAGATTCTTAGAATGTTTCAATTTCAAATCATAGATAGGGTGCCAAATAGAATCTCTGGAGGAGACAGGCTAGCAAAACTAAATAAGAAAGAGGCCTTCTGGATTCATAAGTTAAGAACAGGTTTTCCCAATGGGATGAACAAAATATGGGACTTACAGCTATATACTGGTAACTAATAGACCACAATAAGGAACATACTTAAATTGTAAGTTTCTTACATTAATAGCTAAAATTAATTTTATCAAAATTAAAAACTTGCTTGCAATCCCTTGAATACTATTGATATTTGGTGCCGAATATATCTTTGGGTACAATCTTAACATAGAATTATCCATAAAGTGTTTTCTGTATTTGAAACTTAGAGCTAGCTCCCAGTAATACAATCACTATACACATATTGGAGTCCAAACATGCTTACTAACTTATAATATAAATTTATCCATAAAGTGTTTTTTGTATTTGAAACTTAGAGCTAGCTCCCAGTAATACAATTATTATACATATACCGGAGAACTAAATATGCTTGCTATCTTAGAATCGTCTAATGAAAAAACAAGCTCTTCCCATTATAAATGTAACATCATTTAACCTTCTAACTGCATCCAAATTGAAAAGTAACAATTGTTTAATGTAAATATTGTATAATCTTATGTAACATTCATGTTAAGAAAAAGTGAGATTTATTGGAGTTGAGGATTTATGACCCTTGTTCAGTAACAACTTTTGTTGAAAAGCTAAACTGAACATTTTTTTCAAAGTATAGTACATTAAGGGTTAAACTTCTAGACTCCAATAAATAGTCGAGAAGGGAGACACCTGCCATCCCTGATGAAGTGCTCAGTCTGAGCAGGAAACGCGTCGGAAGGCAGTCTTTCCCCTGTGTGTTTGGGTAACATTTGTTTCTGTGCTTGTATCAGTTTTTAAATGATTTAATAAACTTCATTAATTTTTAAACTAAGTTGTGCTGCCTGCATACACCTCCACTAACTTCTTTTGGAACTTTTCATGTACTATGTCAGCGCAAGGAAAACGCTGAGGAGGGGTGTATGCTATTTTTAAACAGTGTGTCTTTCAAAGCATCTACAGCCTGCACAGCAGACAATCAGTGAGCTACCTTGCAGGTGTGTACAGCGTGTGAGGAAAACTAAGAGGAATCGACACGGATCAGAACTACAACCACTAACACTGATATCAGCCCTTCCTGCGGTGAGTAGGACCGGAATCTATGAAATTATATACTGTGATTACCAAGCCAGTTGTTTGATACCGGTGTGGGTACTGTGAATAGTGGTACTAAACATAATCATAATCTTTGAAGTGAACATAAGGATACACACCTTAAAACTCACACGCCATTGAAAAGAATATATACACACCTGTGACCATTAAACAAGTGGATGCCGGCTCTTTAATAATACACACGTTATTAAAATTGAATATACCAACATACCATTTAGTGCTCCACCAATGTGTATTAAATATAATCAAGCTTGTTGATTTATATTGCTTTGGAACATAACGTATACACTGTCGTTCAACATTTCATGGGACCTATTGCAATCGGGGGTTTTCGAGTCTATTGTATGAATGTTGGCTGTTTGAAATGAACTACTATTGATGGAAACATTCTCTGCATGTAAAAGTTTATCATGACAAACATTACAAACCACAGCTGAAGGAACAGTTACCACAAGTTTACAACAAATGCACTTAGCTTTGGTAGAACCGATATCAGGAAGCAGGATTCCAGTAGTAGATTCTGAGACAGGATCAGATTGAGACATCCTGCAGTATGTAAAAGAAAAAACAACATATAAAGCAAAATTATCAATTTCCTTATATGAGGAATGGGAAAAAATGCAAACAGAATAGGCCTCTGACATAGAAAAAAAAAAGACCAGAGGCAAAAGGAATGAGGTCTTAAATAATGAAAAAATGTTTTGGCGCCAAGTATGACGCACCACAAACTGAAAAACATTTTTTGGCACTAAAAACGTCTGGAACGAAACTCGAGCATCATAGATGACGCAACCTCGGAAAAGACTCGGCGCCAACTAAGACGTAATTTTCACACCAAAAAAGTCTTGCGCCAAGAATGATGCAATAAATTATAGCATTTTGCACTCTCGCAAGCCTAATAAAGCCTGCTATTAGAAAAAGTAAATTTGAAAACCTCAGGTAAGAATTTTTTATATATATATATATATATATATATATATATATATATATATATATATATATATATATATATATATATATAGCATTTCCCAGATATGAAACTGACAGTCTGCAAAAAGGAAATATACTGATAAACCTGAATCATACAAACATATATTTAGAACTTTATATATAAAGTGCCCAACCATAGCTGAGAGTGTCTTAAGTAAATGAAACATACTTACCAAAAGACACCCATCCACATATAGCAGATAGCCAAACCAGTACTGAAACGAAAATCAGTAGAGGTAATGGTATATAAGAGTATATCGTCGATCTGAAAAGGGAGGTAGGAGATAAATCTCTATGACCGATAACAGAGAACCTATGAAATAGATCCCCATTAGGAAGACCATTGTATTCAATAGGTTATACTCCCTTCACATCCCTCTGACATTCACTGTACTCTGAGAGGAACCAGGCTTCAACATGCTGAGAAGCGCATATCAATGTAGAAATCTAGCACAAACTTACTTCACCACCTCCATAGGAGGCAAAGTTTGTAAAACTGAATTGTATGTGTGGTGAGGGGTGTATTTATAGGCATTTTGAGGTTTGGGAAACTTGCCACGGCTTCCCCCCCCCCCCGGGGGAATCATGATGGCCTGAGTCAACGCCGTGATTGGAGGAAGCCAAATTTGCCATTTTGGACCCGCAAAGAGGGCTTGCGACGGGCGGAGGAAGCGCTGCAGCAGCTGTCAGGATTAAAAGGTAAGTATTTGAAAAAAACGAGATAAAACATAATTTATGTAAGAACTTACCTGATAAATTCATTTCTTTTATATTAGCAAGAGTCCATGAGCTAGTGACGTATGGGATATACATTCCTACCAGGAGGGGCAAAGTTTCCCAAACCTTAAAATGCCTATAAATACACCCCTCACCACACCCACAATTCAGTTTAATGAATAGCCAAGAAGTGGGGTAATAAGAAAAGAGCGAAAGCATAAAAAAATAAGGAATTGGAATAATTGTGCTTTATACAAAAAAATCATAACCACCACAAAAAAGGGTGGGCCTCATGGACTCTTGCTAATATGAAAGAAATGAATTTATCAGGTAAGTTCTTACATAAATTATGTTTTCTTTCATGTAATTAGCAAGAGTCCATGAGCTAGTGACGTATGGGATATAAATACCCAAGATGTGGAACTTCCACGCAAGAGTCACTAGAGAGGGAGGGATAAAATAAAGACAGCCAATTCCGCTGAAAAATTAATCCACTACCCAAATCAAAAGTTTCAATTTTAATAATGAAAAAAACTGAAATTATAAGCAGAAGTATCAAACTGAAACAGCTGCCTGAAGTACTATTCTACCAAAAACTGCTTCTAAAGAAGAGAAAACATCAAAATGGTAGAATTTAGTAAAAGTATGCTTCTGTTGATCAAATTTGCAAGTCATTGCTTTGCAAATTTGATCAACAGAAGCTTCATTCTTAAAAAGCCCAGGAAGTAGAAACTGACCTAGTAGAATGAGCCATAATCCTCTGAGACGGGGAATAATCCAACTCCAAATAAGCATGATGAATCAAAAGCTTAACCAAGATGCCAAAGAAATGGCAGTAGCCTTCTGACCTTCCTAAAACCAGAAAAGATAACAAATAGACTAGAAGTCTGACTGAAATCTGAGTAACTTCAACATAATATTTCAAAACCCTTACCACATCCTAAAGAATGTAAGAATCTTACCAAAGAATTCTTAGGATTAGGACACAAGGAAAAGACAATAATTCCTCCACTAATGTTGTTAGAATTCACAACTTAGGTGAAAATTGAAATGAGGACAGCAAAAAAACACCTTATCCTGATGAAAAATCAGAACAAGGAGATTCACAAGAAAGAACAGATAATTCAAAAACTATTCTAGCTGAAGAGATGACTTTCCATGAAAGTAATGAATGTCCAGAGCAAGGATTTGCTCAAAATAGAAGAGCCTGAAAAAACCTTCAGAACCCAATTAAGACTCCAAGGAGGAGAAATTGGCTTAATGACAGGTTTGATACGAATCAAAACCTGAACAAAATGATGAATATCAGGAAGTAACACTGCCTTATCCTGATGAAAAATCAGAAAAGGATATTCACAAAAAAGAGCAGATAACTCAAAAACTCTTCTAGTAGAAGAAATAACCAAAAGGAACAATACTTTTCCAAGAAAGTAATTTAACGTTCAGAAAATGCATAGTTTCAAACGGAGGAGCCTGTAAAGCCCTCAGCACCAAATTGATACTCCAAAGAGGAGAGATTGAATTAATGACAGGCTTGAATAGACCAAAACCTGTACAACACATTGAATATCAGGATGATTAGCAATCTTTCTGTGAAAAAAGAACAGAAAGAGTAGAGATTTGTCCTAACAAAGAATTGAAGACAAAACCTTATCCAAACCAACCTGAAAAAATCATAAAATTCTATGAATTTTAAAAGAATGCCAAGAAAAGTAGGTCTTCCAGACTCAATATAAATCTTTCTAGAGACAGATTTATGAGCCTCAAACATAGTATTAATCAATGAGTCAGAAAAACCTCTATGACTAAAAACCAAGCGTTCAATCTCCATCCCTTCAAATGTAATGATTTGAGATCCTGATGGAAAAAATGGCCTTGAGAAAGAAAAGGTCTGGTTTAAACGGAGGTGTCCAACGTTGGCAACTGGCCATCCGAATGAGATTCGTATACCAAAACCTGAGAGGCCATGCTGGAGCTACCAGCATAACAAACAAATACTCCATAAGAATTTTGGAAGAAGAACTAGAGGCGGAAAGAAATAGGCAAAAAGATAATTCCAAAGAAATGTCAATGCATACACTACTTCCACCTGAAGATTCCCGGACCTTAATAGGCCCCTGGGAAGTTCTTTATTCAGATGAAATGAAAAAACATATCTGGGTAAGAGAGACCATTCTCCCGGAAGAAAAGCTTGATTAACAGAGATAATCCGCTTCCCAAATATCTATACCTGGGAAAAAAAACACAGAATTTAGATAGGAGCTGGATTTAGCCCAAGCTAATATCCGAGACACTTCTGTCACAGTCTAAGGACTGATAGTTCTTCTCTGATGATTGACATACACCATAGTAGTGATATTGTCTGAAAAACATTAAACGTCTCTTCTTCAAAAAGTAACTAACTGAAAAAACTCTGAGAAAACACAGAGTTCTAAAATATCAAATGGTAATCTCGCCTCCTGAGATTTCCAAACCCCTTGTGCTGACAGAGATCCACAGACAGCCTCCCAACCAAAAAGACTCAAATCTGTAGAGATCATGGTCCAGGTTGAAAGAAATGAAGAGACCTGTAGAACTAAATGATGGTGATCTTAACCATCAAATCAAGAGAGATAAATATTAGGATTCGAAGATTTAAAATGCGAAATCCTAGAAACCCTGCACCATAATTCAGCATAAAAGACTGGAAAGGTTCTTTCTATTGAAAATGAGCAAAGGGAATTAAATCCAATGCTGTGGCCATAAGACCTAAAACGTCTATGCATATATAGCAACTGAAGGAAATAATAGAGACTAAAGGTACCGACAAACGGAACACAATAAAATTGTCCCTTGTCTGATAGAGACAAAGACAGTGACACAAACTATCTGGAAACCTAAAAAAGGTGACCCTTGTGTGAGGAATCAAGAGCTTTTGAAAAAAAGATCCTCTAACTATGTCCTGAAGAGCAAAGTGAATCATATGAGATTCCGCATCCTCAGAAAATAATCTGAATGAAAACAGAAAAATGAAAATATGCATTTATTGTATCTAATGAAAACAAATAATGCTATCACTGACCAAAAAAAAGGCAGAATAGTTTGAATAAAACTCCAAAACCCAGTTCCTAAAAATGGAACTGGAAGAAATACCCCAGAAGATTCCAGGTCTGAGCAACGCTTCAACCCCATGGGTGCCCAGCCATGCTTCAACAATACCCAAAATATATAGGACCGAAACACACTTAAAGAAAGTGTTAGCCTTACTGGAATAAAATCAAAGAAATTTGGACCGAATAGAAATAAATTTCAAAGAAGTCTTAACCTGCCCCTTGCCAGCTAAGCTGGAATACGGCACGTACATCGCAATTTTAGGGAGCTGATTTCGAACTGAAAAATTTCCAATTTAAAAACATGTTACTTGGGAAAGAATTCAGGAATTCGTTCCTTAATAAGAACAACCAAACTAGTATAAGCTTAAAGTTTTAGTCTTAGAACTCAATCTTGAAGCCCAGAGTAACAGTTAAGAATTGAATCCAATTATAAAACAAATAATTGATTATCTTAGAACAAAAGAAATATGGATTTTTTAAAAATCACAAACTTCTTCTAGCTAAAAATAGCTAAAGACATAGATTAACCCTCATTTGCGAAAATATTCAATAAAATGAAGACACAAATGAAATTATTAGCATGATAGTCCAGTTAAAGGACCAGTCAATACAGTGGACTTGCATAATCAAAAAATGCAAAACAACAAGACAAATGCAACAGCACCTAGTCTAGTAAATGTTGTCCCTTAACAATACTAAAATAAATCATAATCTGATACTTGATCTTAAAGTAAACAGAACAAAATGAAGCAATTGCAACATCCAAATAAATCACAGGACCAAGAAAAGTACCTGAAACTAAATAATTTTCCATAAATAAGATACAACCATCTAAAGGAAAATAAATACTATTTTGCTATAGAAACAATAGCATAATTAGTAGGAGTAGAGATAGCCCCAATAAATTGGAGAACCCTCAAAATTAAAGTTAACTGCTGGCAAAGAGTATAGTTTCAAACCTTTGAAGAAGGAATAAAAGAAAAATCTCAGCCTATTCCATTCCCTAGTATGAGGAATTGGAAAGAAAACCTCTGAAAACACATAAGAATAAATAGGCAGAAATAGTGTTAGCTAGTCTTGAAAAAGAACTAGTTACCTTAATATCCAAAATAAACAACACCTTTTCAACAAAGAACAAATGTACTTTAATAAAAAAATAATAAAAAAGTAGATTTGTTAGTGTCAATATCTGATGAAGAAAATTCTGAATGAGAAAAAAAACATCATCAGAGAAGGATAAATCAGTATGTTGTTGGTCATTTAAAACTTCAATAACTAAAAAAGAAGTGAAAAAGACCTAAAAATTTTTATTAGAAGGCATGATGTCAGACAAAGCCTTTAAAATAGAATCAGAAAAATATTTCTTATAAATCTTCTAAATATTTCTTGTACATAAGATGTAAAAAGAATGGCAATATATAAAGCATAAATACTAATGGATTCTGCATGTAAAAGTTTATCATAAAAACTTATTACAAACCATAGCTAAAGATAAACATTCATAACATTTAAAATAAATGAACTTAGCTTTGGTAGGACTGAACTCAGTCAAGCGTTTTCCAGAAGTAGCTTTTGATCCAGGGTCAATCTGAGACATCTTGCAATAAGTAATAGAAAAAACAACATATAAAGCAAAATCTATCAAAATTCCTTAAATGACAGTTTCAGGAATGGGAAAAAATGCCAATGAACAAGCTTCTAGCAACCAGAAGCAAATAAACAATGAGACTTAAATAATGTGGAGACAATAGTGACGCCCATATTTTTTAGCGCCAAAAAAGACACCCACACTATTTGGTGCCTAAATGCTTTGGCGCCAAAAATGACGCCACATCCGGAACGCCGACATCTTTGATGCAAAAAAACGTCAAAAAAATGACGCACATACAAACAACTTCCGGTGACAAGTATGACGCCGGAAATGACTAAGAATTTTTTTGCGCCAAAAAAGTCCGCGCCAAGAATGACGCAATAAAATGAAGCATTTTCAGCCCCCGCGAGCCTAACAGCCCACAGGAAAAAAAGTCAAATTTTAAAGGTAAGAAAAATTGAATATTCAAATGCATTATCCCAAATAATGAAACTGACTGTCTGAAATAAGGAATATTGAACATCCTGAATCAAGGCAAATAAATGTTTAAACACATATATTTAGAACTTTATATAAAAGTGCCCAACCATAGCTTAGAGTGTCACAGAAAATAAGACTTACTTACCCCAGGACACTCATCTACATATAGTAGAAAGCCAAACCAGTACTGAAACGAGAATCAGTAGAGGTAATGGTATATATAAGGAGTATATCGTCAATCTGAAAAGGGAGGTAAGAAATTAATCTCTACGACCGATAACAGAGAACCTATGAAATAGACCCTGTAGAAGGAGATCATTGAATTCAAATAGGCAATACTCTCTTCACATCCCTCTGACATTCACTGCACACTGAGAGGAAAACCGGGCTCCAGCCTGCTGCGAAGCGCATATCAACGAAGAATCTAGCACAAACTTACTTCACCACCTCCATGGGAGGCAAAGTTTGTAAATCTGAATTGTGGGTGTGGTGAGGGGTGTTTTTATAGGCATTTTAAGGCTTGGGAAACTTTGCCCCTCCTGGTAGGAATGTATATCCCATACGTCACTAGCTCATGGACTCTTGCTAATTACATGAAAGAAATGTAAATTTTGATGAATTAAAGTGCCCTTGTTTTTAATAGGATTATTAAAAACTGGGCACCGATTTATCTGAATTGACATTCACTTTAATGTTCCTGTGTCCACTGTGCGCAACATTATCAAGAAGTTTGCAACAAAGGATTGTTTGAATGGTGGATTAAGAACGTCGATCAACTTACAGACAAATTCAAGCTGACCTTCAGGCACAGGGTACAAACGTATCAGCTTGCACTATACGTCACCATCTGGATGAAAAGGGATGCTATGTTAGGAGGCCCAAGAGGACCCGACTGCGGACACAGAAACGTAAAAAAGCAAGATTGGAGTTTGCCAAAGAATCATTTTGGGAGAATTTGCTGTGGACAGACAAAACAAAATTACAGCTTTTTGGTAAAGCCCATCATTTTACTGTTTTCAGAAAAAGAAATGAGGCTTTTAAAGAAAAGAATACAGTCCATACAGTCAAACATTGTGGTGGTTCATTGATGTTTTGGGGTTGCTTTGCTGCTTCAGGCACTGGATGTCTTGACTGTGTGCATGGCATTATGAAATCTGAAGACTACCAAATAATTTTATGGTGCAATGTAGGGCACAGTGTCAGAAATTTGGGTCACCGTCAGAGGTCATGGGTCTTACAGCAGGACAATGACCCAATGCACACGTCAAAAAGCATACAGAAATGGTTTAAGACAAAGAGCTGGAGAGTAATGAACTGGCCAGCAATGAGTCCAGATCTCAATCCCATAGAGCACCTGTGGAGAGATCTCAAAACAGCAGGTGGTAAAATGAACCCTTCCAATCTGAGAGTGGTCCCAAATTCCAGTAGAGAGGTGAAAGAAGCACATTGATTGTTACAGGAAGCGATTGGTTTCAGTTATTTTTTCCAAGGTGTGCGCTACCAAATATTAAATTGAGGGTGCCAATAATTTTGTCCAGTCCATTTTTGGAGTTTTGTGTGGACTGTGTCAGATTCAGTTTTTTTTCTCCACTTTTTTGTGTCATACCAATACAAACAAAAGAAATAAACATGAGAATGCCTAAACATTTGTAATTGCAACAATTTTCTTAGCAAAGTGGTGCAGCCATGACTGTATATATATATATATATATATATATATATATAGATGGATAGATAGATGATATATAGATAGATAGATAGATAGATAGATAGATAGATAGATAGATAGATAGATAGATAGATAGATATAAATTGTACCAAAATATGAGAAATACTCATATTTTCATGTCGAGTTAGCACATGGGTTGGGTGTTGGTTTTTTTTTCCACTTTTTGCTCCTTTGATTTCTATGGGGGAACATGTGAACATGCACAAGATATTAGGATATATATTCTACAATTCATACTGACACTATGTATTTGCCTGAAGACAGAGAAATATAAAAATAGTGAAACCACCTCTTGATAGATTGAAAAAATAGTATTTTGTTACATTGTTAATTGCAGAGTCAGGGTCAAAAAAGGATAAAAGGATTGAAACACGAAAGTAACAAGGAGGGATTATCTGTGCTGGACACCGAAATCCTAGTGCTATGAAGACAGAATCCTTTAAGGGGATTACATGAATAAATCAGATTTAACTACCTTGTAAATTTTGGGGGTCTGGGCTCACAGCCAGCTTAGCTCTGAAAAAGATGAAAAATATGTGTCATTAATGTAATCAAAGAGAAAACCTTTCAAATAAACATCAAACTGAGTCATATTCATAATGTATCATTGACAATGTATAATATTTGAAAGTAATTTATAAAAACTGAATACATTCAATGAACCACAACAAGGTAATTGTGTATTATTTTCTAATAAGCTTCTAAGGATGTATACTTCCAAGAAAGCACCTGAAAATCATGAAAACATTATTAGTTACAAAAACATGTCGCCAATTACTATTATTTTCTTTTCAAAAGGAGCTCATTTGAGTATGTTTTTAATATACAGATTTTTTTTGTCTAAAAGTCAGAGTAAAAAAAAATTCAATTATTTTGTGTAAATGAAATTTGTGAATTTAATGTAAAATAAGCAAAAAGCATTTAATGCTTTAAAAGTGCTTTCAATTTGGACACATTAAGATAGGGGCAAGATTACATATATACGGTGCAGGCTTCAGCTGCAACCTGCGCCGCCCGTAATTTTACCTCGCACATTGGGGTATCCGATTAACCCTGCTGGCAGTTCATAAAGTGCCATAAGTCTGATAAACTAGCGATGTCCAGAAATGAGCAGAAATATAAATTTCTGGAGTCGCCAGTGACTTACGGCACTTAAGAAACTGCCGGCGCCTAAGAAAAATAAAAAAAATATTAAATCTCTTGTAAAAGTCTAACACGCCTCAAAAAATAAGCCCGACATGTAAAAACTCCTATATCCGCCATCAAACCCACATCGGAACTAATAAAAGTATTATCCCCTAAACCGACAACCCCCCACAATGCAATATGCCTAATTAAACTATTAACCTCTAAATCCGCCATTAACCCACACCGCAATAAACCTATTAAAGTATTAACCCCTAAATCCTCCAAACCCAACATCGCAAACTACCTAATAAAACTATTAACCCCTAATCCGCCATTAACCCACAACGCAATCTACCTATTAAAGTATTAACCCCATAACCGCCAAAGCCCACAACTCAAACTACCTATTAAAGTATTAACCCCTAAACCGCCAAAGCCCACAACGCAAACTACCTATTAAAGTATTAACCCAAAAAACGCCAAAGCCCACAACGCAAACTACCTATCAAAGTATTAACCCCTAAACCGCCAAAGCCCACAATGCAAACTACCTATTAAAGTATTAACTCAAAAAAAGCCAAAGCCCACAACGCAAACTACCTATTAAAGCATTAACCCCTAAACCGCCAATGCCCAAAATGCAAATAAAAAATTAAATTACTAAGCCCCTTAACCTAACACCTCCTAACCTAACACCCCCTAAATAAACCCAAATTACCTAAATTACAAAATACTAAAGTTATTATTAAAATAAAAAACCTCAAACTACTTTAAAAATAAAAAAAATAAGTTTAAATTAAAGGGACAGTTTAGTCAAAATTAAAATTCTGGTGTAGACTGTCCCCTTAGGCTACAATTACAGAAAATAAAAAAATCTAACTGCTAGATTACGGGTCTTGCGTTAGCTTTAAAAAGCAGCGTTTAGAGGTCCCAACGCTGCTTTTTAACGCCCGCTGGTATTACGAGTCTGGCAGGTACAGGTGTACCGCTCACTTTTCTTCCGCGACTCGAGCTTACCGCAAATCCACTTACGTAAATGACGTATCCTATCTTTTTAATGGGATTTGCCTGACGCCGGTATTGTGAGTCTTGGAAAAAGTGAGCGGTAGACCCTCTCCTGTCAAGACTCCTACTGCATTTAAAAGTCAGTAGTTAAGAGTTTTATGGGCTAACGCCATAACATAAAACTCTTAACTAAAGTGCTAAAAAGTACACTAACACCCATAAACTACCTATTAACCCCTAAACCGAGGCCCCCTCCACATCGATAACACTTAAATAAATATATTAACCCCTAATCTGCCGACCGGACATCGCCGCCACTGTAATAAATATTTTAACCCCTAAACCACTGCACTAGTTAAACACTAGTTAAATTTTTTTTTTTTCAGCCAGCTCAGCCCCATTGTTTCCTATGGGGAAATCGTGCATGAGCACGTTTAGCCAGCTCACTGCTGACTTAAGCAACGATGGTATTGAGGTGAGATGTGGAGCTAAATTTTGCTCTACGCTCACCTTTTTGCGGCTAACGCCAGGTTTAGAAAAAACTTGTAATACCAGCGTTGTCTTAAGGGAGCGGTGGGAAAAAAAAGGCTTGTTAGCAACGCACCCCTGTTACCGCAAAACTCATAATCTAGGCGTAAGATTACAGAAAATAAAAAACAAAATTATCACATTTTTAAAAATTATACCTAATCCCTATGAAAAAAACAAACAAAAACACCCCCTAATCTAAGAATAAACCACCAGTAGTCCTTAAAAGGGCTTTTTGCAGGGCATTGCCCCAAGATAAACATCTCTTTTACAGTCAAAATACACAAAATACACAGTAAAACCCCCCACCCACCAAAATAAAAGAACCTAACACTAAAAAAAACTAAACTACTCATTGCCCTGAAAAGGGGCTGGCGGATTTAGGGGTTAATACTTTAGGATTACTTGCTGTGTAGGTTTGATTGTGGATATAGGGGTAAATACTTTAAAATACAAAATACACAGTAAAACCCCCCACCCACCAAACCCCCCAAAATAAAAGAACCTAACACTAAAAAAACCTAAACTACCCATTGCCCTGAAAAGGGGCTGGCGGATTTAGGGGTTAATACTTTAGGATTACTTGCTGTGTAGGTTTGATTGCGGATATAGGGGTAAATAGTTTAATTAGGCATATTGCGTTGCGGGGGGGTTGTCGGTTTAGGGGTTAATACTTTTATTATTTGATTGCGGTTGACAGGTAGATAGATTTTGCGCATTCGTTAGGTTTTAGTTTATTTTTGCAGGCAGTTTCGGGAGTTACGGTGCTCCCATATTCAGCACAAGGCTTGCTGCGGCTGCCTTGTGTGGTGAGGTGAAAATGGAGTAAGATTTCTCCATATTTGCCACCTAAGTCCTTGCGCAGAATATTGGATACCGATTTGCGATGCGGTCCCATGTAAGCTTATGGGAGTAAAAATTGCGGGTGACAGGTGAAATATACGCTCCACATTTATATGCGTCGCTGTATATTGGATACCAAAACCGCTCAAAAACCGGCAACGCCACATATGTAATGGAGCCCTAGATTTTTTAAATATCAGTATGTGGAAAAGCATTTGTAGAATTTTGTGTTTGCTATAATCTTCTAATATAACAAAACACTGCTAAAATATATATATTCGGTTCCCCTGTAATGATCAACAAGTTTTATTTAAACAGTTTAATCACAAAGTGCTCAAGAAGCTCCATGTTTTAGATTCCATTGCACTCTTTCTGGCAATGAAAAGGGTAACAAGAACAGCCTTTGGTCCAAGTGATTCTACACTGTTTTTGTAATGTCATGGTGCGTAACACACAACAAGACTGTACCAATATTGGGAGCTTATTTTACGAGCAATGATGCAAACACTCTACTGAACCGTTTGAATCCCAAAAATAGCTGCAATCCATTAAAAAGCAATCGGCTAGATTACGAGTCTTGCGTTAGCCTTAAAAAGCAGCGTTGAGGGGTCCCAACGCTGCTTTTTAACGCCCGCTGGTATTACGAGTCAGGCAGGTACAGGTGTACTGCTCACTTTTTTCCGTGATTTTCACATACCGCAAATCCCCTTACGTCAATTGCGTATCCTATCTTTTTAATGGGATTTTCCTAACGCCGGTATTACGATTGCTTGAAAAAGTGAGCTGTAGACCCTCTCCTGTCCAGACTCCTACCACATTTAGAAGTCAGTAGTTAAGAGTTTTATGGGCTAACGCTGTAACATAAAACTCTTAACTAAAGTGCTAAAAAGTACACTAACACCCATAAACTACCTATTAACCCCTAAACTGAGGCCCCCCTCACATCGGAAACACTTAACTAAAATGTTTAACCCCTAATCTGCCGACCGGACATCGCTGCCACTTTAATAAATATATTAACCCCTAAACCGCCGCACTCCTGCCTCGCAAACACTAGTTAAATTTTATTAACCCCTAATCTGCCATCCCTAACATCGCCAACACCTACCTACATTTATTAACCCCTAATCTGCCGCCCCCAACGTCGCTGCTACTATATTAAATTTATTAACCCCTAAACCCTAAAGTCTAACCCTAAGTCTAACCCCCCTAACTTAAATATAATTTAAATAACACAAAATAAAATTTCTACTATTAAATAAATTAATCCTATTTAAAACTAAATACTTACCGATAAAATAAACCCTAAGCTAGCTACAATATAACTAATAGTTACATAGTAGCTATCTTAGGATTTATATTCATTTTACAGGCAGCTTTGTATTTATTTTAACTAGGTAGAATAGTTATTAAATAGTTATTATCTATTTTATAACTTCCTAGTTAAAATAAGTACAAATTTACCTGTAAAATAAATCCTAATCTAAATTACAATTACACCTAACAATACATTATCATTAAATTAATTAAATAAATTACCTACAATTAACTACAATTAAATTAAATAAACTAAAGTACAAAAAACAAACACTAAATTACAGAAAATAAAAAAAGAATTAAATTTTTTTTAAACTAATTACACCTAATCTAATCGCCCTATCAAAATAAAAAAGCCCCCCAAAATAATAAAATTCCCTACCCTACAATAAATTACAAATAGTCCTTAAAAGGGCCTTTTGCGGGGCATTGCCCCAAAGTAATCAGCTCTTTTAAAAAAAATACAATACCCCCCAACATTAAAACCCATCACCCACACACCCAACCCTACTCTAAAACCCACCCAATCCCCCCTTAAAAAAACCTAACACTACCCCCTTGAAGATCACCCTACCTTGAGCCATCTTCACCCAGCCGGGCACAAGTGGACGTCCAGAGGGGCAGAAGTCTTCATCCGATCCGGCCAGAAGAGGACATCCAGACCGGCAGAAGTCTTCATCCAGGCGGCATCTTCTATCTTCTTTCATCCGGAGCGGAGCAGGTCCATCTTGAAGACATCCGACGCGGAGCATCCTCTTCCATCCAACGGCGACTGAAGAATGAAGGTTCCTTTAACCCCTTAATGACCGGACCATTTTTCAATTTTCTTACCCTTAATGACAATGGCTATTTTTACATTTCTGCAGTGTTTGTGTTTAGCTGTAATTTTCCTCTTACTCATTTACTGTACCCACACATATTATATACTGTTTTTCTCGCCATTAAATGGACTTTCTAAAGATATCATTATTTTCATCATATCTTATAATTTACTATAAAAAAATATAAAATATGAGGAAAAAATTGAAAAAAAACACACTTTTTCTAACTGTTACCCCCAAAATCTGTTACACATCTACAACCACCAAAATACACCATTCTAAATAGTTTCTAAATTTTGTCCCAAGTTTAGAAATACCCAATGTTTACATGTTCTTTGCTTTTTTTTTGCAAGTTATAGGGCCATAAATACAAGTAGCACTTTGCTATTTCCAAACCACTTTTTTTCAAAATTAGCGCTAGTTACATTGGAACACTAATATCTTTCAGGAATCCCTGAATATCCCTTGACATGTATATATTTATATTTAGAAGACATCCCAAAGCATTGATCTAGACCAATTTTGGTATATTTCATGCCACCATTTCACCGCCAAATGCGATCAAATAAAAAAATTGTTCACTTTTTCACAATTTTTTTCACTAACTTTAGGTTTCTCGCTGAATTTATTTACAAACAACTTGTGCAATTATGGCATAAATGGTTGTAAATACTTCTATGGGATCCCCTTTGTTCAGAAATAGCAGACCTATATGGATTTAGCGTTGCTTTTTGGTAATTAGAAGGCCGCTAAATGCCGCTGCACACCAAACGTGTATTATGCCCAGCCGTGAAGGGGTTAATTAGGGAACTTGTAGGGAGCTTTTAGGTTTAATTTTAGCTTTAGTGTAGTGTAGTAGACAACCCAAATTATTGATATAGGCCCATTTTGGTATATTTCATGCCACCATTTCACCGCCAAATACGATCAAATAAAAAAAAAAACTTAAATTTTTCACAATTTTAGGTTTCTCACTGAAATTATTTACAAACAGCTTGTGCAATTATGGCACAAATGGTTGTAAATGCTTCTCTGGGATCCCCTTTGTTCATAAATAGCAGACATATATGGCTTTGGTGTTGCTTTTTGGTAATAATAAGGCCGTTAAATACTGCTGCGCACCACACTTGTAATATGCCCAGCAGTTAAGGGGTTAATTAGGTAGCTTTTGGGGTTAATTTTTAGCTTTAGTGTAGAGATCAGCCTCCCACCTGACACATCCCACCCCCTGATCCCCCCGTGACCCCCCTCAAACAGCTCTCTTCCCTCCCCACCTCACAATTGTCACCACCATCTTAAGTACTGGCAGAAAGTCTGCCAGTACTGAAATAAAAATATTTTTTTTTATTTTTTTTTATTTTTTGGCATAAAGTCTGCAGTGATAGATCCCCCCTTACCCCACAATCTCCCTGATCCCCCCATACATCTTTCTAACCCTCCCCCTCTGTCTATTTGCCGCCATCTTGGGTACTGGCAGCTGTCTGCCAGTACCCAATTTGCCCCCCAAAATAGTTTTTTTTTACTTTTTAAACATAAAATATTTTTCTGTAGTGTAGCTGGCCCCCCTAAATAATCTTCAACCCTCCCCCTCCCAGATCCCTTATTAAACAACCGAGATGCCACTGCATCTAGATCGATCTTTTTTTTTTTTTTAATCGTCTGTTAATTTTGCGTGTACGCGCGCACGCGCGCACGCGCGCGCACCTGTCCCCCACCCACCCCCCGCCGCAACCGCCGCACTCGCCGCACCGGAAAGACAATGGTGATAAGGTCCGATCACTAACAGATTAACAACATGATGTGATAGTAGTTTCATGCAGCACCCACCGACCAACTCATTTGATGACATACATAGCAGATGCAGATGGGGCCACAGAGTGGCCCTTTCTGCATCGGTATGTAAAATGGGGAATTGTAGTGATGCCTCAATATTGAGGCATCACTACAATGCCTTGTAAGCAGCTGGAAGCGATCATGATCGCTTCCAGCACTTAAGACAACAGAGGACGTACCAGGTACGTCAACTGTCATTAAGGGAAGTTTTTTCTATGACGTACCTGGTAAGTCCTCTGTCATTAAGGGGTTAAGTGACGTCATCCAAGATGGCGTCCCTTCAATTCCGATTGGCTGATAGAATCCTATCAGCCAATCGGAATTAAGGTAGGAAAAAACCTATTGGCTGATGCAATCAGCCAATAGGATTGAAGTTCAATCCTATTGGCTGATCCAATCAGCTAATAGGATTGAGCTCGCATTCTATTGGTTGTTCCAATCAGCCAATAGAATGCAAGCTCAATTATATTGGCTGATTGCATCAGCCAATAGGATTTTTCCTACCTTAATTGTGTACCTTTAACAAATTAGGGTCATTATTCGTATATTTATATGTATCATTTACAAATTACAATGCACTTTGTATTTCTTCTATCTAAAATAAAACTGGCCACTTCATTTTCCCAGAAAGCCTCATTGCTTTCTTTGGGTCCAATGATAAAATATTAATATAATGGGCTAGATTACAAGTGGAGTGCTAATTTATGGTGGGCCGTAAATAAGCAAATTTGTCCATTTGCAGGCATGCAATAAATAATCAGCCATTACAAGTAGTTGGTTATTGCTACTGTGAACTGTGCTTTGGTTCTGTGCCCTGTATGACAGCATCAGAACAAGGCTCCCATTGGAGCCTATGGAAGCTGTCAACTTGTAATACCAGCACATTAACATGCACTGATATTACTTAACGGAGCGACAAATATCGCTTTCACAAAAGCAATATTTAGCGCTCCAGTTGTAATCTGGCCTATGTAGTTTGGAGAGAAATTATAGTGCAAAGTTTTCAGGGACTGTACTCATTACATTTTATAAGGAAAAGGGTGGAAACTGGAAGTTCCAGAGAGATAAGAGATGCCTTCCAAAGAATGTAATTCAGCTTCCTTGGATACAAAATTTCAAATACAAATTAAACTGAAATTATTTCACTACAATTTAACTTGCTTTTGCCTCTAGTTTAGTTTATATTACTTTTCTGTCAGTTAAATAAGTGTAATGTAAATTTTGAGCAAATTTCACCTCCATACAGCTGGCTAGATAATTCAGTGAGACCACTTAGAGTAAAAAGCTTAGAGAATTTCATGGAATATTGAGAGAGCTTCAGACATACCGTGGGAACTCCCCTGTCCCACCCACATACTGAAGCTGTCAGTTTTAGAGCAAATGCAAACTGCAATGTAATTTGTAAAATTTACACAGAAATATGCAAAGTATTATCCTAATTTGTCAAAATACTATAAACTTTCAAAACAATCAGAATTTGTCAAATTGCTTCTGTATATAAATCTAAATGAATTAAAATACAAAAGAGAAAGTGCAAAGCTTAAATTTAATAATACTGAAAGAAACCAATCTAAATTGTAATGTAATATAAAATAAAAAGCACAAAGTATACGTTTTACAAAACGTTCATATCATGTTGTTCTATATTGGATGGGGCTTGACTCTCCTTCACATACAGAAATGCAGAGAACACTCCTTAGAGTAGTATAGCAATATATGTGTGTCTAGGATCTTCTGAGAGATTTTACAGTGTTGGAGGATCTTTTTAGATCATCTCACGACTTTTACTATGCTCCATTTTTCAGCTTACAGAAAATGTCCAGTAAATAAAAAATATTAACTTCAGACATTTGAAATTTAGCATCTGTAAACTCAATGTTCTTTAATTGCTGCAATGTAAACTCTGAGGCCTAGATTTAGAGTTCGGCGTTAGCCGTGAAAACCAGCGTTAGAGGCTCCTAACGCTGGTTTTAGGCTACCGCCGGTATTTGGAGTCAGTGATTAAAGGGTCTAACGCTCACTTTTCAGCCGCGACTTTTCCATACCGCAGATCCCCTTACGTCAATTGCGTATCCTATCTTTTCAATGGGATCTTCCTAACTCCGGTATTTAGAGTCGTGGCTGAAGTGAGCGTTAGAGCTCTAACGACAAAACTCCAGCCGCAGGAAAAAAGCAGGAGTTAAGAGCTTTCTGGGCTAACGCCGGTTCATAAAGCTCTTAACTACTGTTCCCTAAAGTACACTAACACCTATAAACTACCTATGTACCCCTAAACCGAGGTCCCCCCACATCGCCGCCACTCGATTAAATTTTTTTAACCCCTAATCTGCCGACCGCCACCTACGTTATACTTATGTACCCCTAATCTGCTGCCCCTAACCCCGCCGACCCCTGTATTATATTTATTAACCCCTAACCTGCCCCCCACAACGTCGCCGCCAGCTACTTACAATAATTAACCCCTAATCTTCCGACCGCAAAGCGCCGCCACCTACGTTATCCTTATGTACCCCTAATGTGCTGCCCCTAACACTGCCGACCCCTATATTATATTTATTAACCCCTAATCTGCCCCCCTCAACGTCGCCGACACCTGCCTACACTTATTAACCCCTAATCTGCCGAGCGGACCTGAGCGCTACTATAATAAAGTTATTAACCCCTAATCCGCCTCACTAACCCTATCATAAATAGTATTAACCCCTAATCTGCCCTCCCTAACATCGCCGACACCTAACTTCAATTATTAACCCCTAATCTGACGACCGGAGCTCATCGCTACTATAATAAATGGATTAACCCCTAAAGCTAAGTCTAACCCTAACACTAACACCCCCCTAACTTAAATATAATTTAAATCTAACGAAATTAATTAACTCTTATTAAATAAATTATTCCTATTTAAAGCTAAATACTTACCTGTAAAATACATCCTAATATAGCTACAATATAAATTATAATTATATTGTAGCTATTTTAGGATTAATATTTATTTTACAGGCAACTTGGTAATTATTTTAACCAGGTACAATAGCTATTAAATAGTTAAGAACTATTTAATAGTTACCTAGTTAAAATAATAACAAAATTACCTGTAAAATAAATCCTAACCTAAGTTATAATTAAACCTAATACTACCCTATCAATAAATTAATTAAATAAACTACCTACAATTACCTACAATTAACCTAACACTACACTATCAATAAATTAATTAAATACAATTCCTACAAATAACTACAATTACATAAACTAACTAAAGTACAAAAAATAAAAAAGAACTAAGTTACAAAAAATAAAAAAATATTTACAAACATAAGAAAAATATTACAACAATTTTAAACTAATTACACCTACTCTAGGCCCCCTAATAAAATAACAAAGACCCCCAAAATAAAAAAATGCCCTACCCTTTTCTAAATTAATAGAGTTAAAAGCTCTTTTACCTTACCAGCCCTGAACAGGGCCCTTTGCGGGGCATGTCCCAAGAAAATCAGCTCTTTTGCCTGTAAAAAAAAACATACAATACCCCCCCCAACATTACAACCCACCACCCACATACCCCTAATCTAACCCAAACCCCCCTTAAATAAACCTAACACTAAGCCCCTGAAGATCTTCCTACCTTGTCTTCACCATCCAGGTATCACCGATCCGGTGCTGAAGAGGTCCAGAAGAGGCTCCAAAATCTTCCTCCTATCCGGCAAGAAGAGGACATCCGGACCGGCAAACATCTTCTCCAAGCGGCATCTTCGATCTTCTTCCATCCGGTGCGGAGCGGGTCCATCTTGAAGCAGCCGACGCGGATCCATCCTCTTCTTCCGGCGTCTCCCGACGAATGACGGTTCCTTTAAGGGACGTCATCCTAGATGGCGTCCCTCGAATTCCGATTGGCTGATAGGATTCTATCAGCCAATCGGAATTCGAGGGGCTTAGTGTTAGGTTTATTTAAGGGGGGGTTTGGGTTAGATTAGGGGTATGTGGGTGGTGGGTTGTAAAGTTGGGGGGGGTATTGTATGTTTTTTTTTACAGGCAAAAGAGCTGATTTTCTTGGGGCATGCCCCGCAAAGGGCCCTGTTCAGGGCTGGTAAGGTAAAAGAGCTTTTAACTCTATTAATTTAGAATAGGGTAGGGCATTTTTTTATTTTGGGGGTCTTTGTTATTTTATTAGGGGGCTTAGAGTAGGTGTAATTAGTTTAAAATTGTTGTAATATTTTTCTTATGTTTGTAAATATTTTTTTATTTTTTGTTTATTGATAGTGTAGTGTTAGGTTAATTGTAGGTAATTGTAGGTAGTTTATTTAATTAATTTATTGATAGGGTAGTGTTAGGTTTAATTATAACTTAGGTTAGGATTTATTTTACAGGTAATTTTGTTATTATTTTAACTAGGTAACTATTAAATAGTTCTTAACTATTTAATAGCTATTGTACCTGGTTAAAATAATTACCAAGTTGCCTGTAAATAAATATTAATCCTAAAATAGCTACAATATAATTATAATTTATATTGTAGCTATATTAGGATGTATTTTACAGGTAAGTATTTAGCTTTAAATAGGAATAATTTATTTAATAAGAGTTAATTAATTTAATTAGATTTAAATTATATTTAAGTTAGGGGGGTGTTAGTGTTAGGGTTAGACTTAGCTTTAGGGGTTAATCCATTTATTATAGTAGCGATGAGCTCCGGTCGTCAGATTAGGGGTTAATAATTGAAGTTAGGTGTCGGCGATGTTAGGGAGGGCAGATTAGGGGTTAATACTATTTATGATAGGGTTAGTGAGGCGGATTAGGGGTTAATAACTTTATTATAGTAGGTCCGCTCGGCAGATTAGGGGTTAATTATTGTAAGTAGCTGGCGGCGACGTTGTGGGGGGCAGGTTAGGGGTTAATAAATATAATATAGGGGTCGGCGGTGTTAGGGGCAGCAGATTAGGGGTACATAGGGATAATGTAAGTTGCGGCGGTTTACGGAGCGGAAGATTAGGGGTTAATAATATAATGCAGGGGTCAGCGATAGCGGGGGCGGCAGATTAGGAGTTAATAAGTGTAAGGGTATGGGTGTTTAGACTCGGGGTACATGTTAGAGTGTTAGGTGCAGACGTAGGAAGTGTTTCCCCATAGGAAACAATGGGGCTGCGTTAGGAGCTGAACGCTGCTTTTTTGCAGGTGTTAGGTTTTTTTTCAGCTCAAACAGCCCCATTGTTTCCTATGGGAGAATTGTGCACGAGCACGTTTTTGAGGCTGGCCGCGTCCGTAAGCAACTCTGGTATCGAGAGTTGCATTTGCGGTAAAAATGCTCTACGCTCCTTTTTTGGAGCCTAACGCAGCATTTTTTGGGACTCTCGATACCAGAGTTAATTTTATGGTGCGGCCAGAAAAAAGCCTGCGTAGCGTTAACAGCCCATCTACCGCCAAACTCCAAATCTAGGCCTGAGTGTCCCAGTTCGGAATAGAATTTATTCACCTAACATTGTGTCATGATGACCTCATTATGGTACCAGTTTCAGGAATGCATATATGTGCATGGCTCCTGGATAGGGCATTTCCCTATGTGTGTGAGTTAAATTCACTGACATTAAAGGGACAGTAAAGTCCAAAATAAACATTCATGATTTAAATAGATTATAAACAACTTTCCAATTTACTTTTATCACCAATTTTGCTTTATTCTCTTGGTATTCTTAGTTGAACGCTAAACCTAGGTAGGATTATATGCTAATTTCTTAGACCATAAAGACCCCCCTCTAATCGTAATGCATCTAATCGGAATGACTATAGGGCGTTAGTTCATGTGTGTCTTATAGATGACAAATTCAAATCTGTCAAAAGAACTGAAATAAGTGGGCAGTTTGCAGACGCATAGATACAAGGTAATTTCCGAGGTAAAATGTGTATTATTATAACTGTTGTTTATGCAAAACTGAGGAATGGGTAATAAAGGTATTATCTATCTTTTTAAACAACAAAAATTCTGGTGTTGTCTGTTTCTTTAAGGGCTGGTCTGGCAAAAAAGTTTAGGTCACTCTAGATAGTAGTTTTGTTAACCATTGAACCAAATCAAGGACTTGCCTGTAGTGTACTGGTTATAATACATTGCACATTGGCTGCTGTATAAGTAGAAATTATTTAACCTCAACCCCTGCCTTCATGGCCTCACTCTCCCACCTAACAGAAAAAAATAAAATAAATATACAGTATATATATATATATATATATATATATATATATATATATATATATATATATATATATATATATATATATATATATATATATATATATATATATATATAAGGAGGGCAGAAGGCATTAAAGGGATATGACACCCAAACATTTTCTTTTGGGATTCACACAGAGCGTTCAATTTTAAAAATGTTTTCCAATTTACTTCTATGATCAAATTTGCTGTCATCTATTGCTCTTGCAAACAAATAACATTCTTGCAAAACTGCTTTTAAACCAAAGATACAAAGAAAACAAAGAAAATGTGATTATAGAAGTAAATTAGAAAGTTGTTTAAAATCAAATGCTGAACCATGAAAGTAAATTTTTGGATTTCATGTCCCTTTAATTAAGTTTGTGTAAGGCCCCTAGCACGTTTTTCTCCTTAGGCTGCATTGGGAATAAAACAAAAAACAAAGTTAGTCTGCACTGTCACCTAGATTACGAATTTTGAGTGCTATAAGGAAAGTAAAGAACGCAACAAAAGTTGCGTTATTTAATCCCCTATAGCGCTGCCATTAGAAGTTAAAAAAAAACCTGGCTTGTGTGGGCGATATGGCTGCGTTGAGCTCCATACCACACCAAAAACAAAGCGGTGTTTTGACGTGCTCAAGCACGCTTTCCCCATAGACATCAATGGGGAGAGCCGGAAAAAAAAAGTCTAATACCTGCGATGGCGGAAACAAAAGCTCCGTAACGCAGCCCCATTGATGTCTATGGGGAAAAAGAAAATACAGTTTAAACCTAACACCCTAACATAAACCCCAAGTCTAAAATCTGCTGCCTCTGACACCGCCGACGCCTGCCTACAGTTATTAACCCCTAATCTGCCGCTCCCGATATCGCCACCACCTAAATAAAATTATTAACCCCTAATGTGCCGCTCCCGATATCGCCGCCATTATACTAAAGTTATTAACCCCTATTCCGCCGCACCCCAACATCGCTGCAACTATATTAAAGTTATTAACCCCTATTCTGCCACTCCCCAACATCGCCACAACTAAATAAATTTATTAACCCCTAAACCTCTGGCATCCCAGATCACTACCACTAAATAAACCTATTAACCCCTAAACCGCCAGCCCCCCACATTGCAACAACCTAAATTAAACTATATTAACCCCTAACCCTAACGTAACCCTAACACCCCCTAACTTTAACATAATTAAAATAGAGCTAGATCAAACTTATAATTATTAACTAAATAAACCTATTAACCCCTAAACGCCAGACCCCCACATCGCAACAACCTAAATTAAACTATATTAATACCAAAACCTAACCCTAATCCTAAACATAACCCTAACACCCCCTAACTTTAACATAATGAAATTAGATCTAAATTAAATTTACAATTATTAACTAAATAATTCATATTTAAAACTAAATACTTGCCTGTGAAATAAAATCTAAGGTAGCTACAATATAACTAATAGTTGCATTGTAGTTAGCTTAGGTTTTATTTTTATTTCACAGGTAAGTTTGTATTTATTTTAACTAGGTAGACTAGTTAGTAAATAGTTATTAACTATTTACTAACTACCTAGCTAAAATAAATACATACTTACCTGTGAAATAAAACCTAACCTGCCTTATACTAAAACCTACCATTACAAAATATTTAAAAAACCTACTATTACAAAAAATAAAAAAAACTACCATTACAAAAAAAACAACGAAATTATCCAAAAAAATAAAGATTATTCCGGTTCTAATACCCTTTAAAAAAAAAGACCCCAAAATAAAAAAGCCTAAACTAGAATAAACTGCCAAGGGCTCTTAAAGGGCCTTTTGTAAGGCATTGCCCTGAGTTAAACAGCTCTTTTGCTAAAAAAAACAAAAAAACACTAACACTATACAAATCCCCACCCCCCAAACTACCAAGGGCCCTTAAAAGGGCCTTCTGTAGGGCATAGCCCTGAGTTAAACAGCTCTTTTGCTAAAAAAATAATACAAACACCCCCTAATATTATACAAACACCCACCCCCCAAACTACCAAAGGCCCTTAAAATGGCCTTTTGGTGGGCCCTTAAAAGAGCCTTTTGTAGGGCATTGCCCTGAGTTAAACATGTATTTTGTTCCAAAAAATTACAAACACCCCCTAATACTATACAAACCCCCACCCCCCAAACTACCAAAGGCCCTTAAAATAGCCTTTTGGGGGGCCCTTAAAAGGGTCTTTTGTAGGGCATTGCCCTGAGTTAAACATGTCTTTTGCTCCAAAAAAACATAATTTATGTAAGAACTTACCTGATAAATTCATTTCTTTCATATTAACAAGAGTCCATGAGCTAGTGACGTATGGGATATACATTCCTACCAGGAGGGGCAAAGTTTCCCAAACCTTAAAATGCCTATAAATACACCCCTCACCACACCCACAAATCAGTTTAACGAATAGCCAAGAAGTGGGGTGATAAGAAAAAGTGCGAAGCATATAAAATAAGGAATTGGAATAATTGTGCTTTATACAAAAAAATCATAACCACCACAAAAAAGGGTGGGCCTCATGGACTCTTGTTAATATGAAAGAAATGAATTTATCAGGTAAGTTCTTACATAAATTATGTTTTCTTTCATGTAATTAACAAGAGTCCATGAGCTAGTGACGTATGGGATAATGACTACCCAAGATGTGGATCTTTCCACACAAGAGTCACTAGAGAGGGAGGGATAAAATAAAGACAGCCAATTCCTGCTGAAAATAATCCACACCCAAAATAAAGTTTAACAAAAAACATAAGCAGAAGATTCAAACTGAAACCGCTGCCTGAAGAACTTTCCTACCAAAAACTGCTTCAGAAGAAGAAAATACATCAAAATGGTAGAATTTAGTAAAAGTATGCAAAGAAGACCAAGTTGCTGCTTTGCAGATCTGGTCAACCGAAGCTTCATTCCTAAACGCCCAGGAAGTAGATACTGACCTAGTAGAATGAGCTGTAATTCTTTGAGGCGGAGTTTTACCCGACTCAACATAGGCAAGATGAATTAAAGATTTCAACCAAGATGCCAAAGAAATGGCAGAAGCTTTCTGGCCTTTCCTAGAACCGGAAAAGATAACAAATAGACTAGAAGTCTTACGGAAAGATTTCGTAGCTTCAACATAATATTTCAAAGCTCTAACAACATCCAAAGAATGCAATGATTTCTCCTTAGAATTCTTAGGATTAGGACATAATGAAGGAACCACAATTTCTCTACTAATGTTGTTGGAATTCACAACTTTAGGTAAAAATTCAAAAGAAGTTCGCAACACCGCCT
This sequence comes from Bombina bombina, assembly GCF_027579735.1. Classification (NCBI taxonomy): domain Eukaryota; kingdom Metazoa; phylum Chordata; class Amphibia; order Anura; family Bombinatoridae; genus Bombina; species Bombina bombina. The sequence goes on from NC_069499.1 coordinate 1,243,854,770, forward strand.
TATCCTGATGAAAAATCAGAAAAGGAGACTCACACGAAAGAGCAGATAATTCAGAAACTCTTCTAGCAGAAGAGATGGCCAAAAGGAACAAAACTTTCCAAGAAAGTAATTTAATGTCCAATGAATGCATAGGTTCAAACGGAGGAGCTTGAAGAGCTCCCAGAACCAAATTCAAACTCCAAGGAGGAGAAATTGACTTAATGACAGGTTTTATACGAACCAAAGCTTGTACAAAACAATGAATATCAGGAAGAATAGCAATCTTTCTGTGAAAAAGAACAGAAAGAGCAGAGATTTGTCCTTTCAAAGAACTTGCGGACAAACCCTTATCCAAACCATCCTGAAGAAATTGTAAAATTCTCGGTATTCTAAAAGAATGCCAAGAAAAATGATGAGAAAGACACCATGAAATATAAATCTTCCAGACTCTATAATATATCTCTCGAGATACAGATTTACGAGCCTGTAACATAGTATTAATCACGGAGTCAGAGAAACCTCTATGACCAAGAATCAAGCGTTCAATCTCCATACCTTTAAATTTAAGGATTTCAGATCCGGATGGAAAAAAGGACCTTGTGACAGAAGGTCTGGTCTTAACGGAAGAGTCCATGGCTGGCAAGATGCCATCCGGACAAGATCCGCATACCAAAACCTGTGAGGCCATGCCGGAGCTATTAGCAGAACAAACGAGCATTCCCTCAGAATCTTGGAGATTACTCTTGGAAGAAGAACTAGAGGCGGAAAGATATAGGCAGGATGATACTTCCAAGGAAGTGATAATGCATCCACTGCCTCCGCCTGAGGATCCCGGGATCTGGACAGATACCTGGGAAGTTTCTTGTTTAGATGAGAGGCCATCAGATCTATCTCTGGGAGCCCCCACAATTGAACAATCTGAAGAAATACCTCTGGGTGAAGAGACCATTCGCCCGGATGCAACGTTTGGCGACTGAGATAATCCGCTTCCCAATTGTCTACACCTGGGATATGAACCGCAGAGATTAGACAGGAGCTGGATTCCGCCCAAACCAAAATTCGAGATACTTCTTTCATAGCCAGAGGACTGTGAGTCCCTCCTTGATGATTGATGTATGCCACAGTTGTGACATTGTCTGTCTGAAAACAAATGAACGATTCTCTCTTCAGAAGAGGCCAAAACTGAAGAGCTCTGAAAATTGCACGGAGTTCCAAAATATTGATCGGTAATCTCACCTCCTGAGATTCCCAAACTCCTTGTGCCGTCAGAGATCCCCACACAGCTCCCCAACCTGTGAGACTTGCATCTGTTGAAATTACAGTCCAGGTCGGAAGAACAAAAGAAGCCCCCTGAATTAAACGATGGTGATTTGTCCACCACGTTAGAGAGTGTCGAACAATCGGTTTTAAAGATATTAATTGAGATATCTTCGTGTAATCCCTGCACCATTGGTTCAGCATACAGAGCTGAAGAGGTCGCATGTGAAAACGAGCAAAGGGGATCGCGTCCGATGCAGCAGTCATAAGACCTAGAATTTCCATGCATAAGGCTACCGAAGGGAATGATTGTGACTGAAGGTTTCGACAAGCTGTAATCAATTTTAGACGTCTCTTGTCTGTTAAAGACAGAGTCATGGACACTGAATCTATCTGGAAACCCAGAAAGGTTACCCTTGTTTGAGGAATCAAAGAACTTTTTGGTAAATTGATCCTCCAACCATGATCTTGAAGAAACAACACAAGTCGATTCGTATGAGACTCTGCTAAATGTAAAGACGGAGCAAGTACCAAGATATCGTCCAAATAAGGAAATACCACAATACCCTGTTCTCTGATTACAGACAGAAGAGCACCGAGAATCTTTGTGAAAATTCTTGGAGCTGTAGCAAGGCCAAACGGTAGAGCCACAAATTGGTAATGCTTGTCTAGAAAAGAGAATCTCAGGAACTGATAATGATCTGGATGAATCGGAATATGCAGATATGCATCCTGTAAATCTATTGTGGACATATAATTCCCTTGCTGAACAAAAGGCAATATAGTCCTTACAGTTACCATCTTGAACGTTGGTATCCTTACATAACGATTCAATAATTTTAGATCCAGAACTGGTCTGAAGGAATTCTCCTTCTTTGGTACAATGAAGAGATTTGAATAAAACCCCATCCCCTGTTCCGGAACTGGAACTGACATAATTACTCCAGCCAACTCTAGATCTGAAACACAATTCAGAAATGCTTGAGCTTTTACTGGATTTACTGGGACATGGGAAAGAAAAAATCTCTTTGCAGGAGGTCTCATCTTGAAACCAATTCTGTACCCTTCTGAAACAATGTTCTGAATCCAAAGATTGTGAACAGATTTGATCCAAATTTCTTTGAAAAAACGTAACCTGCCCCCTACCAGCTGAACTGGAATGAGGGCCGTACCTTCATGTGAACTTAGAAGCAGGCTTTGCCTTTCTAGCAGGCTTGGATTTATTCCAGACTGGAGATGGTTTCCAAACTGAAACTGCTCCTGAGGACGAAGGATCAGGCTTTTGTTCTTTGTTGAAACGAAAGGAACGAAAACGATTGTTAGCCCTGTTTTTACCTTTAGACTTTTTATCCTGTGGTAAAAAAGTTCCTTTCCCACCAGTAACAGTTGAAATAATAGAATCCAACTGAGAACCAAATAATTTGTTTCCCTGGAAAGAAATGGAAAGTAGAGTTGATTTAGAAGCCATATCAGCATTCCAAGTCTTAAGCCATAAAGCTCTTCTGGCTAAGATAGCCAGAGACATAAATCTAACATCAACTCTAATAATATCAAAAATGGCATCACAGATGAAATTATTAGCATGCTGGAGAAGAATAATAATATCATGAGAATCACGATTTGTTACTTGTTGCGCTAGAGTTTCCAACCAAAAAGTTGAAGCTGCAGCAACATCAGCCAATGATATAGCAGGTCTAAGAAGATTACCTGAACATAGATAAGCTTTTCTTAGAAAAGATTCAATTTTTCTATCTAAAGGATCCTTAAACGAGGTACCATCTGACGTAGGAATGGTAGTACGTTTAGCAAGGGTAGAAATAGCCCCATCAACTTTAGGGATTTTGTCCCAAAATTCTAACCTGTCAGGCGGAACAGAATATAATTGCTTAAAACGTTTAGAAGGAGTAAATGAATTACCCAATTTATCCCATTCCTTAGCAATTACTGCAGAAATAGCATTAGGAACAGGAAAGACTTCTGGAATAACCGCAGGAGCTTTAAAAACCTTATCCAAACGTATAGAATTAGTATCAAGAGGACTAGAATCCTCTATTTCTAAAGCAATTAGTACTTCTTTAAGTAAAGAGCGAATAAATTCCATCTTAAATAAATATGAAGATTTATCAGCATCAATCTCTGAGACAGAATCCTCTGAACTAGAAGAGTCCAAAGAATCAGAATGATGGTGTTCATTTAAAAATTCATCTGTAGAGAGAGAAGATTTAACCCCTTAATGACCACAATGTACCCTGTATGTCACTGGTCGTTAAGGGTTTTTTCAGGACATAATAGCACAAGTCTAGCAAGAACACGCTATTAATGCCCTCCCTCCAGCAGGCTTTGTGGAATAGAGCAGTCTCAACGCTGGTGGCAAGACCGCGCTATAAAACAATCAAGTCCCAAAAAAAGGCCAGCGACATACAGGGTACGTCGCTGGTCCTTAAGGGGTTAAAAGACTTTTTACGTTTACTAGAAGGAGAAATAACAGACAAAGCCTTCTTTATGGATTCAGAAACAAAATCTCTTATGTTATCAGGAACATTCTGCACCTTAGATGTTGAGGGAACTGCAACAGGCAATGGTACATCACTAAAGGAAATATTATCTGCTTTAACAAGTTTGTCATGACAATTATTACAAACAACAGCTGGAGAAATAGCTACCAAAAGTTTACAGCAGATACACTTAGCTTTGGTAGATCCAGCAGGCAGTGGTTTTCCTGTAGTATCTTCTGGCTCAGATGCAACGTGAGACATCTTGCAATATGTAAGAGAAAAAACAACATATAAAGCAAAATAAATCAAATTCCTTATAAGACAGTTTCAGGAATGGGAAAAAAATGCCAAACATCAAGCTTCTAGCAACCAGAAGCAAATGAAAATGAGACTGAAATAATGTGGAGACAAAAACGACGCCCATATTTTTTGGCGCCAAATAAGACGCCCACATTATTTGGCGCCTAAATGCTTTTGGCGCCAAAAATGACGCCACATCCGGAACGCCGACATCTTTGGCGCAAAATAACGTCAAAAAATGACGCAACTTCCGGCGACACGTATGACGCCGGAAACGGAAATGAATTTTTGCGCCAAAAAAATCCGCGCCAAAAATGACGCAATAAAATGAAGCATTTTCAGCCCCCGCGAGCCTAACAGCCCACAGGGAAAAAAGTCAAATTTTTGAGGTAAGACAAAATATGATAATTTAAAGCATAATCCCAAATATGAAACTGACTGTCTGGAAATAAGGAAAGTTGAACATTCTGAGTCAAGGCAAATAAATGTTTGAATACATATATTTAGAACTTTATAAATAAAGTGCCCAACCATAGCTTAGAGTGTCACAGAAAATAAGACTTACTTACCCCAGGACACTCATCTACATGTTTGTAGAAAGCCAAACCAGTACTGAAACGAGAATCAGTAGAGGAAATGGTAAATATAAGAGTATATCGTCGATCTGAAAAGGGAGGTAAGAGATGAATCTCTACGACCGATAACAGAGAACCTTATGAAATAGACCCCGTAGAAGGAGATCACTGCATTCAATAGGCAATACTCTCCTCACATCCCTCTGACATTCACTGCACGCTGAGAGGAAAACCGGGCTCCAACTTGCTGCGGAGCGCATATCAACGTAGAATCTAGCACAAACTTACTTCACCACCTCCCTTGGAGGCAAAGTTTGTAAAACTGATTTGTGGGTGTGGTGAGGGGTGTATTTATAGGCATTTTAAGGTTTGGGAAACTTTGCCCCTCCTGGTAGGAATGTATATCCCATACGTCACTAGCTCATGGACTCTTGTTAATTACATGAAAGAAATTACAAACACCCCCTAACACTAAACAAACCCCCACCCCCCAAACTAGCAAGGGCCCTTAAAATCAAAGGGGGCAAAAAGGCTTCATTGAGACAGTCTGTTCAATCTTCATGCAGTGAGGAGCATCCTCTTCATATGGTCGCTGTCGTACACTGAATCTTCAATGCAAGGTACGCGATTCAAGCTCTCATTCTATTGGCTAATTCAAATTTCTATTGGCTTATTCGAATTAGCCAATAGAATGAGAGCTGCTTAAATCCTATTGGCTGATTTGAATAGCCAATAGGATTTTAGCAGCTCTAATTCCTTTGGCTGATTCAAATTTTGCAGCCTGAAGAGGAAGCTCTACACCGGATGTCTTCAGGATGGACCCGCTCCGCGCCTCCAGGATACAGATAGAAGATGCTGCCTGGATGAAGATTGAAGAGGCCGCCTGGATGAAGACGTCTCGCCGCTTGGATCAGGACTTTGCCGCTGGGATGAAGATTGAAGAGGCCGTCTGGATGAAGACTTCTCGCCGCCTGGATTAGGACTTCAACTCCGGGATGGAGATCGTTCAAGTGGGACTTAAAAAACTGTAAGTGGATCGTCAGGGGCTTTTTTAAGGGTTTATTGGGTTGGTTTTATTTTTTAGTTTAGGGTCTGGGCAGTAAAAGAGCTAAATTTAGTGTTATTTTTTGTAACAGCATTTTTTTTTTGTAATTAGATAGTTTGTAATTTTTAGAGTAGTGTTAGGATTTTTTCAATGTGTAGTTTAGTTTAATTTAATTGGTAGTTAGTTTAATTTTAGTTTAATAGTTATATTAATTTAATTGTTAGTTAAACTTAGTTTTTTAATTTGACAGGTAAATTTTAATTTAATTTAAGCTAGGGAAATTGTAATTGTAATATAAAGTTAGGGTTATGGTTAAGTTTAGGGGTTATTAGTTTAAATTAGTTTAATGCGATGTGGGGGGCTTCCGGTTTAGGGGTTAATAGTTTAATTAATATATTTTGTTGTGGGGGCTTTCGGTTTAGGGGTTAATAGGTTTATTATAGTGGCGACGGTGAAGGCCTTAATAACTAGTATAGTGGGGGCGATGTGGGTGGACAGCAGATTAGGGGTTAATAATAATAGTGTTTGCGATGTGGGATGGCAGCGATTTAGGGGTTAATACGTTTATTATAGTGGTGACGATGTCGGGAGTGGCGGAATAGGGGTTAATAAAAAAATTTAGTGGCGGCGATGCCGGGAGCGGAAGATTAGGGGTTAAAATTGTGTTTGCGATGGGGGAGGGCCTTGGTTTAGGGGTTAATAGATAGTTTATGGGTGTAAGTGTAACACTTTAGTTATGTTTTATGTTACAGCTTTGCAGCGTAAAACTCATAACTACTGACTTTAGATGGAAATACAGATCTTGTCGTTTTAGGCTGTAATGCTCGCTTCTTAGCCTCACCGCAAAACTCGTAATACTGGCGCTATGGGAATCCCATGAAAAAATATAATTTTTAGGAGTGTGGTACTGACGTTGCGTTACAGGCTAAAAGGCTTGCGATCCAGCTATACTGACAAGACTTGATGCGTTTTGGGCCACAACTCTGCTATTTGACTCATAGCGCAAAACTCGTAATCTAGGTGTGTGGAAGTTATGTTCTTTCGGCTCCTCATCCTTTTTAAAACCTGTCGTTCCTTTCATTTGGTGTTTGATAATTTTTTGGTGATATTTTCTGTTTGTTCTGCCTGGCTTTATCTTTGACTGTTTATTGGATTTTGCTTTTTTCATCAGCTGGTGTTTATATGCCTTATCCTGACTTACTCCGTTGTTTATAAACCCTGGCTTATGAAATATGGTTCTCCTTTTGAATTATCCTCAGGCACCTCTGCTGCTATACTCTCCTGGCTACTGACCCCCATCATGCTCCTGACCTGTAGCTGCCTTCTTATCTCTGCACATTTGAATTAATTTGCAGAAAAGGGTAAAAACCTTTATCATTATATACCAAGCACTCAATATTGATTCAGAGAAGATGTCAAAGGGTATTAGCTACTTAGCACAACAAATTGCAACACTTTCCCATTCTATGCAAGAATTAAAACATCCCAGTTAAACCTGATACAAAGAAACGAGTCTACGCAAGCCCAGAATTAAACAACTAAAATTACTGCAATCCTAGATGCTTCATTTTCTGCAGATACCAGTTATTGGAGTCGGAGCACCCACAGAATAAGCATCATATGGCTTTGAGACTTAATTTCAGCAAGTTCACTCATTCATCACTACGTGTCAGATGTTATTCTCAGTTAAACTTTACATCTATTCTTCTGACTTTGTGAGAATTCATACTGTTATTACATTGCTCACTGGGGAGCCACAGGCATGGGCATAAACCTAGTCTAGAATAAGAGTGATTTTTTTTTTTTAAATTGCTATGAGCATGTTATATAATGATCCATTCCATTCAACTACAGCACAGATATCTCTATGTGCCCTTAAACAGGGGAAAAGGCAAGGGGAGGATTACGTATTAGAATTTCACTACATTTCGAGTGACACCAACTGGCATGCTCAAGCCCTAGAGCAGGGGTGAGCAATTACCGGCCCATCATATGTTATGGACTACATCTCCCATGATGCTTTGCCTGCATTATGGCTGAAAGAGCATTATGGGAGATGTAGTCCATAACATCTGGATAGCTGATAGTTGCCCACCCCAGCCCTAAAGGATCAGTTTTATATTGAGCTATCTGAGGCCTTAAAAACTGAATTGGTATGTGTGGGTGCTCTGGCTAACCTAGAAGGAATGTTAACCTTAATTGCCAGGCATCTGAGAGAGAGAGAGAGAGAGAGAGAGAGAGAGAGAGAGAGAGTGAGAGACAAAGGACCCGATGATCTAAACTTCGAGGGTTCAGATGTGATTTTTGTTGCTGACCCTTACAGGGGCTGACATGGTGGAATAATCATATAAAGGCTATATTACAAGTGGAGTGCTAAATTATCACATGCCCACAAATAGGCAAATTTGCCCATTTGCAGGCACTTTAAATAGCCAGCCATTACCAGTGGCTGGTTATTGCTACCATGAGCTTGCAGTAGCAATTAGAGCTTATAAAATTAACCATCAATCATATCTCTGGTTAATTTTATAAATGTGCCCCAAATGCCCTTAAAATACAGTGTAGTGTATTTTATTAAAAAATAAAAATTGTAGAATTTTTATTTTTTAATAAGATAAATGCACAAGGCAGTATTTTGGGGGTAAAGTTGTTGGGAGTGGGGTGTTAGAAAACAAAAATGGCACTGAAAAGTGCCTTTATATTGCAGTCTATGGGAACTGTGTGTTCTCAGTAAATATATGCTTATACACACACACACATATATATATATATATATTTATATTTATGTGTTACTATGTGTATATACAGATATGAAAACTCACATGTGTATATATATATATATATATATATATATATATATAATCATATACATATGTATTTACAAATAGCTGTCATTGCTGTGAGACTTACCCCCTTCGCTGTGCTTTGGTTCTGTGCCATGTATGACAACATCAGAATGAGGCTCTCGTTGGAATCTATGGTAGTTCGCATTGCTGTCCACTTGTAATACCAGGGCACATTTTTTTATTTTTTTATTATTAATGTCTCCAGCAAGAAAAGAAATCAAGACATGGTATAAAAGAAAAAAAAAAAAACATACTTGTGCGCCTGGCAGTGCAGAATAATTTCTGACAGTCCGGGCAGAGTATTATACAAACAGGTATCACAACTGCAACATTTACAGACAGCATACCCTGTTCTACCAAATAACAAAAAAACAAAAAAGGACACAGAAAGATCTGCCATAGAAATAGTAAATTGATATAGTAAGACTTGCTGGTAATTAGACAATTTTCCATTTTTTATGAATACATATAACATAACTAACAAATCCCAACTAAACAAATACTGAATCCTTTTTAAGTTAAGGAAGGTAAGTTACCGTGGAAACCTATAAGTATTACTCATCCTTCTGAGATGTCGGTATTTATTTAACAAGGTTAGCTGTTGGAATACAGGAGAATCTTGTAGTGGGGCTGTGATCTGGCATTGCGTATAACGCGGATAAGATAATATAACCTTCTATAACTATATTGATAGTTGAAGCGACATATTGTTAACAAAGGCAGCTATGCTAGGTGCTTTGTTATCCTTCCAACTTCTTAAAATCAGCTGTCTCGCAACTAGTATGGCCGTATTGACTAAATGTTTATTCTGGATCTCTTTCTCATGCGCAAGAAAAATGACCTGTTCTATATTAAGTTTAATGTTGCTTGGTGTAAACTTGTTAAGCCAATATTCTACTTTAAACCAGAAATATTGAATTTTGAGGCATTAGTATAAGGTGTGCGTCTGGTCAGCTTCCAAAGAGCTACATCTTAAACATTTAGTAATTCTTGGATTCATCCATTTAGACATAGATAAGGGCGTACGATTCTCTAAATTAAATTGCTTGAGTATATTCTAAAATCAGTGTATGGCTTTTTTTTAAAGTGATCAAAGCTTAAATTCCTAAGATCCCTACGCCAATTAGCAAATAATGTTGATATTTTCTCTTTGGCTTCTGAGGAAATTATACTTTTGTGCATAATGGAAATTGAATGTTTCCCAGACCGATAAATGTTAATAATTGAATCTATATTTCTTAGATTATTTGGGCTGAAATCTGTCAATTTGTTAGTATCAATAAAGTGTCGTACTTGTAGGTAGGCCAAAAATTGAGTTCTTTTCAAATTATATTCTTTAGCAAAAAAGTCGAAAGTTTTAACAGTGTTAGTCTGCATGTCGATTAGTTGGCTAATTTGACTTAGCCCTTTCTTTGCCCAATCAAAAAAGACATATGTTTTTATGCCACTTATGAAGTGGAGATTTCCCCTTATGGGTAAGTATTGTGATATTGTATAGTCTATCTGAAGAGTTTGAAATATTTTCTTCCAGGCTAAGGCTATATTGTGAACTATATATTGAAAGTGTATTCTTTTGGAAGTCTTTGTCAGGGGATGATGTAATAAGGCTCTGAGAGATAGGGGGGAGATTGCAACCTCCTCACTTTAATAGTTGATTATATGCTCTGTGCCTGATATCTAACACTATTTTAGCTAGGCAAACTCAGTTATAAAATTTCAGATTTGGAAGAGCAAGTCTCCCATCCACTCTCAAGTGTGATAGAATCTTAAGTTCCCTCTACCCAAAAAAATTGTGTACATTGAGAGTTACATTTTTGAAGATCTTTTGCAGGGATAAAGACCGGAGTATTCTGCATAAGAAAAAGAATTTTAGGAAAAAGCATCATCTTAATAAGGGACACTTTTGCGGAGAGGAATAATGGTAATTTGGCCCAGTTTTTTAAACAACCAATACATTTCTGCCATATTGGTACAAAATTCAGGTTATACCAATCAGTGGAATTCTTAGATAAGATTATCCCAAGATATTTATTTTCCCCACTGCTAATTTAAAAGGATTCAAGAGCATGCTATTCTTTTTTTCAATAATCCACAAGATTTATGACTTATTTAGGTTAATTTTATAACCTAAAATGTTACTAAATTTGCCAATTATTTCAAGAATGAGCGGTATGTTTCTCCTGGAATTACTTATGTAAAAGAGGATGTCATCCGCATACATGGATAAGATAATTCATTTATCGCCCAATAAAGTCCCTTCTAATCTATCCCTACAGAAAATTGCCAGAAGTTCCAATGAAATGTTAAAAGTAATGGTGACAACGGACAGTCCTGTCTGGTTTCTTTCTGGAGTATAAGACTAGGAGAACTTAAACCATTCATGTTTATATAGTAGATAGGGTCTTGATAGATTAATTTAATGTAGTTAGTAAAGTTCCCTACTGTCAGGGTTTTTTTCCTGTTGTGTTTGCCATGTGCTGCTGGCAGCCATTTTACTCACCTCTCTTCCTGACTATGGTGCATTGTGGGGGATGCTGCTCAATTCCTGCACTTTCTTTTATGGCCAGACTGGTTTGCATCATCCATGTGAGACAGGATGAAGTCTCAGAATTGTGATGTCATCACTTATTATTTAAAGGGCCTCTGTTTAGTATGCTTTGCCTTTGCGTTGTCTCAGATCTGTTTGTGAGAGTTCCTGTGTATTACCTGGCTGCCTGACGTCATTCCTGATCCCTGGCTTGTTCCTGACTCTGCTGTTTTCCTTGTTCCTGATTCCGGCTCGTCTGACTATTTGCTTTGGCTCCTGAATTGGCTCGTCTGACTACCAGCTCTGGTTTTGATTCCTGGCTTGTTATGTGACTTGTGGACTTTTTATTATTTTTTGCTATTAATAAAGGTGTGATTATTTTTGCACTTCTCATCTCAGTCTGATTCCTGGCACCCTGACATTACGCAAAGGCCATGAATCCTGATGGTGCTAATAATCCAACTTTACCTGCCATCATTTCCAGGATGGATGTACAGGATCACTGCTTGGATCAATTTGCACTAACCCTGCAAACCCTGCTGGCTCGCACTGCACATTTGGACCAAAGTGTCCCGCAAGTTATGGCTGCTCCTGTTTCCGCTGCTGCACCTATGCCTACCAGGAGCATGTCCGGTTCTGCACCTCTACTTCAGCAATATGGAGGCGATCCTATTCAGTGCAGAGGGTTTTTGAACCAGGTGAGCATTTACTTTGAGATGTTACCTCAGGGGTTTCCCTCTGACAGAGCTAAGGTGGGATTTCTCATCTCGTTACTCTCTGACACAGCTCTTGCCTGGGCTAATCCCTTGTTGGAGAATAATAAACCTGTGATTTCAAATTATCCTGAATTTGTGGCCTCCTTTCGAAGGGTATTTGATGTTCGGGCTCACTACTCCTCTGCTGCTAAACGACTCATGTCCATTCAGCAAGGTACAAGATCTGTTGCTCAGTATGCTATTGAGTTCCGTACGCTTGCCGCAGAGGTAGGTTGGAACAATGAAGCCCTTGTTGCCGCCTTCTTTCATGGGCTCTCTGATGCGATTAAAGATGAAGTTGCTGCCAGAGATTTACCAGAGGATCTCGAGGCATTGGTGTCTTTTTTGATCCTAATTGACATCAGACTCAGAGAGAGGCCCTCTTTCAAGGAGCACTTGCGGAAGCCTCCTGTTCCATTGTCTCCTATGTGTTCGTTCCCACCCATGCCTCCCTCTTCTCCCATGCCTCCTGGTCCCGAGTCACCAGGTACTGCTGAGCTGATGCAGCTGGGATTCACGTGTCTCTCCGCGGCGGAGAGGGCCTTTAGGAGGAGTGAGGGGCTCTGCCTCTATTGTGGGTTACAGGGCCACCTTTTGAAGTCTTGTCCTACACGGCCGGGAAACGCTCACACCTAAGGTCCTGTCGGGGGGCAGACCTTGGGTGGTTTATCCTCGTCCCCGGAACCGCTTAAGGAGAAACCTTTGGTCATGGTTGTCCTTTCCTGGGTGGACTCCTCCATAGTCACCCAGGCTCTTGTTGACTCTTGTCTTGTTTTGCCTCGGTTTGTTCCACTTGCTATTGAGGCCATTGATGGCAGGCCCCTTCAGCCCACACTCGTTACTCACGAAACTGCTCCATTGTCCATGGCTGTTGGGGCTCTCCATTTTGAAACCCTGCAGTTCCAGGTGATAAACTCTCCGCATTTTCCAGTTGTTCTGGGTTATCCCTGGCTCCAAAAGCACAATCCCAGGCTCGACTGGCACAGGTCCGAAATTTTGTTGTGGTCCCCACAATGTATTTTCACTTGTCTTTGGAAACCAGTTAAAGTCTTGTGCACTTCTTTGGTTTCTCAATTGCCAGAGAAGTACCGAGAGTTCCTAGACATGTTTGACAAGGTGCGTGCCGGTACATTGCCTCCTCACCGGTCTTACGATTGTGCCATAGACCTGCAACCCAGAAACTTTTCTTCCTTGGTCAAACCTATCACAGACATGACCTGTAAAGAGAATGATCCACTCCATTGGTCACCTACTGCCATTAAGGCCTTTGATAGTTTTAAGACTGCCTTTGTTGCCGCTCCAGTTCTGGCTCATCCTAACCCTGTCCTGCCTTTAGTTCTTGAGGTCGATGCGTCTGAGACTGGAGTAGGTGCCCTCTTGTCTCAACGTCCTACGCCTGACGGTTCCTTGCATCCGTGTGGTTTCTTCTCTAAGAAATTGTCTCCAGCGGTGTGCAATTATGAAATTGGCGACAGGGAATTACTGGCCATAATTTTGGCACTTAAGGAATGGAGGCATCTTCTCGAGGGTACTAGCGTGCCAGTGCTCATTCTTACTGACCACAAGAATTGAACTTATCTATCTGAAGCAAAACGTTTGTCGCCCCGACAGGCCATATGGGCGCTATTTTTGTCTTGGTTTAATTATGTGGTCTCCTACCTGCCTGGTAGTAAGAATGTTAGGGCTGATGCCCTCTCTCGACAATTTTCGCCTCTGTCCAAGGAGGAGTCTGTACCTACTCCTGTTATACCTCCTGACCATATTTTGGCTACCATACGTACTAATTTGACTTCTCCTTTGGGGGAGGAGATCCTGGCTGCACAAAACAATGCACCTCCTGAGAAATCTAGTGTTTTGTTCCTGAGAATCTTCAAACTAAACTTTTGTACACTTACCACTATCCTAAAGCCGCAGGTCACCCAGGCAAGAACCAAATGATTTGGTCTGTCACTCGACAATTCTGGTGGCCAGGTCTTTGTTTCAATGTTGCTGCGTATGTTGCCTCCTGCTCAGTTTATGCACAGAATAAGACTCCTCGACGTCTTCCTGTGGGTCTTCTTCAACCTATTGCTAATGGTGAGCGTCCTTGGAGACATCTTTCCATTGACTTAATTGTTGAGCTCCCTGTTTTCAATGGCAATACTGTTATCCTTATGGTGGTTGACCGTTTTTCTAAAATGTCACATTGCATTCCCTTGATGAAGCTGCCTACCACTCAGGAGCTTGCTTCAATTTTTGCCCGGGAGGTCTTCCGTTTACATGGGTTACCCAAGGAGATAGTGTCAGACCGAGGTAGCCAGTTTGTCTCCAGATTTTGGCGTTCCTTTTGTGCTCAAATGGGGATCCAGCTTTCCTTCTCCGAAGCATATCACCCTCAATCCAATGGGGCTGCGGAATGGTCTAATCAAGCTCTGGAACATTTCCTTCGTTGCTATGTCTCAGATCACCACAATAATTGGTCTGAACTGTTACCTTGGGCAGAGTTTGCTCGTAATAGTGCTATTAATGCTTCCTCCAAGATATCCCCGTTCATGGCGAATCATGGGTTTCAACCATCCTTGTTGCCCGATTCATTCATGTCTAAGGGTATTCCGGCTTTGGAGGAGCATCTCCGGCAACTCCGTTCCACGTGGGTGCAGATTTAGGAGTGCCCTCATCATTCTATGCAGCGCCAAAAGTTCCAGGCTGATCTTAGGCGTCTGCCCTTACCTTCCTACCAGGTTAGTGAGAGAGTTTGGTTGTCCTCCCGCAACTTGAACCTTTGTGTGCCTTCCAATAAATTGGCTCCCCGTTATGTTGGTCCTTTTCAAATACTCTGATGGCAGGCCCCTTCAGCCCACACTCGTTACTCACGAAACTGCTCCATTGTCCATGGCTGTTGGGGCTCTCCATTTTGAAACCCTGCAGTTCCAGGTGATAAACTCTCCGCATTTTCCAGTTGCTCTGGGTTATCCCTGGCTCCAAAAGCACAATCCCAGGCTCGACTGGCGCAGGTCCGAAATTTTGTTGTGGTCCCCACAATGTATTTTCACTTGTCTTCGGAAACCAGTTAAAGTCTTGTGCACTTCTTTGGTTTCTCAATTACCAGAGAAGTACCGAGAGTTCCTAGACATGTTTGACAAGGTGCGTGCCGGTACATTGCCTCCTCACCGGTCTTACGATTGTGCCATAGACCTGCAACCCAGAAACTTTTCTTCCTTGGTCAAACCTATCACAGACATGACCTGTAAAGAGAATGATCCACTCCATTGGTCACCTACTGCCATTAAGGCCTTTGATAGTTTTAAGACTGCCTTTGTTGCCGCTCCAGTTCTGGCTCATCCTAACCCTGTCCTGCCTTTAGTTCTTGAGGTCGATGCGTCTGAGACTGGAGTAGGTGCCCCCTTGTCTCAACGTCCTACGCCTGACGGTTCCTTGCATCCGTGTGGTTTCTTCTCTAAGAAATTGTCTCCAGCTGTGTGCAATTATGAAATTGGCGACAGGGAATTACTGGCCATAATTTTGGCACTTAAGGAATGGAGGCATCTTCTCGAGGGTACTAGCGTGCCAGTGCTCATTCTTACTGACCACAAGAATTGAACTTATCTATCTGAAGCAAAACGTTTGTCGCCCCGACAGGCCATATGGGCGCTATTTTTGTCTTGGTTTAATTATGTGGTCTCCTACCTGCCTGGTAGTAAAAATGTTAGGGCTGATGCCCTCTCTCGACAATTTTCGCCTCTGTCCAAGGAGGAGTCTGTACCTACTCCTGTTATACCTCCTGACCATATTTTGGCTACCATACGTACTAATTTGACTTCTCCTTTGGGGGAGGAGATCCTGGCTGCACAAACCAATGCACCTCCTGAGAAATCTAGTGTTTTGTTCCTGAGAATCTTCGAACTAAACTTTTGCACACTTACCACTATCCTAAAGCCGCAGGTCACCCAGGCAAGAACCAAATGATTTGGTCTGTCACTCGACAATTCTGGTGGCCAGGTCTTCGTTTCAATGTTGCTGCGTATGTTGCCTCCTGCTCAGTTTATGCACAGAATAAGACTCCTCGACGTCTTCCTGTGGGTCTTCTTCAACCTATTGCTAATGGTGAGCGTCCTTGGAGACATCTTTCCATTGACTTAATTGTTGAGCTCCCTGTTTTCAATGGCAATACTGTTATCCTTATGGTGGTTGACCGTTTTTCTAAAATGTCACATTGCATTCCCTTGATGAAGCTGCCTACCACTCAGGAGCTTGCTTCAATTTTTGCCCGGGAGGTCTTCCGTTTACATGGGTTACCCAAGGAGATAGTGTCAGACCGAGGTAGCCAGTTTGTCTCCAGATTTTGGCGTTCCTTTTGTGCTCAAATGGGGATCCAGCTTTCCTTCTCCGAGGCATATCACCCTCAATCCAATGGGGCTGCGGAATGGTCTAATCAAGCTCTGGAACATTTCCTTCGTTGCTATGTCTCAGATCACCACAATAATTGGTCTGAACTGTTACCTTTGGCAGAATTTGCTCGTAATAGTGCTATTAATGCTTCCTCCAAGATATCCCCGTTCATGGCGAATCATGGGTTTCAACCATCCTTGTTGCCCGATTCATTCATGTCTAAGGGTATTCCGGCTTTGGAGGAGCATCTCCGGCAACTCCGTTCCACGTGGGTGCAGATTTAGGAGTGCCCTCATCATTCTATGCAGCGCCAAAAGTTCCAGGCTGATCTTAGGCGTCTGCCCTTACCTTCCTACCAGGTTAGTGAGAGAGTTTGGTTGTCCTCCCGCAACTTGAACCTTCGTGTGCCTTCCAATAAATTGGCTCCCCGTTATGTTGGTCCTTTTCGAATACTCTGACAGGTTAATCCTGTGGCCTACGCTCTTGACCTTTCTCCTGCTATGCGCATCTCCAATGTTTTTCATGTCTCCCTCTTGAAACCATTGGTTTGTAATTGGTTTACCACTTTGTTGCCTCGTCCCCGTCCTATCTTTGTTGACAACCATGAGGAGTATGAGGTCAGCAGCATTATTGACTCTCGTATGTCCAGGGGCAGTGTACAGTATTTGGTTCACTGGAGAGGCTATGGTCCGGAGGAGCATTCTTGGGTTCCCTCCTCTGATGTTCATGCTCCCGCCCTCCTCCGTGCCTTCCATGCCCGTTTCCCCAATAAGCCTTTTGTCCTCCCGCGGAGGAGGGGTCGTTGAGGGGAGGGTACTGTCAGGGATTTTTTTCCTGTTGTGTTTGCCATGTGCTGCTGGTAGCCATTTTACTCACCTCTCTTCCTGAATATGGTGCATTGTGGGGGATGCTGCTCAATTCCTGCACTTTCTTTTATGACCAGACTGGTGTGCATCATCCATGTGAGACAGGATGCAGTCTCAGAATTGTGATGTCATCACTTATTATTTAAAGGGCCTCTGTTCAGTATGCTTTGCCTTTGCATTGTCTCAGACCTGTTTGTGAGAGTTCCTGTGTATTACCTAGCTGCTTGACGTCATTCCTGATCCCTGGCTTGTTCCTGACTCTGCTGTTTTCCTTGTTCCTGATTCCGGCTCGCCTAGGGGCGTGTTAATGACTAGGCCAACAAGGCCGGTGCCTAGTGCGACATATTTTGGGGGGCTAGATAGAAATATGGCTGCTGTTTTGCTCTTCCAGTCTCTCATCTGCCATATCTCCCTCCATCCCCCCCCCTCCCTTCCTAATATTATTTTTGAAAATGCAAAAAAAAAAAGTAATGTTGCACCCTGACCCAAAAAATAGTATGCCTAAAAAAGTCCTAAAACCTGGGGGGGCCGCAGAATTTTTAGTGCCTAGGGCAGCACAAAACCTAAATATGCCACTGGGCTCGTCTGACTATTCGCTTTGGCTCCTGACTCGGCTCGTCTGACTACCAGCTCTGGTTTTGATTCCTGGCTTGTTATTTGACTTGTGGACTTTTTATTATTTTTTTTCTATAAATAAAGGTGTGATTATTTTTGCACTTCTTGTCTCAGTCTGATTCCTGGCACCCTGACACCTACTATCTTAAAGCTATTCAAAGTCGTAAAGATATGGTCCCATGAAATACAGTCAAATGCCTTTTCGGCATTGACCGTCAGCAGGGCAAAATCTGAATCTTTATACACCTTATCTTTCTTACCCATTAACATCTGTCCTAGTAGGAATAGGTTCTGATATTCTTCTGTGTAGTCCTACCTGGCATGAATCCAGTTTGGTCTATATGTATTATTCCCCCTAAGATTCCCTTAAGTCTGTTTGCCATATTACTAGCTGCAATTTTGTAGTCGACATTAAGTAAAGAAATTGGGTGAAACCATCCATAGAATCCATAGTTTCTGTATCTTTATCTTTTTTATGTATTAATATAATATTTGCTGCCGCAAAATATTTCTAAGGTTTAGTATTGTCAATAAATTATCTATTATATAGGCTTTCAAGTATATGGATGACATCCTCCTGTAGTATCTTATAGAATTCAATTGGAGTTGAATCTGGGCCAGGGGCTTTACCATTCGAGGAATTCTTTATAACTTGTAATATTTCCTCATTCATTATCTCCTTGTTTAATACTTCAAGCTGATCTATACTAATCTTGGGGATGGTGATATTATTCCAAAAATTAGTTTTTGCCTCTAAGTCAATTTTGTCAGCGGAATATAGTGATTTGAAAAACGTATGGAACTGGGATAATATATCTTTGGGGGAGGTATATCTTTTATCGTTAACTTTGATAGCTCCAATAAAATTGTTCTTTTTTTAACTAGATTATCTAGTGAGTTGACCAGCTTTGGTGAGAACCTATTAAATCTAGCATTATTATTAGTGTCACATTGTAATAGTTGTTGATTTAAAAAGGCTTCTCTCTCTGATTTAGCTTTTTGGTAGTCAGGCCAATTTAGCTTATTAGGATTTTCTAGATATCTTGCATACTTATTTTTTAACTGATTGGCCAATTGAGTTTCCCTTTTACCTAAGGCTTTTTTCCTTGCAATCATATAAGCCTTAATTTGTCCTCTAAAAAAGGCCTTGGCTGTCTCCCAGAAAATTTCTATCTTTGGTAGATAGTTATTGTTAAAGTGGAAGAATTCTCTTCATTTAGATTGCATCCAGCTTCTAAATTTAATATTTGAGATAAGGAACGAGGGGAAGTAGAAAACTCCCTCTTTATTCTGTTTAGAACTTAGTTGACTAATGGATAGCGAAATAATTGCATGATCTGATATCAATATATTGGTGATGTCCGTTGATACCTCAGCACCCAGGAGGGATTCACTAATCAATAACATATCAATTCTCTAAAAGTTTTTGTGAGTCTTAGACTTGCATGTGAAAGCTCTCTTATCTGGGTGCTGCAGTCCCCCAGGCATCTTTTAATTTAAGGCTTTTGGCAAAATTACCTAGGCCTTTGGCTTCTCTTAGATATCTATCGGTCTGGGAAACTATAAAACGGTCAAGATATGGGTTAAATACACTGTTAAAATCTCCTCCAACTATTAATTCAGAATCCATGGCATCTATAAGTTTAGTGAATAGATTCTTCCAAAATGCAGGACAATATTCATTCGGGGCGTATACATTACAGGTGGTAAATTTACGTTCTTGTATGGATAATTTTAAAATTAGGAATCTACCATCTTTATCTAACACTTAAGATTATTTTTTTTTATCCGTCTTTTTATTAAATACACAGGCCACCCCCTTTTTCCTTCCAAAAGCTGGGACTGCTATTACCTCACCGATCCAGCCCATCTTTAGTTTAGCTTCTTCATGCTCATTTAGGTGTGTCTGTTGTGGAAGTGCTATATCTAGGGCAGATTTTTTAAGATGATATATTATTCTCTTTCTTTTAATCGGGGAGGTTATCCCCCCACATTCCAAGATAGGATTTTAACTGAATCTTTCATTTACACTAAAAACTTCCTTTTAACCCTCAAAAAATATAAGAGAGTGACTTAGTTTGCGGAGAAGGTAGGGGGGGGAGTGGGGAGGAGGCGGGAGAGAGAAAGGGAAAAAAGACAGAGAAAAAAATAAAATAAAAGGAAGAAAAGGGGCAGGTATAGTTAAAACCAAAAGACACATAGAACATATAACAGACATAATATAACAGTTTGTTATTCTCTAGAATATAACAGGTCTAATTGAATTTTAATACCAGCGCACATTAGCGTGCAGTGGTATTACTCAGTGGAACGCAAATATCGCTTTCACAAAAGTGATATTTAGTGCTCCACTTGTAATCTGGCCCAAAAGGAGCAGTCCCTGCCAGTGGCAAGATGGCTCCCATATAAAGTAATGGAGCTCTCTGGAAAGGGAAACTTTGATGGGTAGAGGGAAGTGAGCAGGGGACGCACTTTAAAAATTAAACCTTGCAGCTAATATAAATTGCATTACACTGATTTCTATGTATAGCATCTTACAATTGCCTATATTTTTGTAGGCATGTGCTTTTCTATTACGGTATTAAGTATTTTGTCACAACCTTGCCAAAAACAATTTTTTTGTACTTCTAGGTAGAAATTGCTATGTGTTTTTGCACATCTAGTGTACTTAAATTCCGAGTTACCTTGTGCAAATTTAATACAATTTATTTATGTGTAATTTACATACAACTTTTACATTTTTGATGAAATATGATTTTTGGTGAACAATTTTGTTATGATATTTAATGCACCTTAACAGTACAATTTTTTCCTGCAAATTTTTGGTTCAATTATTCATTTTGTAAAGTCACCAATTAGCAAGCACTATCCAGGGTGCTGAATCTAAAATGGGGCGGCTCCTAAGCTTTACATTCCTGCTTTTTTAAATAAAGATAGCAAGAGAACGAAGAAAATTTGATAATAGGAGTAATCTAGAAAGTTGATTAAAAGTGCATGCTCTATGTGAATCATGAAAGAAAAAAATTGGATTTAGTATCCCTTTAATATACACAGTGGAATGTATATAGCTTTAGCAGAGTCTCCAGTTTTGCAGCCATATTAAGTCACTGACCTGACATACTCCCATGAATGTTTTTTTAAAATCTTTCCTTGCTGCTGATATTGGAATCCCATTACAAGAGAAACATTTTTCAGACAAGTGGTTCATACAGACTGTTTTCCCTTTGTCTGGCCCTGTGCTAAGTCTTCTGAAGAATTATGTTGAAGAAAACTTGGCCAAAGGGTTTATCAGACCCTCTACTTCTCCAGCCTTCGACCATATATGGACTATAGACAACTAAATAATATTAATATAACTGTTACTCTCATGCCTGAACTTCTTGACCGAACTAAGGAGGCCCAGGATTTCACAAATATTGATCACTGTAAAATTAAGGAGAAGGACGAATCAAAACAGTTCTGTACTTGATATGACCATTTTAAATATTGGGGCAAAGCCTTGGATTATGTAATGCCCTAGTTACTTTCCAAAACTTCCTAAACTACATTTTTAAAGATATGTTGGACACATTCCTTGTTATCTACCTGCATGACATCCACATCTTCTCATCTTCCTTTGCTATCTACACTGAACCTGTCTGGGCTGTGCTGTCTAGACTGTGTACTCACAGATTTTTTTGCCAAGCTACTAAAGTGAAAAAAGTGCTAGTGTCCTGAATTAGCCCACTCCATCCAATAAAAAGTCAGTCCATAGATATATTAGCTTTGCAAATTTTTACAGACATCTCATGCTCCAATTGTGCCCTTCTCAGCTGCCTCAGGCTCCTTTTACCTGGACACAAGTTGCTCAATTGACATTTGATAAACTTAAGCACCTATTTCCCACAACACCTATTCTAATTCAACCAGACGTCAATCCACCTTTTTTTTTTTTTTTTAGGCAGATGCCTCTAGTATGGCTAAAGGGGTGTTTTTCTCTCTCAACAAAGGGTACCAAAGGAACTGCTACATCTCATTATGTTCTTCTCTAGAAACCTCTGTCGCCTGTTAAGAGGAATTAATATGTAGGGACTCGAGAGCTGCATTGAAGGTACTTCTCACCCTATAACAATGTTTACCCATAGGAACTTGGAATATGTTTGCCTCCGTCAAGAGCAGTTAGTCTCATTTTTTACAAGATTTTATTTTGTCATTAAATACGACTTTAGTTCCAGAAATAAGAACACAGATATTCTGTTTTATCTTCCTGAAACTAATATTCCTATTGAGATTCTAACAATATCCTCGGTCAGGGTAATTTCTTGGCTAAATAGACCTCCTTTATCGACAGAATTAAGTTTACATGTCAATCTTCCCCAACTCTGACAGTGTGGCTTTGTCTGATCGTCTGTTCTTTTCAAGGGCAAGATTTAGGTGCCTCCCTCTGTTTGGAAGTATAACAGCCTCCTCATGACCACCCATTTGGTGGGCAAGGGAGTAACTATCAAAAGTTGGAGGCAGTCTCTCATTATTTTGTGGCCCAATCACCCTGCTGAAGTCTGTCAGTTTGTCTCTTCATGTTAATTATGTGCACATGTAAAGCATATCACTGTGGCCCATGACTGGCCTCTCCAACCTTTGCATGTTCCTAAAAGATCTTGGTCTGCAGTGTCTATGGCTTTCATAGTTGATCTGCCTCCCTCCAAAAGCCACAAAACAATCCTTGTGGTATTGGTTCTATTGATCAAGCTAACACACTTTGTTCCTGTAAAGGGACTTCCTTCTGCTTTGAATACCACTTCACTGTTCCTTTTGGCTCTATGATCCGCCCCACAATGTGTTTTCTGACAGAGGTTCCCAGTTTACATCACAGTTCTGAAAGCATTTCTGTTCAAGCCTTTGCATCTACCATTCTCTCATGTAAGGATACCACCCACAAACAAATTGTCAAATTAAATGAACCAACAAGACCTTGGAACAGTACCTATGCTGTTTTTGTTCCTAGCGGCTGGATGATTTAATCACCTTACTCCCCATGACCGTATTTCATTTAAGAACCATGTACATCATTCTATGCAACTTATGGTTTTCACCTCCAGGCTCTTCCAGATGTATGGTTTTCTACAGCAAATCTGTAACTAACATGTCCCTCCGAAAATCTAGGTCCTCGATATGTGGGCACCTTTCCTACTGTCCAGATCTTTAACCCTGTGGAAGTTTGTTTCAAGCTCCAAGATACCTATTGCATCCACCCAGTATTTCATATATCGCAGCTGTAAAATAATAATAAATCTAAAGTGCAAACAGTTCTGACACGCAAGCTCCCAAAGATCTCCTAATAAAATCTAAGTAAACTATTATAAGTAACTGGGAGCGCCTAAAACAAATCAGGCTGAAGTATGAAAAAATGGTGATATGTTAAAATAAAATAACAATATATTATTTATTTTTACAAAATTAAATGTAATATAATACATCAACATGAACAAAAAAAACACTTAATAGTTGTATGGACCGTTACCATAGAAAACCTTAAACATATATGCACATATAGTAATAAAACTGTTAGTAAAATATTTGTAGTCTTCATCCATAGCAAAACTCTGTTAAAAAAATAGTAACTAAAAAATAATAAATGTGTACATTGTGCAAAAAACCTGTGACAGTATAAATGAAAAGCTCCAGTATTATGAAGGCTTACCAGATGCAATCAGTATCCTGGATAAACAAACATATTGAGTCTGTGCACTGTAGCAATTTTGTTCATTTGACTCCTAATTCTTGCTCACCTGAATGTTCAGCTGGAATTTGTTACTAATCAAGCGCCTTTCATAAACCTTCAGTTCCTTTCATTTGGTGCTTGGTTATCCTTTTTTGATTATCCTAGTAACTTTTGTTCTGTCTGGCTTGATCTTGGACTTTTTGCCTCAACAGTTGTTTATGCTTCTGATTCTGGTCAATTCCCTGGTTTATGAACATTTTAAGTAATTTGCAGAAAATTAAAGCTTTATTTACCCCATTACAGAGTGCATGTATGCATATCCCTCTGAAATGTAAGGATGGCACAACTCACCCCTTGTTCTTCCGTGATGATGGCAAAAACCACATATGGAAAGCTTTTCAAATGTAAATGCTGATGGACTCACAAACATATACACACCCTGAGAGAGTACTGCAAACAAAAAAACAAAAAAACATGCTGTACTGCCTATAGCTTATAGTAGGTGCAGCTGTCATTACTCAATAGCTATAGCGGAAAATAAAACAAAAGTCAAGTGCTAAGAAGCAGCAGTTTGAACATCAGGTGCTCATGTTCTGTAGCTACTTAACTTCAATTGGCATTCAAAGGAGGGCAAGAGAGTCAGATGTCATATGGCTGCTTCCTGGTACACAATTTAAATATTAAATAGCCACTTTGCCTAGATTCAATAAAACTTATTTGTGAAACTAATATCCTAATGAAAAACTTTTTGAAAAGAGCTTTGTACCTAACCATTGTCATATCCTTGTGCTGCCTGTGACTCTTTATTCTAATTAATGGAGTAGTATCTCAATGCTTTACCTGTCTGCACAGAACAAGCTCCATTGTGAAGAATACCAGCATCATGAAAACTCCTTGAAACATTACAGAATATGCTAATTAAAGGGACACTGAACCCAAATTTTTTCTTTCGTGATTCAGATAGAGCATGTAATTTTAAGCAACTTTCTAACTTTTTAATATACCTATTATCAATTTTAATTCATTCTCTTGCTATCTTTATTTGAAAAAGAAGGCATCTGAATCACAAAAGAAAAATTTGGGTTCAGTGTCCCTTTAAGATAAACAATTTACTCTAATATCTGCACAAAAGAAAAGGACAACTTTACCAGCTTTGAAACAGTGAAACAAAACTTCAAGAACATATACTTTACAGGGGCAATAGAGTCTTTTTGAATTCTGATAGTGTAGGTGACAGATCCCAAGCATGTCCCTGGAATACCCAGAATGCACAGTCAATCCTTGCATGTGTCTGTGAAGGTTTCCAAGACATCTTTGAGTTCTATCTAAGGAGACTAATTTTCCATTTATATTTACTGCATTTCAAAATTTGTGTTTTAATTACTTTGCAATAGATTTGCATTCCATGTGGGAGTTTTCATGTATTAGGCACTTAATACATCTATAGTATATGGGGCCAATTTATCAAGTGTCTGGCGAACATGACCTGCTGTAGCGATCATGTCCGCCAGACATTGATAAATGCTGACAGCATACGCTGTCTGCATTTATCATTGCACAAGCAGTTCTGGTGAACTGCTTGTGCAATTCCGCCCCCTGCATATTTGCGGCCAATCGGCAGCTAGCAGGGGGTGTCAATCGACCCGATCGTATGAGATCAGGTGAATTGATGTCCGCCTCCTCAGAGGAGGCGTACGAGTTAAGGAGCAGTGGTCTCAAGACCGCTGCTTCTTAACTGCCGTTTCCGTATACGGCCCTATTCGGGTCCCTATATATTAATAGTAGGAACACCTGTAGTTCCAAGTCTGATGTAATTTTTCAATTAAATATTTTATGGAAAAACAAGTAAATCATAATAACTAAGCGATTACTCTATTGTAAAACACTAAAAGGTTTGTCCATTTTTTGCAAAGAGTTTATTAGGGAACAAATTATATATGTTGAGATAAGATGAATATATACAGGTGTAAATATATATATTACAACAAATGTGTCCAATTTATACAAAGAAACTCTAGATATCATAATCCCAATTTGTTCAAAACCACTAGTATAAGAGTACCAGAGAATTTATTCCAGGAAAAGAAGGTAGAATACTTACCCAAATTATCTGTCTCTCTATCAGATCTCTGGTTCATTTTCTAAATGTCCCCAAATTTAACTCTTTTAGTTGTTTTATTTAAAAAAATGTAGCATTTTTTAAATAAAAACAAATGCACAAAGCAGATTTTAGGGGTTAAAAGTGCCTTTACTTTGTGGTCTTTGGGGAACTGTGTGTTCCCTGTAAATATATATGTACGTATATGCTTATATACATATATTTATGTGTTAATATGTGTATATATAATACCAAAAAAAAGGAAAAGATAGCAAAAGGGACATGTGATACTGTCCCTTTAAAGAAAGGGATAATTGCACACAGGATATTTATTTAAAAAAATACATTTTATTCAAATTGAACTTCGATCAAATCCTGCTCAGCAATCCAGAACAAAACACAACAACATATAACACACAACTATAAGCCTATATTAGGACAAACATAAAACCATAAACATTTTACGTTATATTTAAACAAGTAAAATGCGACAAATAGCATCTTGCATACAGAGAGTGGCCATCCGGATCATCTTAAAAGGGGTATTCCGTATGGCCAGTTTCTGCATCAAAGGAGGAACTGTTCATCACTTTCAAAGTTTGACTATCATGCCTCAATGATGAAGGAACGTTTGCTCAATAATTGTGCAAAAAAAGTGTTTTGGAGAGCCAGGAGTTCTTCTAGAGATGATATTCTGTATAAAAAGAAAGATAAGGTGAATCATGGACAGATATGATTCATATCAACTTTTAACAACCAATGGGAAAATGTTGGATCAGTTTTGAGAAATAACTGGCACCTCCTGACTGTGGATGAGAGGATAGGGGAGGTTGTAGGTGTAGGACCAGTAACGGTGGCAAAAAAGGCTCAGAGGGGACCCTCAGATTCTGATTGGTTATGAAAAAACAAAGGAATCAAAGGCAGTTTTCCCTGTGGCCACTGTGTTTACTGTGTATATATGGAAAGTTAGGAAAGTTAAGATATTTTCGATTGATGGTTCTAAAATGTATGACATTAGATTTTTTTTTTAATTGTAACTCTGAAGGGGTTATATACCTCCTGCGGAGTTCTTGCCCATTTTTTTCACATTGGAAAAACCAAAAGAGCCATAAAAGACTGGGTACAAGAACACAGGGATGATATCACAAAACTAAGTGTAAGATCGCTTCCAGCTACTTACAAGGGATTGTAGTCATGCCTCAATATTGAGGCATCACTACAATCCCCTATTTTACATACCGATGCAGTAAGGGCCACTCTGTGGCCCTCTCTGCATCGGCTATTGTTGTTAACAAATCCGTTGGTGGGTGGGAGCAGCTTTTGTAGATATTATCCTGATGATCATAGCCAAACCGATTTCACATTGTCAGTGTTTCCTGCCCAGTGGCGGTTGCGGCCAGGGGGGTGGGGGCGCACACATGCACGCCCAAGCAAAATATGCGAGCAAATGGAAAAAAAAAAAAGACTGATGTAGCTACAGGGGGATCTGTTATTTAGTAAGGGATCTGGGAGGGGGAGGGATGTAAGATCATTTAGGGGGGCCAGCTACACTACAGAAAACAAAAAATTCATATAAAAAAGTTAAAAAAAACTATTTTGGGGGGCAAATTGGGTACTGGCAGGCAGCTGCCAGTACCCAAGATGGTGGCAAATAGGTAGAGGGGGAGGGTTAGAGAGATGTATGGGGGGGATCAGGGAGGTTGTGGGGTAAGGGGGATCCATCACTGCAGACTGTATGAAAAAAAAAAATATATATATATATATATATATATTTTTTATTTCAGTACTGGCAGACTTTCTGTGGGTCAGGGGGGATCAGGGGTGGGATGTGTCAGGTGGGAGGCCGATCTCTTCACTAAAGCTAAAAATTAACCCTACAAGCTACCTAATTAACCCCTTAACTGCTGGGCATATTACAAGTGTGGTGCGCAGCAGTATTTAACGGCCTTATTATTACCAAAAAGCAACGCCAAAGCCATATATGTCAGCTATTTCTGAACAAAGAGGATCCCAGAGAAACATTTACAACCATTTGTGCCATAATTGCACAAGCTGTTTGTAAATAATTTCAGTGAGAAACCTAAAATTGTGAAAAATTTAATTTTTTTTTTATTTGATCGTATTTGGCAGTGAAATGGTGGCATGAAATATACCAAAATGGGCCTAGATCAATAATTTGGGTTGTCTACTACACTACACTAAAGCTAAAATTAAACCTAAAAGCTCCCTAATTAACCCCTTCACTGCTAGGCATAATACACGTGTGGTGTGCCGCAGCATTTAGCGGCCTTCTAATTACCAAAAAGCAACGCCAAAGCCATATATGTCTGCTATTTCTGAACAAAGGGGATCCCAGAGAAGTATTTACAACCATTTATGCCATAATTGCACAAGTTGTTTGTAAATAAATTCAGCGAGAAACCTAAAGTTTGTGAAAAAATTTGTGAAAAAGTCAACGATTTTTTTTATTTGATAGCATTTGGCGGTGAAATGGTGGCATGAAATATACCAAAATTGGTCTAGATCAATGCTTTGGGATGTCTTCTAAATATAAATATATACGTGTCAAGGGATATTCAGGGATTCCTGACAGATATCAATGTTCCAATGTAACTAGCGCTAATTTTGAAAAAAAGCGGTTTGGAAATAGCAAAGTGCTACTTGTATTTATGGCCCTATAACTTGCAAAAAAAGCAAAGAACATGTAAACATTGGGTATTTCTAAACTCAGGACAAAATTTAGAAACTATTTAGAATGGGTGTATTTTGGTGGTTGTAGATGTGTAACAGATTTTGGGGTCAAAGTTAGAAAAAGTGTGTTTTTTTTCAATGTTTTCCTCATATTTTATATTTTTTATAGTAAATTATAAGATATGATGAAAATTATGGTATTTTTAGAAAGTCCATTTAATGGCGAGAAAAACAGTATATAATATGTGTGGGTACAGTAAATGAGTAAGAGGAAAATTACAGCTAAACACAAACACTGCAGAAATGTAAAAATAGCCATTGTCATTAAGGGTAAGAAAATTGAAAAATGGTCCAGTCATTAAGGGGTTAATATGTGTATATACACATAAATATATATGTATATAAGCATATACAAATATATTTAACATGTACTGCCCATCGCTACATGACTTACCCCCTTCACTATGCTAGGTTCTCATGCCGTGTCTCACAGCATGAGAACAAGGCTCCCATTGAAGCCTATGGAAGCACGCTCTCGTGAGTGCAATGCTTCCATGCAATGCGAATGCTAGGTCACGTTCGCATTGCGGCTAACTTGTGTGTACGCTGGTATTACTAAGTGGAGTGCAAATATCGCTTTTGCTAAAGCAATGTTTTACTCTCCACTTTTAATCTAGCCCAATATGTGGTAAATAAATGAATGCACCAAACTCAAAGAAACTGACAGATATAGGAATTGGAATAAGAATCAGCAAAAAAAACACAATATTTTTGTTGCAGAAGTATATAAAATGCAACAATAATATTATGTAACATAAGGAAATCTTTGTACATACATATAAAATTAAAAAAAAACTAATGTTTAATATTCCTTTAAATAAAACATATTTCAAAGTATTCATCAATTGACAAGGATATATGGGCTAATCACAATCTATCATGCTATTTGTTTTTGGTGTTTTTTTGGGGCTGAAAAGGGCACTTTTAGTCGTGTGTATATACAAATGGCATTTAGATTGAATAGCAGGGATTGGAATGGGATTGGATTACAACATATTAATCTAACATATGTAAATGAACTGAACAAAGGGGTTAATTCAAAGAATTTTACTGTATCCATAAGAGATGTAAAAAGTCCATTGTATATCTATATTTTACAAATTAAAACATGTTTTTGGGAACTTTTCAGTTGAAAACACATTCACAGCTGGGGCCATTAGCGACGAGATCCATTTTGGATTGAGATTACTCGAAAACATGCTGACCAATTCCTCCAAAAATGAAAAACATTATCAGCAGATAAATTGTGATCTACCCCATAGTTTATAAAATGTACACATCTAATATGTATATATATTTAATTAATTAAAACTGAGCCAAAAAGGGGACACACATGAGGATAAGTATCCTAACAGCTAAGATCCTTTGGACTACATAACACAAACCTCTATCCTCCCCAAAAATAGTTAAAATAACATCATCAATATGTTGATACAAACATGATAAGTGGGAGGACAACATATTAAGGATTCCCCTACCCTAAAACAAAAATAGAATAATAGGGTAACACATTGTATTTCAAACATAATCCCAGTATCGTAAATCAAAGGAAACTCCCTAGCATCAGCAACACTTTCAAAAGGAATAATTTCACAAAGTTATTCAAAGGAAGAACTGCCACTTGTGCACATTCAGTCCTTTGAGTAAAACTGCTAATCCTATTTTTTTGCATCAAGATAAAGTAGTAACTTTACACTCAAAAAGGTTAAACATAAGTTCATAAGAATGTGTTTCTCCTTTAGAAATTGCCTGGCAACTGTTAATGAATGGCAGCCCTGATTGTAAAACTAAGGCTAGCCATTCTTGTATGAGCATCATCCACCTTCCTAATGACAGAACAGTGATGGCAAATATTTTTGAGCGACCAAATAGGTAACCAATTTATTTATCTCAAAGTGCCAACACTTCAAATAAAGCATGGATTTTTATTTTTTAATAAACGAAACTGCACACAAAATGTCTGAACCACGTGTCATAAATTAACTGATTTTTTTTTTAACCACTCTCTTCTCCACTCTCTACTCTCAATAATTGCATTAAATTAGACTTCAGAAACATTTTCTTTTCATTTTAGTCTGGGAATAGGCTGACACCCTAACAGCTATAATGATCTACAGCCTACACATTGGGACATATTCCAGTTGTCTCTTGCTCCCTAGATCCAATTGGAGAAGTAGTGGGTAAGTCTTACCCCTTGCTAGTGCTGGCGGGGGAAATTGTGCTGGGGGTTAGGGATCATTAAAAGGTTGTTGGCTACTAGATCATTATAAACACTACATGTAGTAACAGGAAGCATACAAGTTCTGCAGGACCACATTCGGCTAGCTTACTTACACAGGTTAAAGAGAACCAAATTAAGGGCAAACAATACCAGTAGTGATGTCGCGAACATAACATTTTACGTTCGCGAACGGCAAATGTGAACTTCCTCAAATGTTCGCGAACGGGCGAACCGCCATAGACTTCAATAGGCAGGCGAATTTTAAAACCCACAGGGACTCTTTCTGGCCACAATAGTGATGGAAAAGTTGTTTCAAGGGGACTAACACCTGGACTGTGGCATGCCGGAGGGGGATCCATGGCAAAACTCCCATGGAAAATTACATAGTTGATGCAGAGTCTGGTTTTAATCCATAAAGAGCATAAATCACCTAACATTCCTAAATTGTTTGGAATAACGTGCTTTAAAACTTCAGGTATAATGTTGTATCGATCAGGTAGTGTAAGGGTTATGCCCGCTTCATAGTGACAGACCAAACTCCCCATTTAACGCACCGCAAACAACCGCAAACAGTCCATTTGCACAACCGCAAACTCCCCATTTGCTTGGATACCAAGCTAGGCATGTCCCGTTCCTTGTCCTCACTGATGTCATTGAAGGTCTCTTCCTCCACCCAGCCATGTACAACACCAAGGGTCACCGAAAGGTGACAACAAGCCCCCTGGGACGCCTGCTGTGTTTGGTCTTCCACCTCCTCAAAGCCACCTTCCTCCTCTGACTCCTCTTCTTCAGACTCCTCTCTCTGCATTGCCTCTCTCTGCGTTATTATAAGGTGTGTTAAGTAGTACTATTCCTATCAGTTTAATCCCTGTTATGTGCCTTTTTTTGGTTTGGTTTTTGAAGCCACAGTGCAGCACCAGAGGCCAGAAAAATTAGGTATTGTTGCAGCCGCTGCTGTAGCAGCGGCCAGAAAAATTGATGTTCAGAAAGTGATCTAAAACATTGCGGCTTGAACCCTATTTGGTGGCGGATAAGTCACGCAAGTCATCCGGCATTCAGAGATAAAATACAGCAGCGTGTGGACCATTTTTAGCCCAAGGCATCTCATCTCATCAGGCCTTTTTTAGTCGAATGTATCGCCCACTGTCAGTCCCTTCGGGATCCATCCCTCATTCATCTTAATAAAGGTGAGGTAATCTAGACTTTTTTGATCTAGGCAACTTCCCTTCTCAGTGACAATACCTCCTGCTGCACTGAAGGTCCTTTCTGACAGGACACTTGAAGCGGGGCAGGCCAGAAGTTCTATCGCAAATTGGGATAGCTCAGGCCACAGGTCAAGCCTGCACACCCAGTAGTCAAGGGGTTCATCGCTCCTCAGAGTGTCAAAATCTGCAGTTAAGGCGAGGTAGTCTGCTACCTGTCGGTCGAGTCGTTCTCTGAGGGTGGACCCAGAAGGGCTGTGGCGATGCGTAGGACTTAAAAAGCTCTGCATGTCCTCCATCAACAACACGTCTGTAAAGCGTCCTGTCCTTGCCGGCGTGGTTGTGGGAGGAGGAGGATTACTTTTACCTCTTCCCCTGTTAGATTCCCATTGTGCTGTGACATCACCCTTATATGCTGTGTAAAGCATACTTTTTAATTTATTTTGGAACTGCTGCATCCTTTCCGACTTGCAGTAATTTGGTAACATTTCAGGCACTTTCTGCTTATACCTGGGGTCTAGTAGCGTGGACACCCAGTACAGGTCGTTCTCCTTCAGCCTTTTTATACGAGGGTCGCTCAACAGGCACGACAGCATGAAAGACCCCATTTGCACAAGGTTGGATGCCGAGCTACTCATGTCCCGTTCCTCGTCCTCAGTGATCTCATTGAAGGTATGTTCTTCCCCCCAGCCATGTACAACACCACGGGTACCAGATAGGTGACAACGAGCACCCTGGGATGCCTGTTGTGGTTGGTCTTACTCCTCCTCCTCAAAGCCAAATTCTTCCTCTGACTCCTCTTTCTCACAATCCTCTTCCAGCGTTGCCGCAGGTCCAGCGGGCAATGCTGATAAGGCTGTTTCTGGTGGTGATGATGACCACAACTCTTCCTCTTCACGCTCATCTACGGCCTGATCCAGCACTCTTCGCAGGGCCCGCTCCAGGAAGAAAACAAATGGTATGATGTCGCTGATGGTGCCTTCGATGCGACTGACTAGGTTTGTCACCTCCTCAAAAGGACGCATGAGCCTACAGGCATTGCACATGAGCGTCCAGTAACATGGCAAAAAAAAATCCCAGCTCCGCAGAGGCTGTCCTAGCACCCCGGTCATACAAATACTCGTTAACAGCTTTTTCTTGTTGGAGCAGGCGGTCGAATATTAGGAGTGTTGAATTCCAACGTGTCGGGCTGTCGCAAATCAAGCGCCTCACTGGCATGTTGTTTCACAGATGGATATCTGAAAAGTGCGCCATGGCCGTGTAGGAACACCTGAAATGGCCACACACCTTCCTGGCCTGCTTCAGGACATCCTGTAAGCCTGGGTACTTATGCACAAAGCGTTGTACGATCAGATTACACACATGTGCCATGCACGGCACATGTGTCAACTTGCCCAAATTCAATGCCGCCAACAAATTTCTTCCGTTGTCACAAACCACTTTGCCGATCTCCAGTTGGTGCGGAGTCAGCCACTGATCCATCTGTGTGTTCAGGGCGGACAGGAGTGCTGGTCCGGTGTGACTCTCTGCTTTCAGGCAAGTCAAACCCAAGACGGTGTGACACTGCCGTATCCGGGATGTGGAGTTGTACCTGGGGAGCTGGGGGGGGGGGGCCGTTGATGTGGAGCAAGATGCAGCAGCAGCTGAGGAGGTTATGGAAGAGGATGGAGTAGGAGGAGTAGAGGAGGTGGCAGCAGGCCTGCCTGCAAGTCATGGCGGTGTCACCAACTCCTCTGCAGAGCCACGCATTCCATGCTTGGCAGCCGTCAGCAGGTTTACCCAATGCGCAGTGTAGGTGATATACCTGCCCTGACCATGCTTTACAGACCAGGTATCAGTGGTCAGATGGACCCTTGCCCCAACACTGTGTGCCAGACATGCCATTACTTTCTTTTGCACAATCGAGTACAGGTTGGGGATTGCCTTTTGTGCAAAAAATATTCGGCCGGGTACCTTCCACTGCGGTGTCCCAATAGCTACAAATTTTTGGAACGCCTCAGACTCCACCAGCTTGTATGGTAAAAGCTGGCGGGCTAAGAGTTCAGACAAGCCAGCTGTCAGATGCCGGGCAAGGGGGTGACTTTGTGACATTGGCTTCTTACGCTCAAACATGTCCTTGACAGACACCTGACTGTGGGCAGATGAGCAAGAACTGCTCAAGGCGAGAGACGGAGTGGCGGATGATTGAGAGGGGGCAAGGAGGACAGCAGTGGTTGACGTGGCTGAAGATGCTGGACCAGGAGGAGGATGGCGGTTTTGAGGTTGTGTGCTGCTTGTACTCATGTGTTGATCCCATAGGCGTTTGTGATGTGCGATCATGTGCCTTCGCAAAGCAGTTGTACCTAGGTGGGTGTTGGACTTCCCACGACTCAGTTTCTTTTGGCACAGGTTGCAAATGGCATCGCTGTTGTCAGAGGTAGACACACCAAAAAAATGCCACACTGCTGAGCTCTGCAATGACGGCATTCTGGTGGTGGCAACAGCATGCATTGATTGGCGTGCTGTCTGGCTGACCCCGGGTGCCGATGCATGCTGTCTGACTGTGCCACTAGCTCCTTGCGACGACCTCCCCCTGCTTCCAACTTGTCTCCTCCTCCTCTCTGTCTCCCCATCTGAACTTTCCCCCTGTTCTTCTTCTCTTCTAGCGGGCACCCATGTGACATCCACGGACACATCGTCATCATCAACCGCTTCACTTGTATCTGACAACTCAGCAAAGGAAGCAGCAGTGGGTACAACATCATCATCATCACATCGTACGTCCATGTGTGTAATGCTGCCTGACTGAGACATATCCCTGTTATCTACATCCTCTGGCAATAATGGTTGCGCATTACTCATTTCTTCCAACTGATGTGTAAATAACTCCTCTGACAGATCAAGTGAAGCGGCTGTGGTGCTAGTGTTGGTGGTGGCGGCAGGCGGGCGAGTGGTAACTTGAGAGGTGCCCGAAGCTAAGCTGGAGGAGGATGGTGCGTCAAGGTTACGAGCGGAAGCTGTAGAAGATTGGGTGTCCTGTGTTAGCCAGTCAACTATGTCCTCAGAACTTTTCGAGTTCAGGGTACATGGTTTCTGAACACTAGGCATTATTCTAGGGCCAAAGGGAATCACAGTGGTACTATGCATGCAAGCTACTGTGACAACAGATATGAGTGGCACTGTGCACTGGCAGAAGTTGGCAGAGTAGACGCTGTAGACCTGACACACACGCTTGCAGACAACTAACTGCTATTCAATCTGTTACAGTCAAAATTGTATTTTTTTTTTTTAAATGTACACTACTGTTACACCAGATATGAGTTGCACTGGTGTGACACTGTGCCCTGGCAGACCCTGAAACGCACACGTGTGATGGAAACTGACTGCTATTATTTCACAGTCAAAAAAGTTTTTTTTTTTTAAATGTACACTACTGTTACACCAGATATGAGTTGCACTGGTGTGACACTGTGCCCTGGCAGACCCTGAAACGCACACGTGTGAAGGAAACTGACTGCTATTATTTCACAGTCAAATTTATAGTTTTTTTTTAATGTACACTACTGTTACACCAGATATGAGTTGCACTGGTGTGACACTGTGCCCTGGCAGTCCCTGAAACGCACACGTGTGAAGGAAACTGACTGCTATTATTCCACAATCAAATTTCTAGTTTTTTTTTTTAATGTACACTACTGTTACACCAGATATGAGTTGCACTGGTGTGACACTGTGCCCTGGCAGGCCCTGAAACGCACACGTGTGAAGGAAACTGACTGCTATTATTTCACAGTCAAATTTCTAGTTTTTTTTTTAATGTACACTACTGTTACACCAGATATGAGTTGCACTGGTGTGACACTGTGCCCTGGCAGGCCCTGAAACGCACACGTGTGAAGGAAACTGACTGCTATTATTTCACAGTCAAAAAAGTTTTTTTTTTAAATGTACACTACTGTTACACCAGATATGAGTGGTGGCACTGGGCAAGTGGGCACAGTATACAGGCAACTGCAATTAGATTACACAGAGAAAAAAAAAGCAGACTGATGTTCTAGCCCTAAAAAGGGCTTTTTGGGGTGCTGTCCTTACAGCAGAGATCAGATGAGTCCTTCAGGACTGTAGTGGACACTGAATATACTAGCCTAGCTATCGATATCCCTATTAAATCAGCAGCAGCTACACTGTCCCTCCTCTCACTAAGAATGCAGCTTCTGAATGAAAATGGATGCTGTCCAGGAGGTGGGAGGGTCTGGGAGGGAGGGTCTGCTGCTGATTGCCTGGAATGTGTCTGCTGACTGTGAGGTACAGGGTCAAAGTTTACTCAATGATGATGAATAGGGGGCGGACCGAACATCGCATATGTTCGCCCGCCACGGCAAACGCGAACACGCTATGTTCACCGAGAACTATTCGCCGGCGAACTATTTGCGACATCACTAAATACCAGAAACCAAAGCAGCACATACTGGTACCACTTGCCCTAAATGTACAGTTTTCCCTGTAGTTTAGCCAGCTGTTGGCTCAGTTGAGTGCTCAGAGGGGCACACACCTCTTATGCTTCTATTAACCATAGTTACCAGTAAGCACCAGAGATGATCAATGCACTTCCTATTGTGTACAGTACCATGGTTACTGTGATTTAGTTGCTTTTTGTGTGATGTGCTTTTTGGCGCTAATGAAAGCTGAGGATATATAATAAAGTGCTCTAATTTATGGAAGGGAATATATCCTATCTAATCTCTGCAAAGTATGAATGAGGTACAGTGACTTAATTAAAAGGTTTATTTAACCCTAGACGTAAAAAATATAATTCAACAATACATTTAAAATAGACAAAGATGAACAAATAATATAATGTTGTGGCCACAACCTTTATACCGTATATAAAATGTATAGCAGTATCCAATTAATAAGGGTCAGTGTGGGTATACCAGATACCCAAAAATCAGTTTAAAGATCTCATTTCAAAACATAACATATGCTACACAAAAGTGCTACGAACAGTATATATTAATTCGTAGTACATAAAAAATAAACTTGAATTAAATTAGTAATACATAGAGATACAATATCTCAAAACATATATCGGATACAATTATATCAGTGCAAGTAACAAATAACAATATTCAGCATATAATGTATATGGGCAGCATGCCGGCAAGTAACAAATAGCAATATTCAGCATATAATGTATATGGGCAGCATGCCGGCAAGTAACAAATAGCAATATTCAACATATAATGTATATGGGCAGCATGCCTGCCAGCAAGTAGCAGATAGCAATATTCAGCATATAATGTAAATGGGCAGTATGCCGCAAGTAACAATATTCAGCATATAATGTATATGGGCAGCATGCCGGCAAGTAACAAATAGCAATATTCAGCATATAATGTATATGGGCAGCATGCCGACAAGTAACAAATAGCAATATTCAGCATATAATGTATATGGGCAGCATGCCGGCAAGTAACAAATAGCAATATTCAGCATATAATGTACATATGGGCAGCATGCCGGCAAGTAACAAATGGCAATATTCAGCATATAATGTATATGGGCAGCATGCCGGCAAGTAACAAATAGCAATATTCAGCATAAAATGTATATGGGCAGCATGCCGGCAAGTAACAAATAGCAATATTCAACATATAATGTATATGGGCAGCATGCCGGGGAGTAACAAATAGCAATATTCAGCATATAATGTATATGGGCAGCAAGCCGGCAAGTAACAAAAAGCAATATTCAGCATATAATGTATATGGGCAGCATGCCAGCAAGTAACAAATGGCAATATTCAGCAAATAATGTATATGGGCAGCATGTCGTAGTAACAAATAGCAATATTCAGCATATAATGTATATGGGCAGTCGTCACTCACTGCTTTGCAAATGTTGGAGGGCTATATCAGACTGCATTGTATGGGTTGAGGTGGCTTACGGCAACTGTCCTCTTCTCCATCCCCTTAAAATGGCCCTGGGCTCATGTGCCATTGCAGAGGCTTCTGTGTGCTGGCAGTGGCACATCCCATGTTTGCCAACAATGACAAAAAAACAAGCCAAAAGAATGACTGAGTAGATACCTTTAATAGGATATCTTAAAGGTGTATAACTGCAACTATCTTGTTTCTGGTTGGATGATTAAATACATTTCAAAATACCATACACGTGCATCCAATCAACAAGTATTTCTCCACTTGCTTTCCAAATTGTTGAAAGGGTCAGTTTTTAATGAAAAAAAAGACAAAATTTGCTACCATTTATTTACCACAAAAACAACAGCTTGGTTAGATTCAAAAAGACAAATGGCACCAATTGATTGTAGTAGGGTATTGGCAGTTTAGGGGTGGTTGCAGTGGGGTATTGGCCGCTAAGGGGTTAAGTAGAGTATGGGTGATTGTCGTGCGGTATAGGCAGTGTAGGGTTAAGTAGAATAGGGGTGATTGCGGTGGGGTTATGACTGTTTAGGGGAAAATAGGTAAAATTAGGGTCTAAAATATATTTCAGAGGGATCTTTTGGTTTACATCGCCAATGTCAGTTGTGATGCTCCTTGGAATATTTGCCAGCATCACCACCCACTGAGATGTATAGTAAAATGCCTCTCGGCCATGATGCCTTTAAACAATGATTTCGGCAGCTTGGAACATCTCAACAGCTTGCTCAACATCGTGGCGAATCCCCTTTGAATATACAGTATATTGCCGCACCGCTGCACTTTCGATCATCAGGACCTTTGTTCCCATAGTTGGAAATTCAACCTCCTTAAAAGCTCTATACTACAAGCCAGGGTTGCCTTTCTGGGATTCATAACCTTTTGTAACAATGAGACTCTCAAACAGATGCTCGCAAACTCAAATTGTGGAAGCCCTCTGCACTTCTCCATTAAACTCTTCTTCCAACACTGCTTCGCTGTATGAAGTAGTTGGTCTCATTTTAGAAGCATTAGGTGCTGTACCTTTTGTTAGATTCCACATATGTTTAAAGGGACAGTCAACACCAGAATGTTTGTTGTTTTAAAAGATAGATAATCCCTTAATTACCCATTCATTAGTTTTGCATAACCAACACAGTTATAATAATACACGTTTTACCTTTGTGATTACCTTGTATCTAAGCCTCTTCAGACTGCACCCTTATTTAACTTCTTTTGACAGACTTGCATTTTAGCCAAACAGTGCTTACTCCTCTGTAAATTCACGTGCATGAGCTCAATGTTATCTATATGAAACACATGAACTAACGCCCTCTAGTGGTGAAAAACTGTCAAATGCAGAGGCGGCCTTCAAGGAATTGGCATATGAACCTCCTAGGTTTAGCTTTCAACTAAGAATACCAAGAGAACAAAGCAAATTGGTGATAAAAGTAAATGGGGAAGTTGTTTAATATTACATGTCCTATTTGAATCATGAAAGTTTTTTTTGGACATGACTGTCCCTTTAAAACTTCAAATGTTACAAAAGTGGAATGGAGATTACAAAAATCTGTCTCAGAAGATGTCTTTAAACTTCAGGACAAGATATTCTTTAACTTAGTGGCAGGGTTAACAATCATTGACTCAGGGGGGCCTCTTTTCTCCATCTGAATTGAATAGTAATTACTATGGACACAAACCTGCAGGGTTGGGGTGCAGTCTGGGGTTCCTGGAAAAAGCAGGGAGTTTGGGATGCAAGGTAGCATCAGTAGCTCAGTTACGGCCCTCTCAATGGCAGTAGCAATAAACTTTTTGATTAATGCGGGTATGCCATCTGCATCCATCTGTGAATGTAAAATGGTAGGTGCTTTTGAAACCATAAAAACACATAAATGAGCTGAAGAAGCTACTTTAGTCAGGCCCGGACTGACCATAGGGCATACCGGGCAAATGCGGGTGGACCACCGGTTAATTATCCCCATCCACCATTACCGCACACACAGAAACTCTGGCAAATAACACAAATGTTAAGTATTTATTACCACTGGACCGTGCCGACATTACATGACATGTAATGAACATGGAGGGGCATCAAATAGTCCTACTTAAAAGGACACTCAATCAAAATTAAACTTTCATTATTCAGATAGAGCATGCATTTTAAACAACTTTCCAATTTACTTCCATGAATAAAATATGCACATTCTTTTCATATTTAAACTTTTTGAGTCACCAGCTCCTATTGAGCATGTGCAACAGTAAGTGTGTATGCATTTGTGAATGGCTGATAACTTTCATATGGTACGTGTATGCATTTGTGAATGGCTGATGGCTGTCACATGGTACAGGGGGAGTGGAAAAAGACATGACTTTTAAAATTGTGAGAAAAAAAATCTACTACTCATTTGAAGTTCAGACTAAGTGCTTTTGCATTGTCTTGTTATCTTGCATTTGTTGATTATGCAAATCTACTGTGTTGACCGGTACTTTAAGTGTTCTGCTTATTTTTTGTTCCAACCTAACCAGACCCTGACCGTGCCACTTTCACGTGTCATATTGCCACATCGGCGCATGCAGGAGCGCGGCAGGCATGTGTGAAGTAGTTGCAACTTGCTCTGCTTTCTGACTAGTGGCGACCCTACAGAGCGGGGCTGACACATTGGGCAGGCACTTAGTGAAGTGAGTCAGTGGAGTGGAGAAATCAGGACCCGGTTAGGTTGAGTGATAAATTGTTCCCAGTATGCATTGTACAACTTGTACTGTGATCTGTAGCAGCAATCAAACGGGAGCAGAAGCCGATTAGTTTATGATTTGTTGCAAAATTAGCACACCCGACTGAGCACTGAGAGTATTCAGTGTATTCTTCTCCTTTACAGCAGAGCTTAATTATGTGCCCAGAGCTCCTAAAAATGTGACCTGGTGTGGGGACAAATGTTAGGCACTTAGAAGAAGCACTGGAATGACTGCTACACTTCTTCCAGTAGAGGCTTTAGGTGACAGCTCCAGAAGAATTTTATTATTTCAGGCTAACTCCCCCGACAAAGTTGAAGATCGGAGAACACACAGGATGCAACACTGCCAATGAGTCTAGTCTATAGAGCAGCTCAGCAGGTGAGGTTGTGTGGCATGCATCAATTTGACATTTTCACTTAATATTAAATATCATTATTAGATTTTACTCACATAGCAGTAATGATTAAAAAAAAAACACAAAAGAAGAAAAATACACTTTTTTTTAATCTCCTCTGTGTTGCCTTCAGAAGTGTGTCAGTCTAGGTGTTAATCCTTGACCTTTTATGTCGTCAAATCTCCGGCCCTTAACCATCAATATACTCAATATCACCATTTTAATAAAAGACTTATAAATAACAGACAACAGACTTAGCTTTGGTGCAAAATTGGCCGCAGCCCTTTTATTAATAATAAATAACTTAGTAAAAACTTTCCATAACTTAATAAATAACAGTGCAAACAATTGTAAACATAGTACATCTTGAACCCCAGCGGTGCTAGTCCCTGTTATTTTCTAATTTAACTATGGCCGTAAAAGACTTTGTTTACTGGACCCAACTGTGCAAAATGGCTGGGCCCGTCAGCGATCCTCCATATCCAAGTTTCTAAGGAACCCCTTGCCCTTAGAAAACCCCACCTTAAATTCCCCAATGGGAATACAAACTTCCACCACACCAACCACTGGCGATAATTTGTCTGTAATTTAAGGGCTAGCACCCCTGCCACCGACTGGCCTGACTCCTCAGCCCAGTCCCGCCAAACCACCAATCGCACACAACGCCTCTTTAAAATTGAGGATAAAAAGCTGCAGCCCAAAATCATTCAGATGTACCCCGTCAGACAAATAGAATTCACCCTCACCAACCTCAGCCAAGTCTGAATGAT
This sequence comes from Bombina bombina, assembly GCF_027579735.1. Lineage (NCBI taxonomy): Eukaryota > Metazoa > Chordata > Amphibia > Anura > Bombinatoridae > Bombina > Bombina bombina. The sequence continues at coordinate 1,243,896,165 of NC_069499.1, forward strand.
GAACAACTGAACCCCCAATCCTCCGAACAAAAGCACCCATGATCTTATTCACTTTACATCTGCTCTTATCCAGATGTACAGGGTCCCATGCCGCCCTCCAAACCATCCTCGGCAAAATGTCCGACCATATAATGGTCAACGCAGGGAACAAGCTCTTCAGTCTACCAACGTCCCTTTTCATTTGCCTCAACAACTCTCTCTGTGGCAAGAACCCCAGATCATTCCCCCCAGCATGGATTAACAACACAGTTGGAGGCTGAAAGCACCTGCAATAATCCAACACCAGAGGCAGTAATCCGTCCCATTTGAGCCCCCGAACACCAAACCATTTCACTTCACAACGAGCTCTGGCAATACCCAACTGCAATCCATCCACCTTTGCCGAGGCCGCCCTCCGGGCCCAATAAATAAAAGAGTGGCCAACCAACCATAAACGCTCCACACCTAAAACATAGAAAAGAAATTAACTCCAAGAACAAAAAAAAAAACACCTCAAACACCCAATTCCGGGCGAACATATAACAGAAAACGACCCGAACCCCACCTGCCAATCCCCTTAACTTCCGCTTCGGAAAGCACCCTCATGGACGCTTCCATTGCGGCCCCAATCCGAAAAGAGTGGGTTCCAAAATCAGCCGGGTTGATTCCCAACCGGCCCAAGGCTTTTTTAAGCACCGCCTTGAACTGGAAGTGCGACAGTGGCCTCCCGTCCAGATGAACTAACAAGGAACCTCCAATTCCTGGTCTGACCCCCAAGTACTCACGAACACAACGCCAAGGACAAACCACTGAACCACTGGGGAAAAGGACAATCGTCCTACCCTTCCCCAGCTGGTCCATCTTACTTTTTCTCAGAAATATCTCCACCCTAGAGTCAAATAGAATCACATCCTCAATGCCCAAACCACCCATCACCTTCAGGTTCCTGCTAACCAATTCAGAGACCCGAAACGCCCCGAAAAAGGCCAGAACATAAGCCACCCTGAACAAGCATGTTTCAAAAGCAGACTGGCACACCTCCCCCAGAACATTATACAACTTCACCAACAATGAAAAAGTAATCGGCCTCCGCTTATCCGGGGACGGGCCCACCGACCCCTTTTTTAACCCCTTCAAGACCCGCCGAACACAGAAAACCCTGGTAGCATCATGCAGACCAAGTAGCCTAAAATGAAAGGAAAAAGCTGCCATGCGTCTATCTATAGCCGAAGGCGACAATCCCTGGGACCCCCATTCCCACATCCAATCCAACAGGGCACCAGTAAGATCAGAACCCGGTTCCCAAATACCACACCCCCTCAGCCTGGACTCCCAATCCCACCACACTCTGGAGTAGGAAGCCCAAGTACCTGGAGCGAGCGATGCCTTCATCAGTCCAGCCAATCTTCCATCCCGAGCCTCCACAGAAAAACTGGACACCGGCAACCGATCACGTCTGCCAGAGGGGCCAACTCCCGGAACCTCCGCCACTGAAAGCAAGAGAGGGAATCGGCTATAGGGTTATCAACACCTGGGATATGTTTAGCTTTAATACACACGTTCATCCTCAAACACTTCAACACCAACAGACGCAACAAACGCAACACCGGCAATGATGAAGACGTCAATGAGTTTAACGCATAAACAACCCCCATATTGTTCATTGAGAACACCACTGACTTATTGCTCAATTCAACCTCCCAAACATACAGTGCCACAACAGTCGGAAAAAGCTCCAGGAAAACAAAATTCTTCACTAAATCACTTGACAGCCATTCGTCTGGCCAACCAGCCGCACACCAATGGCCCATAAAGTAAGCTCTGAAACCACAACTACCAGCTGAATCTGTCACCAGTCCCAGCTCCTCATTCGACACCCTAGGTTCCTGAATTAGTGCAGATCCATTGAAACTCAACAAGAAACATCGCCAAACTCTCAAGTCATCTTTCAGCTCCCTCCACAATCGCACAAAATGATGCGGCTTTACGACACCCGCCGTTGCTAATGACAACCGCCTGCAGAAAACCCTCCCCATGGGGATGATCCTGCACACGAAATTTAACTTTCCAATCAAAGACTGGAGATCACGCAACGTGATCTTCTTTGCCAACAAGCATCTGTCTACAACTTCCAACAAGTCCTTCACTTTCTCACCGGGTAATCTGCACTCCATGTTTATGGAGTCAATCGTAATGCCCAAAAAATCCAGGGTCGACACCGGCCCCTCCGATTTCTCACTGGCAATTGGCACCCCAAAATCCAACGCCACCTGGCAACAAACATCACGCAGCCGCCCGCAAACCTCCGAACCCGCCGGGCCGACAAACAAGAAATCGTCCAGGTAATGCACCAATGACGACAAACCCGACCGCACAGAAACCACCCATTCCAGGAACGAACTAAACTGTTCGAACAACGAACATAAAATAGAGCAGCCCATGGGCAAACATAAATCAACATAATAAGAGCCCTCCACACAACAACCCAACAAACGATGCAAGGACGGGTGAACCGGCAACAACCGGAATGCCGCCTCAATATCAATTTTTGCCAACAAGGCAGCAAGCACCGCCTCCCTTACCAATGCCACCGCCTGGTCAAAAGAGGCATATTTCACCGATGCCAATTCCTGAGGGATCCCATCATTCACCGATCCCCCTTTAGGAAAAGAGAGATGGTGAATTAGCTGGAATTTACCAGGTTCCCTCTTGGGAACCACCCCTAGCGGAGATATTCTCAAATCCGCAATGACCGGACAATCAAATGGACCAGCCATACGCCCTAAAGACACCTCCTTAAGCAATTTGTCCCGTACCACCTCCGGCCACAAGCGGGCAGACTTCAAGTTTCCCCGGAAAACCCGGCTACCCCCATGTGACAGAATGATGAAACCAAACTGAAAACCATGGTACAAAACGGCCGCTGACTCACGACAACCCCTTCGCCTAGCGTACAGAACGAGCCAACGCTCCATCGCGTCTAGCCTCACCGGGGTCGCCCCCTTTTTCAGCTGTATCTCCTGTTCTGCCAGCCTTTCCCTTCCGAAAACATCTGGAATAGGGGTGAGCTCTTCCACACCCGGAGCACTCATGCTTGAACTTACACGTGGTGCCCCACTTACATGACTTTTCATTAAAAGAGAAGCAACACCCTTTTCTAACCGACACCGGGGACCCTTCGGTGGATGAACCACCAGCTCCCGACCGAAAGGACTGCAAGGCTCTCAAAGGTGTCATTATTTTTAGCCACAACCCCATGTCCCGGTCATCCCACCTCATATCCGGCTTGACCTACAGCCGCTGACGAAAGTGCTCGTCATACGACCACCAAGCCATCCCGCCGTATGTCCTCTGTGCTGCCGCAATTTCATCCAGGTAACAGAACAAGGCACCACCTTGCTCTGGGAACTTATATGCAAAGACACTGGCATAAATCACAAAGGATTGGAACCAGTTAGAAAACGTTTTAGGTAATTTCCTATAACGTTTTTTCCTTTCATCTTCCTCTTTCTTGGCCACATCCTTTTTTGAATCCTCCGGAATCTCGAAGGACTGCTCAAGAGGAAGGAGGGAAAACAGTTCAATGAACTCCCTCTTACATATCTTATCCCTGACTTCAGATGCATCCCCAGCGGCCCGATGGAGCAGAGGCACGAACGGGACATCGTCGTGTCTGCCACTCTCAACTCGGACCCCTTCGCTGGTTTTACCGCCGCTGAGGTAGAAACCACCGATGCTCCAAGGCCCTGGGCCTCCATGGACGGACCAGGGGCCTGACCCGCCCCAGGAACCCCGCCAGTGTGTGCCAGTGTGCCCACCAGCACAGGAGCCTCGACCCTCCCCAACACTATAGGACCTGGCACTGGAACCCAAGCCCTCTCGACCGCAATCTTCTGCGGAGGGGCAGCCCCCTCCAAATGCAACAACAATTCCCGCAAACCAGCAACAACCCTTACAGCCACTGAATCATTATCACTCCCCCCAACATTACCCCTCACATTCACTACCTTAGCCTCACCTGCAGAAGTGTCCACCGCCTGCGATCCTGATGGTCCGACCATGGTACCCTGGAGCCCGCCCTCGCGCGGCTCCGTTCTCCTCTGTTCACTCTCTTGTCTTATGGCAGCCGTCCGTGCAGGTTGGTCCGGCTGCCGTGAAGGTTTCTGAAAAACAGCAGCACGCGAACACAAATTAATTGGCAGAACCCCCCGCCTCCCATGCGGCTGGGTGGTACCTCTAGCCATGTGTAACCCCCTTCCCCTCTTAGGAGGCCACCCCCTTTCGCCCCCGACCATGCAGTCTCTGCCACTGGCCGTCGTCTAGCTCCTCCCCTAGGGACACCCCTCCGGCCTGCCAAAGCGCCCGGCCGTCTGTTCCCTCCCCTCCCACCCCGAATGTGCCCCATGTCCACCCTGGCCCTACCCAAGGACCCGACTAACCCCACCCCTTCTGCCCCTCCTCTCACCTCTACCTCAGCAACGGGCAACGTGTCTTGCTGACCGCCGTCATTAGGCTCTATGCAAATCGAGTCCGTCCAAGAGCCATGCAGGCCAAAGAAGTCCTCCTCTAGGCCGTCCATAGAATCTGCCGCTGTGGACAGGCCTGGCCGCGGGCTGGGCCGTTGTCCAGAAGTGCTTGCATCTGCAAGAGAAAAACTCACATGTGAGACACCCATATCTTCCCCACTACCCACACCGGAAGAAAATGACACACCAGGGTTCCCGCCACCCCCCACAGGCCTACTAACATTCCCCCAAAATCTGCTAACCGGCTTCCCACTGGCCCCCGGGGAGGGGGGGGACAAAATCCTCATCTGAAGAGTCAAGGAATAGGCTAACCTCCCCAGGGTCCAGCTCAAACTCCTCAGCATCCTCACCAGACCCATAATCTAGGTCAACTAAATTGGGGCCACCACCTGCAGGGAACTCCCTATGCACTTCAGCCTGAACAATAATCCCTCTCCTGCCACCTAACATGGAGGGACCAGGGCTGACCCCCCCCCACCCTCCACAGAATGCTGATCAGGGGCCAAGAGTCCCACCCCACTACTAATATCCTCTGCTCCCCCATACATCTCCTGGGCCCCACTAGTACTAGGCCTACCCCCACCTAACTCAAATGACCCTGACCCCCCAGCAGGCCTCTCCCGGCCGTGAACAACCCCCCTCAACCCAGTACCGCATTTTGCGGCTGTTGCCGCCTTAGGCCTCTGAATCATATCACCGCCGCTCCTCTCCGCCGGTAACGTCATCACCGCCGCGGGCCTGGACTGCCCCGCTTCAACCGCCGCCACCGGATCACTTGCTTGCCTCCTCTGGGTCCCAGATGCCGCTTTCTTGCTGCCTCCAGACCTTCCCCGAACTTCTGGGCTAAGCCTCGATGGAGGCTTTGAAATCCTCCCGGATCTTTGTCTTCCCACAACCGTAACGGGCACCGGAGTGCTCAGAAGGGACCGGACCTGTCCCTCTAGCCATGCAGGGCCTCTCTCAGAAGCAGCCTCCTTAAGCTGCCGCATTAAGTGCTCAATATCAGCCATGACGCAGGCTGAGCGGGAGAACAGCACACAAGATGTTCTCCGTCTGTAACAATTTTTGCTGTGCTGATTTTCCCGCTCAGCCTGACCTCTTAATAGCTCGCCCTAAGCCCCTCCTGTCATCCTGCCTACCACCACCGAGAGGAATGGAGAGAGATAGGGCCTCTTTCCTCCTCGGGTCAAAGCTCCTTCCGTCCACCCTGCAGCCTCCAGGAGCCACTATCCCTCAATTGACATGTTTAGAATAAGGCTTAATAAATATCTCTGGGTGAGACAGATGTATTCCTTGAGTGGGTGTGATGTAATGGTTTTTACTGGAAGATTTTTCTCTCAATAAAATGGGTGAGATATGTTTTCTTCTTAGTGTGGGACTGAGAGATTTTCCTTGCTCACCTTGCATTGAGAAGTGTTTATACTATTAGGATGAGACATGGTTATAACAAAAGTTAGAATGTGAATAAAATATTTACATGTAAGAATGTCCCATGATTAGGATGAGACTGAAATTCTCTCTGAATAAGAGAGTAAGGGTCCTATATGGAGAGACTATAATATGTGTGTTTTTCATGATAGATTAGAGACATTCACTGTGTAGCAGACTAGTGGAAATTTGCAGTTATATTTTAAGGGGCTATTAACGGGTTTGTATGCCAGATTCTTCTTTTACATACATTTTTGCAGACCCAACTTTTTTTTTTTCTTTCACAATTAAGCATGCTCTATCCTTTGTTGATAAGCATATCTAGATAGAATTGGGAGCATATTTTTCTCTTGTCATCGGCTCACCACATGTGTTCAGCTAGTAGTGATTTGCTTGTCCTTCAGCAAAGGATCCTAAGAGAATGAAGCCAATTTGAAACTAAAAGTATATTGGAAAGTTGTTTAAAAATGTATATGCTATATACTTGCCATGTTTGGTATACGGTTAAATAAGAAATGGTGGATGGAGGAGGGAAGTGGGCCTCCATGCCCTAAAATGCCCGGGCCATTTTTTGGTCCCAGTCCAGCCCTGACTTCAGTTGTTTTACAAAAAGCATACTAAGCTATGGTAATTTCAGGGACAGGTTCAGGCTGCTCCATTATGGCAAAAAAATTTAAATATACAATAATGTAAAATAATCAAATCCCCTGTACAAGCTTTGAGGTATGGGAAAGATTGCCTATATAAAAAAGTTAGTTAATACTACTTAAATGTTTAAAAAAGAGAAGTTAATACAGGCGCTGCCCACAATAAATGATCAGTAATAAATATTGTCTACAACAAGTAAGACAAATTTTCATATACCTCTGGGTAAACGTATAAAAGCGTGTATAAAACAACTGTTGTTTATCAGCCCAGTAATTTGCTATTTGATCGCTATTTAAGAGTACACACAGCTGTGAATATAAAAAGATTCAAACACATGTATATATGAAAAAATCTTACAGTTCCATAGATGAACCCAATCAATCAAAATGTTCCAAGAGTTCTGAATAGGGGTTCTTCTATAACAATTATTATATGGCTGCTCCTTAAAAAAGTCCCATCACGAACTCCATGTACAAAACTGTAGAAACAAAAAAAGACAGAAGCGCCCATCGCATCTAAGTGCAGATTAAATATGTAACTTTAATATTCAGCATTAAACAAGAATCGCACTCGCAATGTTAAAAGTATATACAAGCCGTGTAAGGTTAAACCTTGGAAAATAGTATTTCTGGGGGCAGAGCCAGCCGAGGATGAGAATGGCCGCACACCTTTAGAGCTCCTGCTTAACCGTCCTCTGAGTGGCAATATACAAAGCTTTTTCTATGTACTAAGACAAGATTTTGGCTCATGAGAAACCAACTAAATCCCGTTCATAAACTTCGCTGCTTGTAGGCTGAACAAAGCAATGCAGTGTTAGCTACACATAAAGAGACGCACTTGTGGGCAGGCAGGATTTTCACCTGTGTAAAGATAATCGGCACTCCTTCATGGGACTAACGCTGTAGGAGGAGGAGGGGAACAGAGAGTGCTTCACACAGAGGAAGGCGAGTGGTGAAGCTTACGCCGCATAGAGCTGCCTTTGATGCGTGTGGGAGAAAAAAAAACAAAAAAAAACAAAGACTCTACCGTCACCTATAGTACAGCCTTTGTCCTAGCATCTGTGGAGCGCGGGGAGGAAGGGAAGGCGAGTACCGAGGCAAGACCCGGAGGCTCACTGCTTGTGAAGCGGTTTGGTGGCAAACAGCACACTGCCATCCAAGTAAGCCTATGTAGCGAGCCACCTACAAAGAGGACCTTGTAAGGAGAAGAATAAGGTCCTTGGCAGTAGCTGGCGAAAAAGTCCGTACATAACAAGACCTGCGACCGGGTGCTGGGCAGGAGAGAAGGCTGCGGGAGGAGCAAGGGCCCGGAGCAAGGAGCTGAGGTGGGGTAGCGGACATCGAGACCCACCGTACTACTTGCTGAATCTCAGCCAAGAGGGAAAACAGCCTGCGGGGGAGTATCCCGCTATACCTTAACAGGCTCCCAAGACCCAGGATAAGCGAGTGGTCTTCTCACTTCTCCTTTTGGATTACAAATAGCTGGGGTGGCACTAAGGTACCTAGGGGCCTAAGTTGATCACCTAAGCCACATAGGAGGCACAGTATACCAACCGGCTCTGGAGGAGAGAGGGTAAGGAGAAAAGAGGAAGAAGAAAAGGAAGTAAAAAGAAGAAAGGTAAAAAAAAAAATGTCCCCTTCTTCATGGGACATATAAAATACTGTCACATCTAAAGTGCCGTAAATTTGGGACACTGCGGGCAGCAGAAGGGTCTATAAAAGGGATTATACAAGATTGTCTAAAAAGCCCTCTTATTAACTCAGCAGAGTATCTATAATTTCTGTCACACTGGAGCTAATACTCTTTCAGCTTGTTAATACTGCCACAGAATAATATAAATCAAGCTGTTCATTGCACACTAAGTCCCAGGTGAAAGAGCCCCATACATCCTCAGAGTCTCAGGAGAAAGACAATAAAAAGGGTCTATAATGGCCTCAAAGAAATCAGCCAAACAGGATAAAAATGGAAAATCCAACTCAGCTCATGCACCAAAGGTAGATTCCTTTTTTAAAGCTACAGAATCTTCCTTACTGAATCAATCTTCAGAACGGGTTTCACCTAATAAAACTATAAGGTCTCCTGAACCTAGTACACCCCCTCTAACTAAAGCAGATCTGCAGTGCTTACCTACAAAAGCAGACATTCAAATATTGCTGGAAGAGATCAACCAGGTGAAATTATGTATTAAAAACGAATTCACTGCAATAAAAAAAGACATAGGGGAGATAGGGAACAGAGTGGCCCAATTGGAGGAAGATAAAGAAGTATGGGTCAGCCATACAGATACTATGTCTCAACAGATCCATCAGCAAGGAGAAGTTATAATGACTTTACAAAATCAGATAGAGGATATGAAGAATAGGCAGAGGAGGTCTAATCTAAGGATAAGGGGGATATCAGAGGACATACTTTCAGTAAACCTTGAAAAAATTCTTCTAAAATTCTTTACTACCCTAACAGGGGAGGAAACATATTCAGATAAGACACTGGAAAGGTGCCACAGAGCCTTAAAGCCGAGGCAAAATAAAGGCGACCCCCCTAGAGACATAATAATTAAATTTGCACACTTTAAAGATAAAGAGGCCATATCATAGGCGGCAAGACAACATCAAAATATTACTTTTGAAGGACAGCATATTCAAATTTTTACTGACATTTGTCCAAGGACATTACAAAAAAGAAAAGAGCTTAGATTCCTCACTCTGCACTTTAATAAATTAAAAATTCCCTATAGATGGGGATTCCCCTTCAGCTTAAGAGCTACAGTGGATGGGAAGTCTGCGATCCTAAACTCCCTGCAAGATCTCAAAACATTTTGCATCCCCTTAGGCATTAGTATTCCTGTGCCGGATATACCAAATAATCAAGAGAGAGGGGGGGAATATCCATCTATCTAATTTAAGTGTAACACAGAGAGCAAGGGGTCAACAATGGATAAAAGTCCCAGTCAGGAGAAAGCAGCAGGAAAAGACTAGTATTCATGAAGAGTTAATTCCTAATAACTGTTTAGAGACATCCCCAAACTCTAATATTTGATGATATATATATATATATATATATATATATATATATATACAAACAGAAGCAGGGAACCAGCACTCTCTTTTTATCATCCAGCTGCCGGGGTGCGCTTGCAAGCAATCAAATATCAGCAAAATAAAGCAGGCACTCTCCGTTTAACTTAATCGTTTAATGGTAAACGTTTTCGGGGTCTCCCCCGTCCTCAGACCACTTACAGACATTCAATAACACACATCTTAAATACCTACTTACCCTCACCGTGACAGATCGCCATCAGACTCCCAGCTTCCGTGTAGCGCAACTGCGCATGCGCGCCCGGAACTAAGGAGAGCCGACAGGGACCAACTACCAAACACCAAAAGCAAAAGTGAAAATCCACATCACGCAGAATAATGCAGCAGTACAGACAACTAACTAAAAATAGTACTGTGATGTATACTGATATTGCTACCCTATACTAGGCATATTGTAATATACACAGATCTGCCCCCCAAGCTTTATTCAAACGTTACACCTTCAAATATTTAACATCTACTGATATCCTATATTCTAATCCATGCACAACATTATGCAAGAACATATTTCCATTTTAACATAAAGGGGATATTTTTATATTTTTATATTTACACAGAGGGGATACTAGTGCTAGATGACATTACTCTTCATGTATTAAACTCATGCCCCCAACTGGACCACTAGCATAATACCTCATTCACAGACTCAAAGGCATTAGACCCCTGTGAATGTTACTTTACCACAGAGCACCCCACACCATATCCGCTTTAATATTTGATAGGCATCCTCAGTTACACGGATGCTTAACTATAAGTGGGGAACCCAGCCGTAAAGATCATCACCTGCATTAAAATTTAACTGCATATATTCAATGCAGCCATGGACGTACCCAGTCATATTAGCTTTAGCTCTCATCTTACTATGAAGGAGGCAGTGGGCATACATCCACTACAAGTTTTACAAGAAACATTGGTAGTCCAATTGGACATTCAGCCCCTTTGGGTACATAGTCTCCAGATTAAAAATCCACTGAGACTCCCGTTGTAGTAGACGCCTGCCCCTGTCACCCCCCCTAGGATTGCGTGGAACGTGGTCTATGATGATATATCGAAGGTCAGATACAGTATGACCACTGGTACTGAAGTGGCGAGCCACCGGTTGATCTGAATCACCATCCTTAATTGCCAGCCGAATCGCTGACCGGTGGTTCGCCATCCTCGTCCTGAGATCATCCTGGGTCTTACCCACGTAAAATTTACCACACGGACAGTGTAGTAAATAAACAATATACGTGGTTGTGCAAGTCACCCTATGCAGGATTTGATATTTTTTATTAGACCATGGATGTTGAAATGTGCTACTCTGGGTTAACCCACCACAGGTAGTGCAACCACTGCAACGGAAGCAACCTTTTTTCGTGGTTTTTAACCATGTACTAGGCATATAACTGTCACTATTGTCAGGTCTCAAGAGCATATCTTTCAGCGATCTTCCACGCTTGAACCCAACCAAAGGTGACACACAGGATGCAAAGGGTAATGTTTTGTCACTCTCCAAAATGTCCCAATGTTCCCTCAAGATATTGGAGAACTGTAGTTTTTCAGGTGAAAAGATGGTGGTAAAGATCATCTTCTTCTCACTCTTATCTCTCTCCACCTTAATGAGTGCCTGTTCCTGTGTAAGCCCTGATGCTTCAATTAGTGATTCGTCAAGATGCTTAGAACCATATCCAAGGTCCATGAATTTCTTATACATCTCCTGTAGTTGCTGTTCCTTCCTTTCCTGGTTACTATTATTGCGTACCACTCGCTTAAACTGTGACCTTGCCAATGATTTTTTCAAACTAGGAGGGTGGCAGCTTGTAGCATCCAATAATGAGTTCCTGTCAGTTTCCTTGTGGTATAAGGTTGTGCTGATGCCTGTGTTTTCCTTAAAGATCCTTAAATCCAGGAAGTCGATGGTATGTACATCATAGGTCATCTTAAACTGTATATGTGGATTCACCTTGTTTACTTCTGAATACCACACCAGTAACTCATCCTCTGTACCACACCAGATGATCCAGCTGTTAAAGACCTATCGCACATCTGGTGGAGGCGAGTTTCTGGTCACATTGGATGTGACCAGTTTATATACCGTGATTCCCCATGAACAGGGTATGGCTGCTGTTGTGTACCATCTTCTTAGACATCCTTATATTGGGCCTCCGGTGGACGTGATGTCTGAACTACTGGATCTCTGTTTGAGATGCAATTATTTCAAATTTGAGAGGGACTTTTATTTACAGATTTCAGGAACAGCGATGGGGTCCAATGTGGCCCCATCTTATGCGAATCTGTTTATGGCCCACTTTGAAACGGTTGCCACCACTGCCTTTGAAGATCCCAGAATAAGGTTATACCGACGTTACATAGATGACCTCTTCCTCATCTGGTGTGGTACAGAGGATGAGTTACTGGTGTGGTATTCAGAAGTAAACAAGGTGAATCCACATATACAGTTTAAGATGACCTATGATGTACATACCATTGACTTCCTGGATTTAAGGATCTTTAAGGAAAACACAGGCATCAGCACAACCTTATACCACAAGGAAACTGACAGGAACTCATTATTGGATGCTACAAGCTGCCACCCTCCTAGTTTGAAAAAATCATTGGCAAGGTCACAGTTTAAGCGAGTGGTACGCAATAATAGTAACCAGGAAAGGAAGGAACAGCAACTACAGGAGATGTATAAGAAATTCATGGACCGTGGATATGGTTCTAAGCATCTTGACGAATCACTAATTGAAGCATCAGGGCTTACACAGGAACAGGCACTCATTAAGGTGGAGAGAGATAAGAGTGAGAAGAAGATGATCTTTACCACCATCTTTTCACCTGAAAAACTACAGTTCTCCAATATCTTGAGGGAACATTGGGACATTTTGGAGAGTGACAAAACATTACCCTTTGCATCCTGTGTGTCACCTTTGGTTGGGTTCAAGCGTGGAAGATCGCTGAAAGATATGCTCTTGAGACCTGACAATAGTGACAGTTATATGCCTAGTACATGGTTAAAAACCACGAAAAAAGGTTGCTTCCGTTGCAGTGGTTGCACTACCTGTGGTGGGTTAACCCAGAGTAGCACATTTCAACATCCATGGTCTAATAAAAAATATCAAATCCTGCATAGGGTGACTTGCACAACCACGTATATTGTTTATTTACTACACTGTCCGTGTGGTAAATTTTACGTGGGTAAGACCCAGGATGATCTCAGGACGAGGATGGCGAACCACCGGTCAGCGATTCGGCTGGCAATTAAGGATGGTGATTCAGATCAACCGGTGGCTCGCCACTTCAGTACCAGTGGTCATACTGTATCTGACCTTCGATATATCATCATAGACCACGTTCCACGCAATCCTAGGGGGGGTGACAGGGGCAGGCGTCTACTACAATGGGAGTCTCAGTGGATTTTTAATCTGGAGACTATGTACCCAAAGGGGCTGAATGTCCAATTGGACTACCAATGTTTCTTGTAAAACTTGTAGTGGATGTATGCCCACTGCCTCCTTCATAGTAAGATGAGAGCTAAAGCTAATATGACTGGGTACGTCCATGGCTGCATTGAATATATGCAGTTAAATTTTAATGCAGGTGATGATCTTTACGGCTGGGTTCCCCACTTATAGTTAAGCATCCGTGTAACTGAGGATGCCTATCAAATATTAAAGCGGATATGGTGTGGGGTGCTCTTTGGTAAAGTAACATTCACAGGGGTCTAATGCCTTTGAGTCTGTGAATGAGGTATTGTGCTAGTGGTCCAGTTGGGGGCATGAGTTTAATACATGAAGAGTAATGTCATCTAGCACTGGTATCCCCTCTGTGTAAATATAAAAATATAAAAATATCCCCTTTATGTTAAAATGGAAATATGTTCTTGCATAATGTTGTGCATGGATTAGAATATAGGATATCAGTAGATGTTAAATATTTGAAGGTGTAACGTTTGAATAAAGCTTGGGGGGCAGATCTGTGTATATTACAATATGCCTAGTATAGGGTAGCAATATCAGTATACATCACAGTACTATTTTTAGTTAGTTGTCTGTACTGCTGCATTATTCTGCGTGATGTGGATTTTCACTTTTGCTTTTGGTGTTTGGTAGTTGGTCCCTGTCGGCTCTCCTTAGTTCCGGGCGCGCATGCGCAGTTGTGCTACTTGGAAGCTGGGAGTCTAATGGCGATCTGTCACGGTGAGGGTAAGTAGGTATTTAAGATGTGTGTTATTGAATGTCTGTAAGTGGTCTGAGGACGGGGGAGACCCCGAAAACGTTCACCATTAAACGATTAATTTAAACGGAGAGTGCCTGCTTTATTTTGCTGATATATATATATATATATATATATATATATATGTCTGCATCCAAATGTCTTGAACAATATAATATGTGCCTCCCCCCCTTTTTTTTTTTCTTTCCATACAATAAGGTACTGAGTTAAAAAAAGGAACCATGGTTTTAGTATAATAATTTTGTAAAAAGGAATTTAGATGGTAATATTAACACTTAGGTCTCACGCTAAATGTGTGTACAAATGAATTGTATAATGCACATAAATTTGTATTTAAGTGTGTCCCTCTCCCCCCTTTTTTCTCTTAGAGGTGAGGATAGGGAGGGGTACTATGGTATTTACACAAAAATTTTGTTGTGTGGAATTTATCTATATAAGGTATGGAATTTGCACATTAAGTTCTTAGAGGCACTTATGCCTATAAGTGGATATAACAGAGTTATGTTTAAAATGAATATACACGGGTAGCACAATGTGCTTTGGCAAAAGAAGAAAAAAAAGAAAGAAAATTATTTTTATTTATTTATTTATTTATTTATTTATTTCTCTTCACTGAATTAGAAAGAGGATTCACAGCCTTAGTATAGTAATTTTGTAGAAAGGAATCTAGATGATAATTTTAACACTTGGGTGTCATGTTAAGCGTGGATATAAATATGTTGAATAATGTATTTAAGCCAGGTTTTAAGTGTGTCCCTCTCCCCCTTTTGCCTCTTAGAGGTGAGGATAGGGAGGGGTATTATATATTTGCACAAAAATTTTGTCTTATGGAATTTATTTATATAAGATACGGATCCTGCATATTAATTCCTTATGGGCATTTTTGCCTAGAAGTAGATATAATAGAGTTATGTTTAAAATGTTTATACACGGGTAAACAACATTGGCCTCGCTTCCATTGAGTCGTAATTCAGTTTGCGTGCACTCGCAAACCGTTAAATATGCTGTCGAAAGCAATAGCGTTTAACGACTGTTTCCAATGGCGCGTTATACCTTAATATCGGCTTCCGGACTTCGGCTGCCGAAAAGATTTTCGCGTCCCATAGAAAGTAATAGAAGCCGTTAATCGATAAATTATACCAGGTTTCCATTGAAAGCGCTAACCGTTAATACACTGTCGGAGGCTGTCGATACATTGAGACATATTACCCCCAGCTCAACTAGGTGTAAAGGAGGAAAAAAGAGCTTTTTGAGGCCTGTTTCTCATTGAAATTGCAAATCACAAAAAAATTATGAGTGTTTCAATGTACAAATAACATTATATATGCTACATTTATTGGTCCTATGTATAGGAATATTTGCACCCATGTTGTCATAGAAATTTCAATATGTATGTGCATATAAAAATATATGCAAGCACCAAAATTATGGAACGACCTCCCGCACACTTTTAAACCTTCCCCATGCCTAATATCCTTTAAGAGATCCCTCTCTACATATCTCAAAACAGAATGCACCTGTCATTGTTGATTATATATTTCCTACCGGTTCTATGTTAAATTTTTGTGCATATATTGTGTATTATTATTGTTTTTTATTTTATTGTACCTATTGTGTCAATGCAATGTTTTGTGTACCCAGGACGTACTTGAAAAAGAGAGAAATCTCAATGTATCCTTCCTGGTAAAATATTTTATAAATAAATAAAATATCTACCAATTCAAAATGAAACCTTTGCCCAGGGATGCTATATATAATCTCAATACATATAGAAATATAATTTTATCTAATAATAATCTTCTCCTACATGTATATATGTATGATAATTGTATATATATATTTGACCTATATAAATCATATAATTTTAATAATTACTTTTAACTGTTATGATAAAGGCTGATATATTTAAATTGAAAAATATAATAATTACATTCAGTGTCTTTGAATTTCCGATATGTAACTACATATATGTTGAAATTATAGTTCATATCAAAAATAAAAGTCATGAGTAAGTATATACTTTCAAACTGTTCATTAAATTAAGGATTAGATGAGATGAAGATAAGCCCTCCCCCCCATGTTATTCATTGCAATCACCAGTTTCACATATGTTAACAAGCAACACACAGCTATAGAAAAAGACCACACCTAGCCTAACCTCAGAACAGATATTTCAAAATGCAGGGTGAGAGAGAAGCTGACAATGCTGAAGTTAGACAGCGTAGGCCTGACATCCCCAGAGTGAGGCTGGATATAGAAACCCTGAATGAGCAGCAGGTGTTTGAAAGTTTCAGGCTCAACAGGGAGAAAATATATCAGTTATATGCCCTGTTGCAAGATAGGCTGGAAAGCCAGGGCTATTCAAGCAGGGCTGTCCCTGGAATGACCAAACTACTAGGGGCACTTCATCTTTTGGCTTCTGGATCCTTTCAGGTGACAGGGGGCATTGTAACTGGGGTGCATAAGTCCACTCTTTCTAAGCATCTTTCAAAAGTTATTGATGGACTTTATGATAATTGCAGAAAATTTATTTTTTTCCCCACATCACCCAGAGGTTGGCGTGATGTTAAGAGGGACTTTTTTCTTTTAGGTGGCATACCCAATGTCCTTGGGGCCATTGACTGCACTCATATTGCCCTAAGACCCCCTGTGCGCAGGGAGATAATATTTAGAAATCGGAAACACTTCCACTCCTTAAATGTGCAGATTATATGTGATGCAAACATGCGCATATTAAATGTCGTGGCAGGGTTCCCAGGAAGTAGCCATGATGCCTACATCCTCAGGAATTCTGGTGTGTGGAGATTGTTTGAGACAAATCAAATGCCTGAAGGACATCTCCTCGGTAAGTGTTTATGTATATATTATGATGCCTTCATGTGTTCAATATTTTGACATTTTATTGTTTCATTGCTTTATAATCCTTTATGTATGTGTCTAAGGGGGTGAAATTGATTAAATAAATAAATTGTTAATCATTTAAAAGATATATATTAACTATGTCATAGTAAGACATATGCATAACATTATTTTATGTCATACATTGCTTTATGGAAAGATGTGTGTTTATCTATCTATCTATATCTATATATATATATATATATACTGTATATCTATGCATTCATATTTTAGTAGATTCTGCATATCCTCTTAAAAAATGGATTTGGACACCATTGAAAGAGAACCAGGTTGTTGGGCCTGCTGAATTAAGGTAAAATATATATTTATTTTCTGCTCATGTGTGTCAGAAATATTGATTGTGCCTTGCAAAATGCTCACTATAATCTGTAGAAAAGTAGGACCAGTACACACTTCATAGGAATGTCCCTTTAAATCACTCTTGGGTGAATGTAGGTGCAAACCTGGAGGACCTCCTTTTCCAAAGTCCCAGTAAATGTAATGAAATAGAACACACAGGTAGCACTCTATGTGGAGCAACAGCACCTTTATTGAGCAACGTTTCGGGGCTCCTGCCCCTTTATTAAGCTATATATCTGTGTTTGTGCACATACATTTGTTGCTTGATTATCTCGTGTGTGTGTGTATATATCACTATCACAGACATAACAATGTTGTACTGAGTGCCTTTAAAGGGACAGTCAAAATACAAATCATCTATTATCAGTGAAGCATTTATAAATCTCTCTGCTTGAATATAAATATATTTATATATATATAAAATGGTTTAAAGATTTATAAGATCAAACCAGGAATGTAGTTAGCTCATTAGTATTTGATTTGTCTTCACATTATATATTATAATCATATTTCTTGTTCTTTTAATACAGATATAATGAAGCACATATCCGAACACGTGCTATAATAGAACGACTGTTTGGTGTTCTAAAAATGCGCTTTCGCTGCCTGGACAGATCAGGGGGGGATCTCCAATTCAGTCCGGAAAAAGCTATTAAAATCATAGTGGCATGTTGCTGTCTACACAACATGGCACAGGAGCATGGGATGTTGAACGACTTACTTCCAACACCACAGCCCCCAGGTGAAATCTTTGAGCCTGATGTAATTAATCATCCCCAACCCCTCAATGCCCATTTGGAGAGATCTGCAACTATTCAAGAATTCTTTTCAGGTATTTTTATAGTATTGTAATGAGACCTTTTAGTTATTTATGATTATGTTTTTTAATAATACACATTTGTTTCTTTTAATGTTTTACAGATTGAAGATTCTCAGAAATGGAATACCACTTCCCTCCCTCTCTCCTCATCCCTATATTTACCACATTTTCCCTAAATAAATGTATACTTTACTCAAATATAGTCATGGTGAATGTTTCTTTATTTCCAGCTATGTACTAATCAATGCATTCATCTTATGATTTATGTATAACATAATTATCTAAAATATCATTTTAATTATATTCCAAATATTACTTTGTTCTCTTGGTATAATTATTTAAAGAGCAGCTATGCACTCCTGGTTAATAAAAATGAGTACATGGGTGAACCAATGACAGACAGGATATATACTGTATGTTGGCAACAATAAACAGCTCCAACATAGGTTCTATGCTGCTCCTGATCTTACCTAAATAAAACTATAATCAAAGGATACTAAGAATATTAAGAAATATAAAGAATATAAATATATTAGATTTGCTTTTAAATATATATGTTTTAGCAAAATAATGGAATTTATGTCACTTTAAAAAAAAAAGGAAGAGTGTGTTCACAATAAAACATTAATGAACCAGATAAATCATTCAATTCCAATCAACTTACATATGTACTCATAATCAATTTAATTCTTTTATGTTTCTTATTTCAATCATGTATTTAAGTTTAGGAGCCATTCCATTTAATGTTCATCACCTGTGGTGCACTTGCTGATTGTTGCCTACATTTAGACAACAATCATCAAGCGCTCCCCATGTGCAGATTCAAAATGGGTAGATTCCTAAGCTAACATTCCTGTTTTAGTAAATTACAGATGATAATGAAGTTAAATAGATTATAGGATTACATATTTAAGTATATAAATACTGCATGCTCTAATTCATGAGTTTTATTTTGAATAGGCTATCCCTTTAAGAAATATATCAGATGCTCATTTCAAAGAGACAAATCCAGATATAATATAATCCTTAAAATAAAGATACATTATCAATACATACAATCCCCTGAGATTGCACACTTGAATGGCATGGTTACCTCATAGAAAATAATATAGAAAAATAAGTCAAAGGAAATAATTTTTTTATCATGAAGATGAGTTTTATTATTACAGATTTACCCTCATTCAAATGTAATTTTCAATGTGAAAATCATATTTATTCAATACAAAACGATGACACATTAAAGTTATAATGTGTCATAGTACTAATATTTATAAAATATATGTAATGTCATGTCTGCTAAAGCAGATAATACATTTGCAATATTTAGACTATTAACCAAAATACATAAGTGCTTAATATTACATACTTCAAGAGATATGAAGTATTGTCTTTAACATGGAGTTATTGAAACAATTTAAAAGTGCATTGTGCATTGGTCCCAGGGAGAGTCTGTGTCTGTTCATATGATGTCAATTAAAATGTATTAATCACCTCTATATCATGGCAATCACATATATGTTGTGTATACACCAGTGCTTAAATATCATAAAGATACATTTATCTAATTATTCTAAATATTGAATAATAATCTTGACAAAAAGGAGTGCATTAGTCATGATAGGTATTAGTCATGATAGGTATATATTTCAGATATTACATTCCACATAGGACTATAAGAATGAATGCAAGGTATTTGGCCATATCAACAGGAAGGAGTATTTACTTTCCAACTCTTCTATAACTGTATAACCCTTATTAGCTTCATCTGAAGGAGCAAACAACATATGCTTGTGGAATATAAATCATAACATTTACACATGTCACGTTGACTAATGTTAGATAGCATATACTGTATAAATTTCAGACACGTATCCCCAAGTATTCTTAAACGGCATAATATGATATCCTCAATAAAAGGACACATTAATTTATCAACAATGTACACCTGCATATTAATTGACATCATGTGAAATAAAAATGAATAAAGCTGTTCATTTTTAGCAGATAAACAGCTATTAGAATAATATTAAGATATATGTTCAAATTTGGATTAGAAAAATGGATGCATATTTATGAGATGAAAATCGCACTTAAACAAGTGCTTTAGTGCAAAAATTATATATGATATATCTTGGGTGGAAAAAAAAGAATATTAATTAATTCTTGCGGCGGGATTTTGACTTTGGAGGAGAGGTACTTAGGGGGGCAGTGTGGCGTCTTGTGCGACGCCCACCAGCTGAATGTGAGGCTAATAACCGGGATTCAGGGTCCTGCAGGGTGATGACAGAGGATGCAAGGGAGGATGGAGTTTGGGGCCTATCCGCGAGCCTCTCCACTGCCTCTGCCAGGCGGACGAGTGAGGCATTATGGATGTCCATTTGGCTCTGTATCCTTCTCAAATCCTGCTGCTGCTGGAGCCTGGACAGCCTAAGCTCTCTATGTATGAGCCTCAGTAGATCATCCTGCTGGGACTGTGCCGGACCCTGTTGTACATTTGGTGTCTCAGGAACTAATAATTGGCTGGTTCCAGGGCTGTCTCTCCGTATTGGTGACTGTGAGGTTGTCTGTGATGGCACTGTTGGCAATACATTGGTGGGTGCAGTGGGTGGTGGTGTGGATTCCTGTTGTGCCATAGGAGTGGGAGGCATATAGTACAGATGATGCAGATCTGTATGCTGCTGTGGTGGGTGCATCATCTGCTGCTGAGGATAATGATGTCGTGGTGGGTGCATCATCTGTTGCTGAGGAGGATGTTGTGGTGGGTGCATCATCTGCTGCTGAAGAGGATGTTGTGGGGGGTGCATCATCTGCTGCTGAGGAGGATGTTGTGGGGGGTGCATCATCTGCTGCGGTGGGTGCAGCTGTGGGGGCTGTGCCATTTGTTGCTGCGAAGTATGCATGAACTGCCATTGTTGAGGAGGATGAGTCTGCTGGGGTTCAGAACCCAAAACATGAAATGTGGTCTCCGAAGTAGATGGAGAAGGGCATGATACATCCTCCACCTCATATGCCCTAGGCTGCTGCATATCATCTTCTAAGAGGCTGATATAGGAGGTAGTGTCACCATAGATATCCTCATCCTCCTCAGTGAATGTAGGAACATCCTGCTGTGGTGTTGGTGCAGCTTCATACTCCTCCTGTTCGGAACCTACAAATAAATATACGGTATGTTTACATTATCTATCTAATAGAATATATTACTTTGTAGCATAACAATACAGACTATTATATTCCATATTTATGTGTATATATGTACACACACACATACACACACACACACACACACACACACACACACACATACACACACACACATATAGTGTGTTTGGGATAAAATCCAAGCATATATGATCATAACTGAGGAATCTTTATAGACTGTGTCTTAAAGGAACATTGTTAAAGGGACACTGTACCCAAATATTTTCTTTTGTGCTTCAGATAGAGCATGCAATTTTAATCAACTTTCGGATTTACTCCTATTTTCAAATGTTCTTTATTCTCTTGGTATCTTTATTTGAAATTCAATAATGTAAGTTTAGATGGTGGCCCATTTTTGGTGAACAACCTAGGTTGTCCTTGCTGATTGGTGGATAAATGCATCCACCAATCAAAAACTGCTGTCCAGAGTTCCGAACTTAGAAAAAAGCTTAGATGCCTTCTTTTTCATATAAAGATAGCAAGAGAGCGAAGAGAAATTGATTATAGTAGTAAATTAGAAAGTTGATTAAAATTGCATGCTGCATCTGATTCACAAAATAATAAAAATGGGTACAGTGTCCCTTTAAGGACAATGACACATGATTTATATGAAATTCTTAATATTCTTGGATATTATATTATCAATATTCTTGCTTGTCGGAGCAGATATACAATACAGAGTGCTTGCTGAACATATTAAATACAACTATGTATATTTAGATTCATAGCTAAACACAGATGGGTATTTATGATATACAACATATATACATCACATATATGGTTATATTTAATATTGAATATTCACCTTCATACACCTCTTCAGGTGGCACAGAGGTGTCCATTGTCCCCTTACATCCGTGAACAGATTCATCCGAGATGACATTGGACAGCATCTCCTCCCATGACCTTAGGTGTATTCTCTTGCTAGGACCACCACCGGTCCCACGTGCATATTTGGCCTGCTGTGCCAGCTTAGCTTTGGTTTCCCTCCTGCAGTCATGATAGCGGTGTTTAATGCTGGCAGTAGAACGATTACGTCCTAAGCAGCTGACTGCCACTCGAATCTCCTCCCACAGCTTATTCCGGACAGCCGGCCTCAGGTTAGGGTTCTCCAGCTGAGCTGCCCTCTCCAAGTATGCCTCAACAAGAGCCTCCTTCTCCTCCTCAGAGTACCTCTCCTCTCTAAGCCTGCCCTTCACACCTGAAGGGCCAGCAGACACAGACTCTCCCTCCTGTGACTGGGGACCAGCCCTCTCTACCTCCTCTGTCCCTGCAGGCTGTAACAGGCTACCACCAGCCCCACTCCCACTTGCCACAGTCTGCCCCACTTTCCCTTTTCTTTTTGTGCCTAGCTGAGGCTGACTCCTCCTCACTCCTCCCACCTCCATTCCTCTTCCACCCTCTCTCCTTCCCTCCTCTGCCAGGGTTTGAGGAAGGACAAATCCTCCACCCAAACCTCGGCCCCTATTCCTGCCCATACTACTCCCTACTTCCCCCCTCCCCCTCCCTCTATCCACCCTCACCACTGCCCTCCCCCTAGCCACCCCCTTCCAAACTCCACTAGGCCTATCCATCCCTTTCTCCTTCCTCCCTAACTCTAACCTAACACTAAAGTCCCTAGCTTACCTAACTACACTAATTCACCTAACTAAACCCTAAATTAAATAGCCCCAAAACTAACTACCTAACCTATCTAGACCCTAACTATCTCTATTCTATATCCCTCAAAAAAAAAAAATTGTGGGGGTGAAAATAAACAAAGGGATGTAAATGAAAAAGGAAAAACTAAGGAGGATTAGAACAAAATTATAGAAAAATAATAAGGGATGCAAATGAAGAAAGGGGTGAGCTATATAGTCAAATGAACCAAAAAATATGGGATCTAAAAAAAAAAAAATAGGATGGGAAAAATATATATATAAAAAAACAAGTTATATAGTGAGGAAGGGAAGGGTAGTCAAAGGGGGGATGGGAAGTGGAATAAGGGGATTAATGAAAGGAGTAATAAAGGAAGATGGGGATATGGGGGTTAATGAAAAAAAAAATGTGAATGTGTTTGTATCAAATAAAAGTGTGTATGTGTGTGTGTGTGTATTTGTGTGTATAAACTAATGTGTGTTAATTAACTAATGTATGGATGTGTGTGTGTGTTCCTAATATTATATGAGGCCTACAATAAGAATATATGAAAATCAAATATCAAACTCTCCACTAACTCTCAAACAACTCTCAAAAACCCAAAACTCCTACCAACGCAACTAGCTCCCGTGTCTTTCTCTCTAGAGGCGATCACAGGTAAAGAGCGCAGGCGCAAACCGTTATTCTTATAGACAGAGGTCGGGTTACCATGGCAATGCACTTGTTATGGCGCGCTTTTCGACAAATCCGACATCGGTTGGCAACGCAAACTTACGTACAGCCGAAAAGAGCGACTGCGCGCAACACGCTAATCTTTTCAATGGAAACCTGGTACTAAAATGGAGCCGTAAATTACTTTTAGCTGTCGTCCGCTTCGGTAGCTTACGGCTCCATTTTTAACGACTCAATGGAAGCGAGGCCATTGTTTGGTAACTCTTACCTTTTTTTTTTTTTCCCCTACTCTCCCTCATCCGTGCCCCCCCCCATCCCATCCTTCCTCTACCCTCCCTTTACTAAGGCAATGGAACAGATAGAGGTTTTAGTACAGTAACTTTTTAGAAGGGAAGTTATGGGGTAATTTCAACACTTAGGTGTCACACTAAGTTTGTGTATAAATATGAAGCAGATGGTATGTTATTCTTAGTATTTCTGTATATGGGTAGTTTATTAAAGCAGGGCACTTAATTTTTTTAGCCCCCTCTTTTTGTTTTCCCCTCCTTCCCCTTTTCCCCCTTTTTTTTTTCCGGATACTAGGCAGGGGTAGGGGTCCTATGGAATTAGCATAGCAAATTTGTTAGCTGAAAGTTATATGCATAATTTGTTATTTAAGAGTATTGTAATTATATGTATTAGTTATAATAAGAAACCTAGTAGGGATTTTCTAAGTCTTCCCTCTCGTAGGGAAGGGTAGGGACCAGTAGGCTCTAAATAATAGGGGGCTTCTTAGGAACATAGAATATTTTTAATAATGATAATTTTTGCATATTTGCCACAAGGCAAACATTTTTGTTTTGGGTAGGTTATGAATTGGATGCGTGTGTCTTTTCTTTCATGTAATTAGCAAGAGTCCATGAGCTAGTAACGTATGGGATATACATTCCTACCAGGAGGGGCAAAGTTTCCCAAACCTCAAAATGCCTATAAATACATCCCTCACCACACCCACAAATCAGTTTTACAAACTTTGCCTCCCATGGAGGTGGTGAAGTAAGTTTGTGCTAGATTCTACGTTGATATGCGCTTCGCAGCAGGCTGGAGCCCGGTTTTCCTCTCAGTGGGCAGTGAATGTCAGAGGGATGTGAAGAGAGTATTGCTTATTTGAATTCAATGATCTCCTTCTACGGGGTCTATTTCATAGGTTCTCTGTTATCGGTCGTAGAGATTCATCTCTTACCTCCCTTTTCAGATTGACGATATACTCTTATATATACCATTACCTCTACTGATTCTCGTTTCAGTACTGGTTTGGCTTTCTACTACATGTAGATGAGTGTCCTGGGGTAAGTAAGTCTTATTTTCTGTGACACTCTAAGCTATGGTTGGGCAGTTTTATATAAAGTTCTAAATATATGTGTTTAAACATTTATTTGCCTTGATTCAGGATGTTCAACGTTCCTTATTTCAGACAGTCAGTTTCATATTTGGGATAATGCATATGAATCAATCAATTTTTTCTTACCTTAAAATTTGACTTTTTTCCTGTGGGCTGTTAGGCTCGCGGGGGCTGAAAATGCTTCATTTTATTGCGTCATTCTTGGCGCGGACTTTCTTGGAGCAAAAATTTTCTTGTCATTCTTGTCATTCTTGTCGGAAGTTGCGTCATTTTTTTGACGCTTTTTGCACCAAAAAATGTCGGCGTTACCGGATGTGGCGTCATTTTTGGCGCCAAAAGCATTTAGGTGCCAAATAATGTCGGCGGCTTTTTTGGCGCTAAAAAATTTGAGCGTCATTGTTGTCTCCACAATATTTAAGTCTCATTGTTTATTGCTTCTGGTTGCTAGAAGCTTGTTCATTGGCATTTTTTTCCCATTCCTGAAACTGTCATTTAAGGAATTTGATCAATTTTGCTTTATATTTAGTTTTTTCTATTACATATTGCAAGATGTCTCAGATTGACTCTGAATCAGAAGCCACTTCTGGAAAAACGCTTAACTGAGTTTCAGTTCTACCAAAGCTAAGTTCATTTATTTTAAATGTTATAAATGTTTATCTTTAGCTATGGTTTGTAAAAAGTTATTATGATATACTTTTACATGCAGAATCCATTAGTATTTATGCTTTATATATTGCAATTCTTACATCTTATGTACAAGAAATATTTAGAAGATTTATAAGAAATATTTTTCTGATTCTATTTTAAAGGCTTTGTCTGACTTCGTGCCTTCTAATAAAATTTTTAGGTCTTTTTCACTTCTTTTTTAATTATTGAAGTTTCAAATGACCAACAACATACTGAGTTATCCTTCTCTGATGATGTTTTTTTCTCTTTCAGAAATTCTCTTCATCAGATATTGACACTAACAAATCTACTTTTTTATAATTTTTATATTATTAAAGTACATTTGTTCTTTGTTGAAAGGTGTTGATTATTTTGGATAGTAAGGTAACTAGTTCTTTAAGACTAGCTGACACTATTTCTGCCTATTTATTCTTCTGTGTTTTCAGAGGTTTTCTTTCCAATTCCCCATACTAGGGAATGGAATAGGCTGAGAATTTTTCTTTTATTCCTTCTTCAAAGGTTTTAAACTATATTCTTTACCAGCAGTTAAATTCAATTTGGAGGGTTCTCCAATTTATTGGGGCTATCTCTACTCCTACTAATTATGCTATTGTTTCTATAGCAAAATAGTATTTATTTTCCTTTAGATAGTTGTATCTTATTTATGGAAAATTATTTAGTTTCAGGTACTTTTCTTGGTCCTGTGATTTATTTGGATATTGCAATTGCTTAATTTTTTTTGTTTACTTTAAGATCAAGTATCAGATTATGATTTATTTTAGCATTGTTAAAGGGACAACATTTACTAGACTAGGTGCTGTTGCATTTGTCTTGTTGTTTTGCATTTATTGATTATGCAAGTCCACTGTATTGACTGGTCCTTTAAACTGGACTATCATGCTAATAATTACATTTGTGTCTTCATTTTATTGAATATTTTCGCAAATGAGGGTTGATCTATGTCTTTAGCTATTTTGGCTAGAAGAATTTTGTGATTTTTAAAAAAATCCATATTTCTTTTGTTCTAAGATAATCAATTATTTGTTTTATAATTGGATTCAATTCTTAACTGTTACTCTGGGCTTCAAGATTGAGTTCTAAGACTAAAACTTTAAGCTTATACTAGTTTGGTTGTTCTTATTAAGGAACGAATTCCTGAGTTCTTTCCCAAGTAACATGTTTATAATTGGAATTTTTTCAGTTCGAAATCAGCTCCCTAATATTGCGATGTACATGCCGTATTCCAGCTTGGCTGGTAAGGGGCAGGTTAAGACTTCTTTGAAATTTATTTGGTTCTATTTGGTCCAAATTTCTCTGATTTTATTCCAGTAAGGCTAACACTTTCTTAAGTGTGTTTCTGTCCTATATATTTTGGGTACTGTTGAAGCATGGCTGGGCACCCATGGGGTTCAAGCGCTGCTCAGACCTGGAATCTTCTGGGGTATTTCTTCCAGTTCCTTTTTTAGGAACTGGGTTTTGGAGTTTTATTCAAACTATTCTGCCTTTTTATGGTCATTGATAGCATTATTTGTTTTCATTAGATACAATAAATGCATATTTTCATTTTTCTGTTTTCATTCAGATTATTTTCTGAGGATGCGGAATCTCATATGATTCACTTGCTCTTCAGGACATAGTTAGAGGATCTTTTTTTCAAAAGCTCTTGATTCCTCACGCAAGGGTCACCTTTTTTAGGTTTCCAGATAGTTTATGTCACTGTCTTTGTCTCTATCAGACAAGGGACAATTTTATTGGGTTCCGTCTGTCGGTACCTTTAGTCTCTATTATTTCCTTCAGTTGCTATATATGCATAGAAGTTTTAGGTCTTATGGCCACAGCATTGGATTCAATTCCCTTTGCTCATTTTCAATAGAAAGAACCTTTCCAGTCTTTTATGAGTGTTGTTTCTTCAAGAACATGGTTGGAGGATCAATTTACCAAAAAGTTTGTTGATTCCTCAGACAAGGGTAACCTTTTTAGGTTTCCAGATAGATTCAGTGTCCATGACTCTGTCTCTGATGGACAAGAGACGTCTGAAATTGGTTTCAGCTTGTCGAAACCTTCAGTCTAAATCATTCCCTTCGGTAGCCTTATGCATGGAAATTCTAGGTCTTATGACTGCTGCATTGGACGCGATCCCCTTTGCTCATTTTCACATGCGACCTCTTCAGCTCTGTATGCTGAACCAGTGGTGCAGGGATTATACAAAGATATCTCAATTAATATCTTTAAAACCGATTGTTCGACACCCTCTGACGTGGTGGACAGACCACCATCGTTTAGTTCAGGGGGCTTCTTTTGTTCTTCCAACCTGGACTGTGATCTCAACAGATGCAAGTCTGACAGGTTGGGGAGCTGTATGGGGGTTTCTGACAGCACAAGGGGTTTGGAAATCTCAGGAGGCGAGATTACCAATCAACATTTTGGAACTCCGTGCAATTTTCAGAGCTCTTCGGTTGTGGCCTCTTCTAAAGAGAGAGTCGTTCATTTGTTTCCAGACGGACAATGTCACAACCGTGGCATATGTCAATCATCAAGGAGGAACTCACAGTCCTCTGGCTATAAAGGAAGTATCTCGAATACTTGTATGGGCGGAATCCAGCTCCTGTCTAATTTCTGCGGTTCATATCCCAGGTATAGACAATTGGGAAGTGGATTATCTCAGTCGCCAAACGCTACATCCGGGCGAATGGTCTCTTCACCCAGAGGTATTTCTTCAGATTGTTCAAATATGGGGACTTCCAGAAATAGATCTGATGGCTTCTCATCTAAACAAGAAGCTTCCCAGGTATCTGCCCAGATCCAGGGATCCTCAGGCGGAAGCAGTGGATGCATTGTCACTTCCTTGGAAGTATCATCCTGCTTATATCTTTCCGCCTCTAGTTCTTCTTCCAAGAGTGATTTCCAAAATTCTAAAGGAGCGTTCATTTATTCTGCTGGTGGCTCCAGCATGGCCTCACAGGTTTTGGTATGTGGATCTTGTCCAGATGGCTCCTTGCCAACCGTGGACTCTTCCGTTAAGACCAGACCTTCTATCGCAAGGTCCTTTTTTCCATCAGGATCTCAAATCCTTAAATTTGAAGGTATGGAGATTGAACGCTTGATTCTCAGTCGTAGAGGTTTCTCTGACTCCGTAATTAATACTATGCTACAGGCTCGTAAATCTGTATCTAGGATGATATATTATCGAGTCTGGAAGACTTACATTTCTTGGTGTTTTTCTCATCTTTTTTTCTTGGCATTCTTTTAGAATTCCTAGAATTTGACAGTTTCTTCAGGATGGTTTGGATAAAGGTTTGTCTGCAAGTTCCTTGAAAGGACAAATCTCTGCTCTTTCTGTTCTTTTTCACAGAAAGATTGCTAGTCTTCCTGATATTTATTGTTTTGTACAAGCTTTGGTTCGTATAAAACCTGTTATTAAGTCAATTTCTCCTCCTTGGAGTTTGAATTTGGTTCTAGGGGCTCTTCAAGCTCCTCCATTTGAACCTATGCATTCGCTGGATATTAAATTACTTTCTTGGAAAGTTTTGTTTCTTTTGGCCATCTCTTCTGCTAGAAGAGTTTCTGAATTATCTGCTCTTTCTTGTGAGTCTCCTTTTCTGATTTTTCATCAGGATAAGGCGGTTTTGCGAACTTCATTTAAATTTTTACCTAAGGTTGTGAATTCTAACATCATTAGTAGAGAAATTGTAGTTCCTTCATTGTGTCCTAATCCTAAGATCTCTAAGGAAAGATCGTTGCATTCTTTGGATGTAGTTAGAGCTTTGAAATATTATGTTGAAGCTACTAAGATTCCCGGAAGACTTCTAGTCTATTTGTTATCTTTTCTGGTTCAAGGGAAGGTCAGAAGGCTTCTGCCATTTCTTTGGCATCGTGGTTAAAGTCTTTGATTCATCATGATTATGTTGAGTCGGGTAGAACTCCGCCTCAAAGGATTACAGCTCATTCAACTAGGTCAGTCTCTATTTCCTGGGCATTTAGGAATGAAGCTTCGGTTGATCAGATTTGCAAAGCAGCAACTTGGTCTTCTTTGCATACTTTTACTAAATTCTACCATTTTGATGTGTTTTCTTCCTCAGAAGCAGTCTTTGGTAGAAAAGTACTTCAGGCAGCTGTTTCAGTTTGATTCTTCTGCTTATATTTTCAGTTTTTTTCATTATAAGATTTAAACTTTGTTTTGGGTGTGGATTATTTTTCAGCAGAATTGGCTGTCTTTATTTTATCCCTCCCTCTCTAGTGACTCTTGCGTGGAAGATCCACATCTTGGGTATTCATTATCCCATACGTCACTAGCTCATGGACTCTTGCTAATTACATGAAAGAAAACATAATTTATGTAAGAACTTACCTGATAAATTCATTTCTTTCATATTAGCAAGAGTCCATGAGGCCCACCCTTTTTTGTGGTGGTTATGATTTTTTTGTATAAAGCACAATTATTCCAATTCCTTATTTTTTATGCTTTCGCACTTTTTTTCTTATCACCCCACTTCTTGGCTATTCCTTAAACTGATTTCTGGGTGTGGTGAGGGGTGTATTTATAGGCATTTTGAGGTTTGGGAAACTTTGCCCCTCCTGGTAGGAATGTATATCCCATACGTCACTAGCTCATGGACTCTTGCTAATATGAAAGAAATGAATTTATCAGGTAAGTTCTTACATAAATTATGTTTTTTTTTTTTTTTCGTCTCCCTCTCTCTTTCTCTTTTTCCTTTTCTTCCTGTCCCTTTCTCCCCGCCCCCCCTTCACCTTCTTCCATACGCACTTTCTGGAACTCTGCATTTATTTAAAGAATGAAGATAGATAAAAGAAAGATTTGTTTATTATCTCAAAACGCTAAGGGTCTCAATAGCCCACAGAAACATAATAAGGCTTTACATAGCTTTTATAAAGAAAGGGGGATATCATCTTTGTGCAAGAATCCCATTTTAATAGAAATAAAGAACCCAATTTCACAAATAATCATTATCCAACTATATATCAGAGTTCCAACAATTTAAAGAAAAATGGAGTTTGTATACTGTTCCACAGAGACTCTCCATTTCAACTTATCCAGTTGGATAAGGATGAAGAAGGGAGATTTATTTGCTTAGTGGGATTATTGTACAATAGACCAGTCACTCTAGTGAATATTTATGCCCCAAATAGAGGGCAGAAACTATTCTTTAAGAAAATCTATAATCGGATACTAGATGTGCAAAAAGGTACCTTAATTATTGGGGGTGACTTCAATATACCAATGGAGCCTGTGGAGGACTGCTCTAAATTTAAAAGTAATGTTTCCAAACATATTATTAACTCAGTCAAGTCGAATCTTCTCTCTCTGTCATTAATAGATGTTTGGAGGACACTTCATCCAGCTATTAGAGATTTTACTTATTATTCCCCACCCCAAAAATCTTATACACGTATTGACTATTTTTGGATAGACCAAAATAGTTATACCTTAGTCCAAGAGGCCAAAATACATAACGTTACCTGGTCGGACCATTCTCTTATTTCTATGCAGTTAAGCTGGCCCCAAAAACCAATAGTTCCTTATCAATGGCGCTTAGACGATAATCTTTTAAAAGATCTCCAAATAAGACAGTCCATATTAAAATCTATAGAAGCCTACTTTGACACTAATGCTATAGAAGATACCTCACCAAGCATTTGGTGGGTAGCACATAAAGCGGTAGTAAGGGGTGAATTCATAAAACATAAATCTAGATTAAATAGACAAACCAGAGAACAATACGTACACCTAATGGATTCACTTTCTAGGGCAGAATATAAACATAAGAGGGACCCATATAATAAACAACTATCAGATTCCCTTAAAAAAGAGAAAGAAAATCTGAATAGTTTCTTGGATAAGGGAGCGCAACGTAGAGCTTTACAACTTAAAAAGGTATTTTTTAATGGTGACAATAAAGCCGGTAGATTACTAGCACGAGCACTAAAAAAAAAGAACATTACAAACATATGTATCCAAAATAACAGACGGGATGGGTACCCACAAGACAGGGAGTCAGGACATCGCTAATGTATTTCAGGGATATTATCAACAACTATTCAATTTGGATACACAAAATAAATGTAAAAAGTTCTTAATAGATAAAGCTAATTATATCAATGAAACAAAGGTTCCTACTATAACGGATTCTCAAAAAAAAATGCTAGAAGAACCCTTTTCTCTACAAGAGATTACACAGACCATTAAAAAAATTGCTTTAGGGAAAAGTCCAGGAATAGATGGATTTACCTCTAATTACTACAAAACATTTAATGAGACTCTTGATCCAAAACTTCTACTTTACTTTAACTCAGTAAGCTCAGAACCCCTTTTAGCAAAAGAAATGCTCGAAGCTAAGATAATTGTCTTACATAAACCAGGCAAAGACCCCAAAATGCCGTGTAGAGAAGCAAGAGATAACACCATCAAGCATTATATTTAATAAAGTATGCTAAAATTTATAAGATCCCTGTGGTTACACTCTCGTTAGACGCAGAAAAGGCTTTCGACTGACTGGACTGGTCTTTCTTACAATTAACACTTAGTAAATTTGGTTTTGGGGAAAAAATTATACAACGCATTTTCCATCTCTATTCACTACCATCGGCCAAAGTAAAAATGAATCGAGTGCTCTCGGAAGTCTTTTAAGATTTCAAATGGTACGAGACAGGGATGCCCCCTGTCCCCTTTATTATTTGTCCTCTCTATGGAGATTCTAGCTGCGAAAATCCGTTCAGATGTAAATATTAAAGGTATAAAAATAGGGGAACAAGAATTTAAGATATCTTTGTACGCGGATGACGTGCTATTAACAATAACGGACCCAGTCAGGTCCATTAAAAAATTAGACTTGATATTGCAGGAATTTGGGAGCTATTCAAATTTTCTCATTAATAAGAATAAATCGGAAGCACTTAAGTTTGCGATTTCACTAAGAGAATATCGTGAATGTAAAGCATGTAGTACATTTGTCTGGATAGAAACCTCCTTAAAATATCTAGGGGTTCAACTATCAGTTGATGACGCACGCCTTTTTTCTGAAAATTACTCTAAGCTAGCCACTAAAATTCAATCGGATCTTAGTTTATGGAGGTCTAAAGCGATATCATGGCTAGGTCGAATACATACAGTAAAAATGAATATCCTCCCACGTATTTCATATTTGTTTCAGACTATCCCCATTAATATCCCCTATACTTATTGTCTCAACCTCCAGAAAATTATAAATTCTTTTATCTGGAACCAAACTAAACCAAGAATTAAAGCTTCTATTCTCTATAAGTCAAGAACAGAGGGCGGGCTAGGCGTACCAAATATTAGAAATTACCATAGAGCAATCACTTTACAAAGATATTAGATTGGCATACAAATTACAAGAATAAAGCTTGGGTTCAGTTAGAAAATAACATAATACCATCCCAACAAATGAATAAATTAATATGGACCTAAAGTAAGGGTAGACCCCTAAAGATTATGCAGTTCCCAATGATTAAGCATATTTTTTCAAATTGGGGAAAAATTATAACAGAGTATCCCTTTATCTCAACTATTCCTTTACCCCTACTCCCGATCACAAGTAATGTGGAGTTCCAAGGAGGGCATATAGCCAGTTATTCTAGTCATCAAAATTTATATCAATCTACGCCAATATGCCAATTTTTAGAAAATGGGAAGCTCAAACCCCAACAGGAGTTGTTGAATTTGGCTAATGGCACTTACGGCAAATGGTTAAAATATTTACAATTACAAAACTTTGTGGTACTTCACCCAGAGAAAGCAAAATTAATTAGACAACTAACTAATTTTGAAAAAATCTGCTATAATGAAACTCCAATAAGAAGTACTGTTTCATTTAGCTATAAACCTCTTAATACCTCAGCAGAATTCATAAAACACAGTTATATGCAAAAATGGGAATTAGAGACAGGGCTACAAATAGAAGACTCAGACTGGCGGTCTATATGCACTAATGTAGCTAGATCTTCCTCTTCTTCTAATATCCAGGAATTAAACTATAAGATACTCACCAGATGGTATTTAACGCCAGTTAGATTGCATAGTATATATCCTAATGCCTCCAACCAATGTTGGAGAGGATGCGGCGGGATAGGTATTATGCAACATATATGGTGGGAGTGCCCCAGGGTGAAAAGTGTGTGGGGAATAATTGCAGGATACATTCAGCAGATAAGCGGGAAGGAAGATTTTCAGTTGGACATATATACAGCCTTATTAAACAAACCCATTAAAGGTTTATGTAAAACAAGAGCCAAATTAATAATGTATGTACTAAATGGATTAAAATCTTTACTGGCTAGAAATTGGAAAAAAACTAAACGTTCCGGACGGGGAAATGTTATTTACATGAATTAGTGAGGTATTAATGTTGGAAGAATACACTTATTTAAGATCCAACAGAGAAGAGGTCTTTCAGTCGATACGTTTCCATTGGGAAGAATTTAAAAACACAAATCAAATTTAGTTCTGTGAGATATCAAGGTGCATGGGGGGACGGGGGAGTATAGGACAGGATTTTCTATTTCTTTTTCTTTCTTTTTTTCCCTTCTTTCTCACTGTTGATGTTGTGTGGTAGAGCTCTGGGTGTCTGAAGTAAGTGTTGTTCTGTTAGGTATTATGTGCAATAAGGTTTCTGTAGAGACTGCATGCTCTTAAAGATGGTTCGTATATTGGTATTATCTCAGTTTCTAAGTTTTTCTAAGGAATTTCTGTATTTGTATTAAGTGAGTGTTCTTTCTTTTTTTTTGTATCATGTTTATATATAAAATAAATAAAAAAATAAAAAAACCTTGGTGCTGTCTCCAGTTCCGGCGTTTACAGCTCCGATACCACTCTTTCCAAAATGGAGCATCTGCGACCCGGCTGGAAGGGGGTGTGTTCCCAGATGGACCAATCCAATGCGTGCTTGGTCTTAGGCCCACTCGCTATTGGTTATACAGCGAGATTGTATACAAAGCCGTTCAAGTCTGTATATGTGTCAGAAAAACCTCCACATTTGGACCACTACTTGACCGTAGTATACCGGGTCCTCAAGAGCGTTCAATATGTAGATATATTATATATTCTAGGTCCTCAGCCCACTTAGTGTTTGTGTGTGATGTTACAGACACTAACAGTGGCCTCAGAGGAGCCAGATACTGCACACTATGTATGCCCACTCGACGTACGTTTCGTTCCGCCTTGGAACTTTTTCAAGAGTGATAAAAGACACCTCCTACCTGTCTTTTAAAGGCAGGGTGAATGACCTCATTTCATACTAACTCTAACGGTTCCATACGAAATATTAGTATATTACAAAATATTCATATTTCTTATTGTACACTTATAAATAAGCAATAAACTATACATACTTGAATTATTTAAAGAATTAGAGAAACTATTAGGGAAGGATGCTAAAGAATGGCAAGATCTAGTTTTACTAGATAATTATATTATCCATGACATCATACCAAGAGGTCTCAGAATCTTTAAATTTCCTGCCTTTGAATTGGATGAGGTGGAATTTCAGATTGAGTGGGAACAAGCTTTACATAAGTGCTCCATCTCCCTCATTAAAATACTGATCAAATACAGGGAATTTAAATTAGATAATTTAAAAATACAAATTGACACAATAGTGGAAAAAAATACAACCGTTCCAAAGTATAACCAAATGGAAAGAATTAAATGACAACATACAGGCTAAGATTAATTCATATGCCAAGGAGTTGAGGAAACAAATAAACTAAAGAAATTAAGGAGAGACTTAGAGGATTTCAAGAATGATAGAGTCTATACATATAAGCAACAGGATAGTATAAGTAGAATAGAACAGAGTGACCATAATAATATGGGGAACACCTCTAATAATATATGGGGACCAATGCATACCCCATCCAATGTAACTAAACAAGGACCGTTTGTTAATGGTAATCAACCTAATAAGAATAAAAATTCCTTTGCCCCACATAAAAGTAAGAACATTAATAAAAATGAATCATACGAGGGGTATAAAGGCCAAAGGGATAATGGCCCTAATACCCATAGGAAACAACAACAACAACAAATTAGGGGGTCGGTTAATAGGAATGGGGGTTACACAGTTGATCACCCCCACAATCATATTGGTAGGGATAATTTCAATATAGAAACTTCTAACCGATTTCAGTTTGGAGAAAGTGACAATGAGAGGTGGTATGGAAATAATAGCCCCAGATGGAATAACCAGGGAGCTAAACCTAAATTTAGAGGGAAGGATATCAATTATGAACACCAACCAAGAACTTGGTCCCCTAGGGAACAGAGACAGGGAAATCAGAATAAGGGTCATTTTTTAGGAACTCCCCCCTGGCATCAACAGGGGAGCAGGATGGAATGGGGAGGGGCTTTGGTAAAAGCCCTGGATACCCCAAGAAAACCAAAACATTTACTAGAGGATACAGAGGAACAAGAGGAGGTATCAAACAACGAAAAAAGAAACAAAAAGGGTTGGAATTAGAAAAAGGATATCAACTAATTTTTAACCTCTCAGATAAAACGTTCACTAACAATGAAATGAAATTACTGTCCAAAGGGTTACATTTTGCTCCAATTTCCCAACCTAATCACTTTGAATTATTTATAGATGTCCAGAGGTATATTAGGAAACTGACTTTAAAAAGGTATTATGACAAGAATAATATGTCTACAAATGTAGCCCTTAATGAAGGCGATATACAGGCATTGGCTAATCTAGAAGCCCTAGATGAAGAGAGTAGAACTCAAGGGTTGTCAAATAGCATTTCAGATGAGGAACTTTTAAATATCTCACTATGGGAGGAGGGGTATAACAGTACTACCCACTGCCCTCTAAAGAGAAAATCAATTTTGTATCCTCAAAACATGCAGAGTGAATTCATAAAAATATTTAACAAATAGGTATGTGAGGATCTAAATAAATTGTCTTATGGAAGTAAATTGAAGTATGATAATTTAACTAAAGGAGAAAGAGAATCTCTAAAGGTATTAACAGAGGATATGGATATAATATATAGATGTGCAGATAAGGGGGGTGGACTAGTTATTCAGAATCAAAAGGATTATCTCAAGGAAGCGTATAATCTTCTGAATAACAAGGACACATACCAACTCCTCACATTTAATCCAACCTTAAATTATAAGAAATAACTATTTGATCATTTATGTATTGCAAAACAGGAAGGCATTCTTAACCAAAATGAATTTAGCTATTTATAAGAGGCATATCCGAAAGTGGCTTGCTTTTACCATCTGCCGAAAATTCACAAAGACACTAAGGAACCTCCAGGAAGACCCATTGTGTCTGGCATTGGGTCACTATGTGACAACATGTCGAAATACATAGACTACTATCTACAACCTTTAGTAAAGTTAATTCCAGCATATATTAGAGATACAGTGGACGTTATCACAAAATTTGAGGGAATAAATTGGGCACCAAACTATTCATGGGTGACCTGTGATGTCTCGGCTTCATATACTAGCATATCCTATGATAAAGGGGTTTCAGTTATTGAAGAAGAATGCCTAAAAGGAAATTTTTTACCTGTCCATTCAAAGTTTTTATCTGAATCAATTTATTTTATCCTTTCGCATAACTATTTTCTTTTTGAAAATAAGTTTTATAAACAAACACAGGGGACGGCGATGGGGACAACTTTTGCCCCATCGTACGCAAATTTATATATGTCCAATTATGAGGAACAGAGTATATGGAATAATAACCCATATTTGAAACATATTTATATGTACTATCGATATATAGATGACATCATTTTAATTTGGCAAGGGGAAGTACAAGATATAGATAAATTATTAGAACATATGAATAAAAATTATTTTAATCTAAGGTTTACTCATGTGCATTCACAAACGGAAATTAGTTTTTTAGATCTAACACTCTTTGTAGATCAGAATAAAATAGCAGTAAGAAATTATAGAAAGGACACAGATAGGAATGGCCTACTAAATGCTAAGAGTGGCCATTATAAACGATGGAAAAATAACATCTCACTAGGCCAGTATCAATGCATTAAGCGTAATTGCACTAATGTCCAAGACTATAATCTAGAAGCTGAAAATGTAACTAGGAAGTTTGAAGACAAGGGTTATAACAAACACCACTTGTCTAACATGAGAAATAAAGTAGACCGAATGGATTGGAAACAAATGTTGGAAAAAATAAGCAAGAATAAAAAGGAGCAGACAATGGATAACCTTAAACCTAAATTCATTACAAAATATAACAACCAACATCACGTGATTAAAAAAATACTGAATAAACATTGGAATGTATTGCAATTAGACCCTATTCTAAATAAATCGATAGGAAGCAGGCCCCAAATTGTTTTTAGAAAAAACAGGGACTAAAAGAACATCTTGGCTCAAAGCAAACTTAGAAGTAAACCATCTGTAAAAATCTCTGATTGGGGGAGCAGTCGTGGAACATTCAAATGTAAAAGAAAAAATTGCTTAATGTGTCCACATATAGCAAAAAATCATAATGTTATTGAAAACCATGATAACTCCAGGAATTTCTCAAACAAAAACAGATGTACATGTATGAGTACACATGTAGTGTACCATTTGAAGTGCAAATGTAATTGTATCTATGTGGGAAGAACAAAAAGAAAGATAAAATATCGTTTCCGTAAACATCTGAATAATATAGAAAAGGGTTTGAAGACACACAGTGTCTCGCAGCACTGGTTCATAACAGTTATCCCAAGGACCTGGAGATTAAAATTATTGAGTGGATCCCTCCTAATATATGGGATACCAATAGACTGCTAAAGTTGCGCCAACGAGAGACATTTTGGATTAAAAAATTAGATTGCCTTTACCCTCAAGGATTAAACATTGATCTGGATATTCAGGCTTTCTTAACATAAATGTATCTATGTAGTTTATACACAATGTCTAAATCTCTCCATTTTTAATTTTTAATGTTTTATTATAGATTCATTTTTATAATAAGGATCTGCTGCATATAGTAGTAGTGGTGAAGAGAGTAGAGTATAGGTAAGCCCTTTTTCTTATATATTTATTTATGTTTTTTACCTTTGCACATATAAAATGTTGTATGGTATATTTATACATTGTATTTTAATATGAAATTTTAGCACAATATGTATTTTTTTCAAGTATGTATAGTTTATTGCTTATTTCTATGTGTACAATATGAAATTGAATTTTTTGTAATATACTAATATTTCGTATGGAACCGTTAGAGTTAATATGAAATGAGGTAATTCACCCTGCCTTTAAAAGACAGGTAGGAGGTGTCTATTATCACTCTTGAAAAAGTTCCAAGGCGGAACGAAACGTACGTCGAGTGGGCATACATAGTGTGCAGTATCTGGCTCCTGTGAGGCCACTGTTAGTGTCTGCAACGTCACACGCAAACACTAAGTGGGCTGAGGACCTAGAATATATAATATATCTACATATTGAACGCTCTTGAGGACCCGGTATACTACGGTCAAGTAGTGGTCCAAATGTGGAGGTTTTTCTGACACATATACAGACTTGAACGGCTTTGTATACAATCTCGCTGTATAACCAATAGCGAGTGGGCCTTAGACCAAGCACGCATCAGACTGGTCCATCTGGGAACACACACCCCTCCAGCCGGGTCGCAGACGCTCCATCTTGGAAAGAGTGGTATCGGAGCTGTAAACACAGGAACTGGAGACAGCACCAAGGTTTAACCTTACACAGCTTGTATATATTTTTAACATTGTGAGTGCGATTCTTGTTTTATGCAGAATATTAAAGTTACATATTTAATCTGCACTTAGATGCGGTGGACACTTCTGTCTTTTTTTGTTACTACTTAAATGTTGATCGTTATAAAAACATCTAGCTATATTAAGCCCTTGATAAAAGCTGAGGGCTTATAGTTATAAGGAGGCGGATCTTTTAAACAGATTTTTGGCGTGATTTATGAGCGCAAAAAAAATGGTGCAGTGATGTCACGAGAGACTGCAAAAACATGCAAAGCGGCGAGCGTGCTTATGTGAGAGCTCAATTCTACATGTCGGCTCAGAAACAAAAAGGTATTAACCTCAAATGAGCTGTTGCTAGTTTAAAAACTGCCACAATCACCAAACCCTAGTCTTTACAAAATACCATTTTAACACAAAAGGGGAATACCACCTGTCCCTGGGCGGTATATAAACAAGAACTTAAAATTTAAGTGCCCAATTCATAGCTATGAGTGTCCATAGATAATGAAAGTAATACTTACCTTTGATTTTAGACACTCATTCACTGAAAGCAGACAGCCAACCAGCAGAGATATTGGAATAGGAGTATAATGTTAATCTGTAAAGGGAGGCAGAAGATGAATCCCTGCGACCGAATTTACAGAGAGCCTATAAAAAGATTTCCCGTGAGGCGAAGACAAGGTAACATGAGGCAGTACTCCCATCACTTGCATCTGACAAGCACTGTACACTGAGGGGAACCGGGCTTCAATATGCTCTGAAGCGCCTTTCACTGAAGAATCAAGCATATCATGCTTCAACCACCTCCTAAGGAGGCAAAGTTTAAAACTGAGGTATGTGTGAGGTGTGCAGGTTATTCATAGGCTTTTGAGGTTTAGGAAATTTGCCTTCTCCTGGTAAGAATGTATATCCCATACCTAACAGTTAGTGGACTCTCGCCACCTATATGAAAGAATGCCATTTGTGTGTTCAGCTGTTACATCTGCA
Organism: Bombina bombina; assembly: GCF_027579735.1. Lineage (NCBI taxonomy): Eukaryota > Metazoa > Chordata > Amphibia > Anura > Bombinatoridae > Bombina > Bombina bombina. The sequence goes on from NC_069499.1 coordinate 1,243,936,422, forward strand.
AAAGGTGGTTACTCTGATGTGTCAACAATTCAAATGTCATGATTTCTAATTTTTTTATATTCAATTGTTTATTTGAACTATGCTTTAATTTCAAAGTACACTGAGACATTAAACACCTTGAGATGGTAATATAAAGTGATAAATCATATACATAAAAAAACTCTGCAATATACTTTCATTATTTATTTTGTCCCCTTTTTCTGTAATTCCATTCAAAAATTGTGAGCTTTTCAGCTCCTGTTAGAAGTGGAAGTTCAGAACACTGTTATATTATACTCAGCCATTGGCTGGACCCTCTAGTCTAAATATGAAAAAAAATGTCTTAATGGAACACTGAAATAACTGCTCCAATTAATTGTATCCGGACCAATATCATTTAAATACTCCCATCAGAAATATAATAGCGCAACTCAAATGACCGGGCTTGTGAAACCCACTTAAATTAGTAAAGCTTACAGTGTTGTGCGTGTATACAGGACAATACACCTCAATAGTTCCTATTCAATATTGCTTAAATCTTGATATACCCAATGGGCAAAAGCAGTTATGTATTTCTGAGTTCAATAAAGCGGACAAATATTAGCCCTTAGCAATATGAATAATACAGTAATGATAGTGCAATAATACTTGTGTCCATGCAATTATGTCTCTGATACATGTATCTCTCACCCGGCAGTCCCGAGACCTCTCTGCTCCCTTCAGTGTCCTTCTGATGCACCTCAGGTCCCAGTTCGTAAGACGGCGGCTCCAGGACTCCTGTCCATCCACTCCACACAGATTGAGCGTTCTCCGTGTCCTTACGTCAGTAGCGACGTCACTTCCTTGACGACTGGTGTATGTCTGGATCACTATGGGCGACTGGGTCTCAATACTTGTTCTCTGCAGCTCCTGTTGCTAACCCCAAGTACTTGCACAATCAAAACGGATAAAAAAACAGCATATATCCTTGAATATCCTAATGCAGTGTTATGGTCCAAAATACTGATGGAAAAAGGAGTATAAAGTCCGGATGGCAGTGCAGCTTCGGTTACTGACTTTAGGCAAATAATATCATATATATAAAAAATAGGCAGTCAGTAGCTAGTTTAAATAAAATGTAACTTTTATTGAGCACTAAAACATGGAGGGTTAGTACCCTTAAACACTACTGTAATGCAGGAGCAGTATGTAGGGAATTAGTGTCTAGTTCCACTCAGTCTCACAAGTAACGGGGTTAGAAATAAGATAACCCCTATTCAGTTCATTGACTGAGGGCCCAAAAGGGAAAAAGCAGATTGGTAGTGTGCAATATTCACTGTAAAATATAGTTATGGGAGCAGAATTAGTCACCTTCTTATAATGAAATAGTTGATTCACAGAAGTTAGTATGCAGATATGATACAGTTGGTAAGTTGTGCACAAACATATAGCTGATGTAAAACGGTTGTTTTATCAAACAATTACCTTCTATTTGAGAGATTACGGTAAACACAGGTAAGTAGCTTGAACAACATTACAACAGTTCAGGTAGGAGATATGACAAGTTTTACCTTGGTCTTTATGCTTGGTAACTGCAGATGAATAGTGCAGTCTGATTTTCCTAATCACCACTGTGAAGAGGGAGAGGTGTACCTCTGCAGGGAAGCTTGTGAGAGTGCAGCTGACAGGCTGCAGCGTAGGAAGCACGAAGGACGCTTGTGAGATAGTGACACAGCAGGACTGTGGTAGCTTCAGTAGAGGCCGCTGGAGGTTTGCACCAGAAGTGGATGCGTAGTTAGAGGTGAGCTAAATCGACTCTTTTAGTTCTGAGGGTGAAACTGTAATACTTTACAAACAAGGCAAAAGGTAAATAAGCAGCAGATAGGAGTAAAGATGCCAAACACAGGTTAGTAACGTAGTACCAATAAAAGCACAAAACAGCAAAAAGTAATCCTTAATACTTATTGTAATCCAGGCTTAAGTGGAGAGTAGGGAAGATCCAGAAATCCTACCTACAAACAATCCTAAGCAAGGTGTGGTAGGAAGGAGGAGCCTTATATAGGCAGGTAACTTAAAGGTACAGGCCATAACCATGACAGGAGCCCCCCAAAAGAGCCACTCCGAGGCTCAAGGCTTAGGGCGGTCAGGGTGTCGCCTGTGAAACAAAGACACCAGTCTGGGAGCCGAAAGATTGGAAGATGGCTCCCAAGAATCTTTGTCTTGAGAGAATCCCTTCCAATGAATGAGGTACTGAAGGGTGTTGTGGAAATACCTGGAATCCAATATGGATTGAATCTCATATTCCGGCTCAAGTGAAGGAGAAGTAGAAGGAAGCACAGGAGTAATGGAAGTGACATCGGAGAGACAAGGTTTCAACAGAGAAACATGGAAAGTTGGATGTATGGAGAGATCCTTCAGCAGGTCCAGAGTGACAGCGTTGGGATTGCCAATTCTTGAAATAGGAAATGGTCCAATGAAAAGAGAACCAAGTTTTCTGGTTGGAACTTTAAGATGTAAGTTTCTGGTGGAGAGCCAGACGTAATCCCCAATTTTATAGAGGGGTGGATTCCGACGTCTTAAATCGTAATAAGTCTTGTGATGAGATTGTGCATCTTTGAGGTTCTCTTGGATAATTTTGAAATGTTTAGCAAGTTCATTCATCATATCATTTACCAATGGTGAAAGTGTTTCGTCTCTGGGGTGAAGGTGGAATCTAGGATGAAAGCCATAGTTAGCATAAAAAGGTGACATTTTCAGAGATGAATTGATGGTGTTGTTGAAAGCAAATTCAGCTGTGGGCAAGAGAGATGTCCAATTATCTTGGAGTTGTGAACAATAGCATCTTAAATACTGTTCAAGAGTTTGATTTGTTCTCTCTGTTTGACCGTTTGTTTGTGAATGGTATGCGGTGCTTAGCCTAGGTTGTATCTTTAGAATTTGACATAAATGTCTCCAAAATCTAGAGGTGAATTGAGAACCCCTATCCGATGTGATGGTGTCAGGAAGGCCATGGTACCTAACGATGTGAGTTAAGAAAAGTTGTGCTGTTTCAGATGCTGTTGGTAGTGAATGACAGGGAAGGAAATGTGCCATCTTTGTAAATAAATCTACTACCACCAGGATGCAGTTGTTGTTGTTCGAAGGAGGAAGGTCTACGATAAAATCCATTGCAATGTCCTTCCACGGTCTGTCTGGTATGGGTAAAGACATTAATAACCCATATGGATGTGATCTGGAATTCTTGGTAATAGCGCAGATAGGACATTCCTTTACATATTGCATGATATCAGTGTTCATATTAGGCCACCAGAAATCCCTTTTTAGAAGTTCTGTAGTTTTATGTATGCCAGGATGTCCTGAGATCATAGAATCATGAGTAGAATCGAGCAGCTCCTTACGTAACCGTGGGGGTACATAAGTTTTTCCCTTATGGTAGTATACTCCGTTACTAGCCTTAACTAAGGACAGGTTAGGCATGGAGAGATCTTGTTCTTGTGAAAGTCTCATTTAAGAGGTAGAATCTAGTGATAGACCAATAAATCTATCTTGAGGAATTATAGATGACACTGATGGAGATGAGATAGGTTTTAGATCCTTCCTGGACAAAGAATCTGCCTTTCCATTTTTACTTCCAGGGCGGTATGTGATGATATAGTCAAATCTGGAGAAGAACAAACTCCATCTGATCTGTCGGGCTGATAGAGTCTTATTTGTTTTCAAATATTCTAGGTTTTTATGATCCGTTTAGATCAGTATAGGTAAAGATGTACCCTCTAGGAGATGTCTCCAGAACTCAAAAGAACTTTTAATAGATAAATGTTCTTTCTCTCCAATGGGATAGTTTAATTCAGATGAGGTCATGATTCTGGAGAAAAACCCTACTGGATGAAGAGGGGACTTAGGTGACTTACGCTGTGATAGAATGGATCCCAAAGCGTAGTCGGAGGCATCCACCTCAAAGATGTATTGTAAAGAGGAATCTGGGAATTTAAGTATGGGAGCTGATGTGAAAGCCTTCTTTAGGTTTTTAAAAGCTAGGTCGGCTTCAATACTCCATACAAAGGGAGTCTGTTTGCTTGTCAATGAGGTAGTGGTTTAGCCAAACGAGAAAAATCTTTTATAAATTTTCTATAGAAGTTGGAAAATCCAATAAAACAATGTACATCTTTGATGTTCTGAGGAATAGGCCATGATGTTATAGCCTCAATCTTTTTGTTTTCCATCTGTATACCTTTAGGGGATATGATATAACCTAAAAAGGATATAGTATCAGTATTAAAAATACACTTCTCAGATTTGGCGTAGAGAGAATTTTACCTGAGTCTTTGCAGAACAATTTTGACATGTTCTATGTGTTGTTCTGTAGTCTTTGAATAAATGAGTATATCATCTAAATATACTATTAAACACACATCCAGGATGTCTCTGAAAAGGTCATTAATAAAACATTGAAATGTCGCTGGGGCGTTGCATAACCCGAACGGCATAACCGTATACTCGTACAACCCATACCTAGTACGGAAAGCGGTCAGCCATTCGTGCCCAGACTTTATTCTGATTAGATTATATGCGCCTCTAAGGTCAAGTTTGGTGAAGATTACAGCCCCCTGAAGTCGTTCTATTATCTCAGGTATAAGAGGTAATGGATACCTGTTTTTCTTTGTACGGCAATTTAATTCCCTATAGTCGATTATAGGTCTTAATGTGTCGTCTTTGTTTCGTACAAAAAACATACCTGCTCCAGCAGGAGAGGTTGAAGGTCTTATAAACCCTTTCCGTAGGTTGTCATCTAAATACTGTTTTAAATGTACCAACTCTGGTTCAGAGAGAGGATATATATGCCCATAAGGTATGACAACCCCTGGGAGTAACTCAATCGGGCAGTCGTATGGTCTGTGAGGTGGTAATTTTTCTGCCTCAACTTTGTTAAAAACATCTGAAAACTCAGAATAACAGTCAGGTACTGGGTGTTCTGCAACAGTGGTTTGGAGAATATGTGTGGAATGGTTACATGTCTTTAGACAGTGGTCAGAAACAAAATTTATTTGTGAAGACTTCCAGACTATATGCGGTTCATGTGTTTGCAACCAATGTAACCCAAGAACTAATGGAAACAAGGGAGAGGCTATAACATCAAATGACACGTATTCCTTATGACCAGAACTGGTGGTCATTAGTAAAGGTATAGTGCGATGGGTGATAGGGCCAGAGGAAATAAATGAACCATCTATAACTCTGATAGCCAGTGAATCACATCTTTTTATTAAAGGTATATGGAACATTTCAGTGAAAGCCTTATCAATTAAATTGCCAAAAGTTCCTGAGTCAATAATGGCTCGTGTCGGGACTTTTTGGGTATGCCACTGTAAGGAAACAGAGATGTTACAATGAGAATTATGAGATGAGTGATGAACAGAAGTAAGGCACTTGGTATGTAGCTTACCCTTCTGTTTAGACAGACTGGGGCATTCCTTGACTGTATGGTTCTTGGAGGCACAATAAAGACAAAGATTATTAGTTCTTCTTCTGTTCTTTTCCTCAGGGGAAAGAGGTCCTTTCGTGAAGGCGACCTCCATCGGCTCATCAGTACTGCGTTGGGTAGGTCCTGATAATGTTGGTGTGGTTGGTTTCCTCCAGGTATAATCTGAAAATCCTCTTTCGTGTCTTCTTTCACGTAAGCGACGGTCTATAGTGACAGCTTGTGTCATGAGCTCTTCTAAGGTGCTTGGCTAGCGAGCTCATCTTTTATGGGGTCAGAGAGTCCATGGCGGAACTGAAAAAATAAAGCTGCTTCGTTCCAGAGTGTGTCTGGTGCCCATCTCTTAAAATCTGAAACATAATCTTCGGCTAGGCGTTTGTTTTGCTTGAGTGCCCGGAGGGCAGTTTCAGCAGAACTCTGTTTGTTTTTATCTTCATAAAGAAATGACATTTTGTCAAAAACTGACTGGAGAGAATCCAGTACCGGATCGTTGGTCTCAAAGAAGTTATTTGCCCAGGTCTTGGGTTCTCCTTTGAGATATGATATTACAGTTAGCACTTTAATGCGTTCTGTGGGATAGGTTTTTGGTTTCAGGGAGAAAAAAAGCAGGCAGGAATTTTTAAACTCCCTGAACTGGCTTCTTTCCCCTGAGAATCTTTCTGGGGGACAAACCTGGGGTTCAGGTTGTGAGTCTGAGGCGGAAGGCCTCTTGTCCACATGATCCCTAATCACGGTTCTAAAGTATTGATTCTCTGATTGGATCTCTCTAATTCCTTAAATGAGAATATCCATATTCTGAGTGAGTGCACTCACTTTGTTAGTGAGGTCTGCTAATTCCATTATAACTCCCACTTTCTATGGTTTAGGATTATGTAATGCAGGAGCAGTATGTAGGGAATTAGTGTCTAGTTCCACTCAGTCTCACAAGTAACGGGGTTAGAAATAAAATAACCCCTAGTTCATTGACTGGGGGCCCAAAAGGGAAAAAGCAGATTGGTAGTGTGCAATATTCACTGTAAAATATAGTTATGGGAGCAGAATTAGTCACCTTCTTAAAAAAAAAAAAAAACAGCATATATCCTTGAATATCCTAATGCAGTGTTATGGTCCAAAATACTGATGGAAAAAGGAGTATAAAGTCCGGATGGCAGTGCAGCTTCGGTTACTGACTTTAGGCAAATAATATCATATATATAAAAAATAGGCAGTCAGTAGCTAGTTTAAATAAAATGTAACTTTTATTGAGCGCTAAAACATGGAGGGTTAGTACCCTTAAACACTACTGTAATGCAGGAGCAGTATGTAGGGAATTAGTGTCTAGTTCCACTCAGTCTCACAAGTAACGGGGTTAGAAATAAGATAACCCCTATTCAGTTCATTGACTGAGGGCCCAAAAGGGAAAAAGCAGATTGGTAGTGTGCAATATTCACTGTAAAATATAGTTATGGGAGCAGAATTAGTCACCTTCTTATAATGAAATAGTTGATTCACAGAAGTTAGTATGCAGATATGATACAGTTGGTAAGTTGTGCACAAACATATAGCTGGTGTAAAACGGTTGTTTTATCAAACAATTACCTTCTATTTGAGAGATTACGGTAAACACAGGTAAGTAGCTTGAACAACATTACAACAGTTCAGGTAGGAGATATGACAAGTTTTACCTTGGTCTTTATGCTTGGTACCTGCAGATGAATAGTGCAGTCTGATTTTCCTAATCACCACTGTGAAGAGGAAAAGGTGTACCTCTGCGGGGAAGCCTGTGAGAGTGCAGCTGACAGGCTGCAGCGTAGGAGGCACGAAGGACGCTTGTGAGATGGTGACACAGCAGGACTGTGGTAGCTTCAGTAGAGGCCGCTGGAGGTTTGCACCGGAAGTGGATGCGTAGTTAGAGGTGAGCTAAATCGGCTCTTTTAGTTCTGAGGGTGAAACTGTAATACTTTACAAACAAGGCAAAAGGTAAATAAGCAGCAGATAGGAGTAAAGATGCCAAACACAGGTTAGTAACGTAGTACCAATAAAAGCACAAAACAGCAAAAAGTAATCCTTAATACTTATTGTAATCCAGGCTTAAGTGGAGAGTAGGGAAGATCCAGAAATCCTACCTACAAACAATCCTAAGCAAGGTGTGGTAGGAAGGAGGAGCCTTATATAGGCAGGTAACTTAAAGGTACAGGCCATAACCATGACAACTACAGACTAACATGTTTCGGCTAGATGCCGTACTCATAGTCCCTAAAATCCAATGCAAACATTGAGACTTAAAAACCCACCTCCAGATTCTGATTGGTGGAAAGTTCAGCACAAGTTTAAAGGTACAGTCAGAATTGTTCCAATTATTAATGATAATACATTTTCATATAAACACATAACCTACAATAAATAGATCACCATTGTAGATCTATTCATATTTAGAAAAGAAGAATACAAAAATATATAATTAATGTGGAATTATCATCAACACATTTTTGCACATTTTGATGGACTATTGGAACAAGCATGTGCTTTTTCTCTCATATTTTTACTGATCCTATTACCTAATGTTCCAAACATCAATATTTATTTAATTAATTTAATATTTCTTTATGTTAAGAGAAAAGAGATACATGAAATATGATTCTTCCTTGTTCAATATGTGAACAAATCAAAGTGGAGACATGGACACTGAATCTTAAATATGAGGGTATTCTAACTCAAGGTGTAAAGCAACATCTCATGAAGTAAGGTGCACTGGATGTACACATACACACATAAACACGTGTGCAGAGATAGAAATATATATATATATATATATATATATATATATATCAGGGCTCAAAACTTCAGGTTGTAAGCTACTAGCCAGGCCAAAATGTTACTCGCCACTTCAGATCCTACATACTACCTGCCCATACCCACTACTCCACCCCCTCTTTGCATATGTTTTGCTATTGTAAAACACATTATTGTGCATTGATTTTTAATATTTTTTTTATTTTATACCTTAAATTAAATAATTTTAGATACAATAATAGTTTAACACAAATAAGTGCATAGCAGTTAGCAACATTAACTTGGTGGTTCTAGGCAAGACAATAGGAATTTGTTGAAGTGAGAGAATGAAGAAAGAGAGTGCTGACTGTCATGGAAGGTCATTATTTTTTATTTTTTTAATCATCATCTCTCCTCTCTTACTTATATGTCTCCCCTCCCTTCTCTCTTCAATCTCTCTTTTTACCTTCTCCCTTATCTCTCAGGCCATATCTTATCTTTCCCCTCTCATAACTTTTTACTTTTGTTTTTTTTTCTCAATTTTCTCTTAAAGCTATTTTCTTCTCCACTTTTACTTTTTGTCTCTCTCTCTCTCTGCCCCCCATTTACCCACTCAGAAGTAACAGTCTAAGCACCAATGGTGTTCCTACAGCCCTAGAGGAATAACATATTATTGCCCTTTCTAGGATATATAATATTCCTTCAGCTAATATGTTTAGCACATAGACCAAAATGTGTGTTTGTTAATGCTGCAATAGGAGTGTAAATTATTTCACTCACTAACTTTTACTTGCCACCCTTAAATTTCCACTCGCCAATGGCTAGTAAAGAGTGGAATTTTTGAGCCCTGTATATATATATATATATATATATATATATATATATATATATATATATATACGTCCCTCAGAGGAGGGGAAGGGGCAAATCTAACACCAGTAATTGATGAAATCATTTTCAGAATTCAGTCCAAAAGGTAACTTGGTCTAAAAAACCAGTACATCTCTTGTCTGGACAGTATCTGATACTTGTCCCCTCCCCTCCTCCGGGCCTATACCCTCTCTATTACCATCCACCTGAGAGAATTGATTTTTTTTGTCGTGGACCCTCACAAAGTGATCCACCAAAGGGGTGCTGATCTTGCCCACATTAATAGTGGACAAATGTTCACGAACACGTGAGCCATTTAGGATGTTTGTACTGGAGATAACCAAGTTTTTGTTATCTCATAACTTTTTCAGTTTAAAGGTGAGTTCTATCTGCAGAAATGTGGGACTGCAATGGGCACTAGGTTCGCCCCCACATACGCCAATCTATTCATGGGCTGGTGGGAGTGGTGCCACCATTTATGCCGATAGTAACCCATTTAGGCCAGCCATTAGAATGTACCATCACTTTATAGATGATCTCTTGTTCATCTGGAAGGACGGTGAGGATTCAGCAAGAAGGTTTGTAGAATTTGATAAACAAAAAAGTAAATTTATGCTTACCTGATAAATTTATTTCTTTTACGATATGACGAGTCCACGGATTTCATCCTTACTTATGGGATTACGCCTCCTGGTCAGCAGGAGGAGGCAAAGAGCACCACAGCAGAGCTGTATATATAGCTCCTCCTTTCCCTCCCACTCCAGTCATTCGACCGAAGTTAGGAAGAGAACGGAAAAGCCAAGGTGCAGAGGTGACTGAAGTTTAACAAAAATAAAGACCTGTCAAAAAAATTAACAGGGTGGGCTGTGGACTCGACATATCGTAAAATAAATAAATTTATCAGGTAAGCATAAATTTCCTTTTTCTTTTACAAGATATGACGAGTCCACGGATTTCATCCTTACTTATGAGATACAATACCAAAGCTATAGGACACGGATGAAAAGGGAGGGACAAGACAGGCACCTAAACAGAAGGCACCACTGCTTGAAGAACCTTTATCCCAAACACAGCCTTGGATGAGGCAAAAGTATCAAATTTGGAAAATTTGGAAAAAGCGTGAAGAGACGACCAAGTTGCAGCCTTGCAAATCTGTTCAACAGAAGCATCATTTTTAAATGCCCATGAGAAAGTCACAGCCCTAGTAGAATGAGCCATAATTCTTTCAGGAGGCTGCTGTCCAGCAGTCTCATATGCAAAATGGATGATACTCTTCAGCCAAAAAGAAAGAGAGGTAGCCGTAGCTTTCTGACCCCTACGTTTTCCAGAAAAAACAAAAAATAATGAAGATGATTGAGGAAATTCTTTGGTCTCCTGCAAGTAAAACTTCAGGGCACAGACCACGTCCAAGTTATGTAACAGACGCTCCTTCTTAGAAGGAGGATTAGGACACAAGGAAGGAAAAACAATTTCCTGATAATTATTCTTATTAGAAACAACCTTAGGAAGAAAACCAGGTTTGGTACGTAACACCACCTTATCAGAATGGAAAACAAGATAAGGAGAATCACATTGTAAAGCTAAAAGCTCCGAAACTCTGCGAGCAGAAGAAATAGCAACCAAAAATAAAACTTTCCAAGATAACAATTTATTATCTATGGAATGCATGGGTTCAAACGGAACCCCTTGAAGAACATTGAGAACTAAATTCAAACTCCAAGGTGGAGCAATTGGTCTAAACACAGGCTTGATTCTAGTCAGAGCCTGACAAAAAGATTGAACATCTGGAACATCTGCCAGACGTTTGTGTAGCAAAATAGACAAAGCAGAAATCTGTCCCTTTAAGGAACTCGCTGACAACCCTTTCTCCAATCCTTCTTGGAGAAAAGATAAAATCCTGGGAATCCTAACCCTACTCCATGAGTAGCCCTTGGATTAGCACCAATAAAGATATTTACGCCATTTCTTATGGTAATTTTTTCCGCATCAGAGAACCCCCGCTTAGATAACATCAAGCGTTCAAACTCCAAGCAGCCAGCTGCAGAGAAATTAGATTCAGATGATGGATGGGTCCCTGAATAAGAAGGTCCTGCCTCAATGGAAGCTTCCACGGCGGCAGAGAGGACATGTCCACCAGATCGGCATACCAAGTCCTGCGAGGCCACGCAGGAGCGATGAGAATTACCAAAGCCCTCTCCTGTTTGATCCGTGCAATCACCCGGGGAAGGAGAGCAAACGGTGGAAACACATAAGCTAGGTTGTACGACCAAGACATCTATCAGTTCAGCCTGAGGATCCCTTGACCTGGATCCGTATCTCGGGAGCTTGGCATTCTGACGAGATGCCATCAGATCCAATTCCGGTCAGCCCCACCTGAGAATCAGGGTGGAAAAGACCTCCTGATGTAGTTCCCATTCCCCCGGATGAAACGTCTGTCTGCTCAAAAAATCCGCCTCCCAGTTGTCGACTCCTGGGATGTAGATTGCTGACAGATAACAAGAGTGAGCCTCCGCCCACCGAATTATCTTGGATACTTCTGTCATCGCTAAGGAACTCCTTGTTCCTCCCTGATGATTGATGTAAGCCACAGTCGTGATGTTGTCCGATAAATTTGGCCGAAGCCAACTGAGGCCAAGCCTGAAGCGCACTGAATATTGCTCTCAATTCCAGAATATTGATTGGAAGTAGAGACTCCAACTGTGTCCACACACCCTGAGCCTTCAGGGAATTCCAGACTGCACTCCATCCTAGTAGACTGGCGTCCGTTGTCACTATCACCCATGAAGGTCTGCGGAAGCACTTCCCTTGGGACAGATGATCCAGCGACAACCACCAAAGAAGAGAGTCTCTTGTCTCCTGATCCAGATCTAGTCTATGAGTAGACAAATTTGCATAATCTCCATTACACTGTCTGAGCATGCTCAGTTGTAGAGGTCCGAGATGAAAATGAGCAAACGGAATGATGTCTATTGCCGCCACCATCAATCCAATTACCTATATGCACTGAGCCACTGATGACTGAGGATTGGACTGAAGGGCTCGGCATGTATTCAGAATATTTTCATGGACATAGAGTCTATTAGAGTTCCCAGGAAAGGAACCCTTGTCTGTGAGATTAGTGAACTCTTTTCTAGATTCACCTTCCACCCGTGAGTCCTTAGAAAAGACAGAACCATGTTGATATGAGACTTGGTTAGTTGATAAGACGATACCTGGATCAGAATATCGTCCAGATAAAGCGCCACTACAATGCCCCGCAGTCTGAGAACCGCCAGCAGAGACCCTAGAACCTTTGTGAAGATCCTGGGTGCCGTGGCCAGCCCGAAAGGAAGAGCTACGAACTGAAAAGGTTTGTCCAGGAAGGCAAACCTTAGAAACTGGTAATGATCTCTGTGGATAGGAATGTGAAGATATGCATCCTTTAAGTCCACGGTAGTCATATGTTGACCCTCCTGGATCAATGGAAGAATTGTCCGAATCGTCTCCATCTTGAAGGATGGGACTCTGAGAAACTTGTTTAGACTTTTGAGATCTAAAATGGGTCTGAACGTTTGAGTAAAACCCCTGCCCCTGTTCCTGTGTTGGAATGGGATGAATTACTCCCATAGTGGAGAGGTCTTTTACACAACATAAGAATGCCTCTCTTTTTATCTGGTCTACAGACAATCGTGAAAGAAGAAACCTTCCCCTTGGGAGGGAATTTTTGAACCCCAGTTGATACCCCTGGGACACGATTTCTAGTGTCCAGGGATCCTGAACGTCTCTTATCCAAGCCTGGACAAAGAGAGAAAGTCTGCCCCCTACTAGATCCGGTCCCGGATCGGGGGCCGTCCCTTCATGCTGTCCTGGGAGCAGCAGTGGGCTTCTTGGGTTGTTTACCCTTGTTCCAAGCCTTATTGGGTCTCCTATCACTAACACAGGCAAAGAGAATGACTGGGGTGGGAGGGAAGGGAGGAGATATATATATATATATATATATATATATATATATATATATATATATACAGCTCTGCTGTGGTGCTCTTTGCCTCCTCCTGCTGACCAGGAGGCGTAATCCCATAAGTAAGGATGAAATCTGTGGACTCGTCATATATTGTAAAAGAAAGTGCATTATTTGGATCTAGAATTGAAAGGTTGGCCTGTGGGTAGCATTACGTCAGAGGTATATAGAAAACCTCTCTCAGGTAATAGTCTCCTACATGCGAAAAGCTGTCACCCCCGTCATGTGTCGTACTCAGTGGCAAAAGGACAGTTTGTCCGCCTTAAGAGGAATTGCACGCTAGCAAGCAACTTTGAAAAACATGCTGATGCTTTATATCATATATTGCATGACAGAGGCTATAGTGTAAATGTACTTAACAGGGCAAGGAGAGAGGTTACTAACAAGAGAGGTCTTGTTGAAAGAAAAAGTGAAATCTAAACATATGTCTGAACGTAAATTGACATTTGTTACAGATTATTCTGAACAGTATCAGGATATCTCCATCATACGTGGACACTTCAAGCTGATGCAGTTAAAAAGGGCTGTAGATTCTCTTATAGGAGGATTAAATCTATAGGGAGTTTGGTGTCTCCCTCACAGCTTAAGAAACCCGCAGCAACATCTCAATCATCATCTTGGCTTAGACATACGGGTACCTACAGATGTGGCTATTTGCAATGCAATGCTTGTGAATATGTCCATGTAGGTACATCCTTCTGTTCTTCTGTGACAGGGGAGACTTTTGATGTTTCCTCTTGCCTCAACTGCAGATCTACATTTTGTATCTACCTATTATGGTGCTCGATCTGTAATCTCCAGTATGTAGGACTAAATACACGAGAGGTACGCTCACGTATTCGTGAACATTTGTCCACTATTAATGTGGGAAAGCTCAGCACCCCTTTGGTGAATAACTTTGCGAGTGTCCACGACAAAAACTGCAATTCTCCCAGGTGGTTGGAAATAGAGAGGGTACAGGCCCGGAGGAAGGGACAAGTATCAGATACTGTCCAGACAAGAGATTACTGGATTTTTAGACTCCAGATCAAGTTACCTTTTGGTCTGTATTCTGAAAATGATTTAATCAATTACTGGTGTTAGATTTGTCCCTTCCCCTCCTCTGAGGGACGTGTGTGTGTGTGTGTATGTATAAATATATATATATATATATATATATATATATATATATATTTCTATCTCTGCACACGTGTTAGTATGTGTATGTGTACATCCAGTGAACCCTACTCTATGAGTTGTTGCTTTACACCTTGAGTTAGAATACCCTCATATTTAAGATTCAGTGTCCATGTCTCCACTTTGATTTGTTCACATATTGAACAAGGAAGAATCATATTTCATGTATTTCTTTTCTCTTAACATAAAGAAATATTTAATTAATTAAATAAATATTGATGTTTGGAACATTAGGTAATAGGACCAGTTAAAATATGAGAGAATAAGCACATGCTTGTTCCAATAGTCCATCAAAATGTGCAAAAACGTGTTGATAATTCCACATTAATTATATATTTTTGTATTCTTCTTTTCTAAATATGAATGGATCTACAATGGTGATCTATTTAATGTAGGTTATGTGTTTATATGAAAATGTATTATCATTAATAATTGGAACAAGTTTGACTGTACCTTTAAACTTGTGCTGAACTTTCCACCAATCAGAATCTAGAGGTGGGTTTTTAAGTCTCAATGTTTGCATTGGATTTTAGGGACTATGAGTCCGGCGTCTAACAGAAACTATGAGTCTGGCGTCTAGCAGAAACAGCTCCCACTGCTTTATAGACACTAAAAGTTTACACTTTTTTTGTCACTATTTAAACTAATGAAACTTTAAAAAATACATCTACATGTTATACTCAGACTAATCGTTTATGTGAATGCATCATTCTTTCTAGCATCTATTTAGTATGTAATGTCCCTTTAATTTCATAAATTTCTTTAAAAACGGGAGGTGTTTTTTTTGTTTTTTTTTACCAGTAGTGTATATACACAAACACAATCTAAAATGAAAGGAACTGTCAAAACTTGTACCAACAGATTTACATAACACCAGTCTAATTGTCATGTTAATATAAAGGTTATCATGATTATCTGAAATCACCAAGTGTGCATCTGTGGATTGCCCCCAACTCCCACACATGCATTTAAATTATTATAACACAAATGTAAAGCTTTAGGTCTTCAAAACAAATTATCTTTTTTTTATTGCAACAAAAAGAATAATTTAAAGTAAATTATTACCTAAACGGTAATAATACCGTTTAGGTATTATACCTCAATGGAAGGCACCACTGCTTGAAGAACTTTTCTCCCAAAAATAGCCCCAGAAGAAGCAAAAGTATAAAATTTGTAAAATTTGGAAAAAGTATGAAGGGAGGACCAAGTCGCAGCCTTACAAATCTGTTCAACAGAAGCATTGTTTTTAAAAGCCCATGTGGAAGCCACAGCTCTAGTAGAATGAGCCGTAATTCTTTCAGGAGGCTGCTGTCCAGCAGTCTCGTATGCCAGGCGGATGATGCTTTTCAACCAAAAAGAAAGAGAGGTAGCCGTAGCTTTTTGACCCCTACGTCTTCCAGAGTAAACAACAAATAAAGAAGATGTTTGACGGAATTCCTTGGACGCTTGTAAGTAAAACTTCAAGGCCCGAACCACGTCCAAATTATGTAACAGACGCTACTTCTTAGAAGAAGGATTAGGACACAAGGAAGGAACAACAATTTCCTGATTAATATTCTTATTTGAAACATCCTTAGGAAGGAATCCAGGTTTAGTACGCAAAACCACCTTATCAGAATGGAATATAAGATAAGACGAATCACATTGTAACGCAGAAAGCTCAGAGACTCTTTGAGCAGAAGAAATAGCAACTAAAAACAAAACTTTCCAAGATAAAAGCTTAATATCTATTGAATGCATGGGTTCAAATGGAACCCCTTGAAGAACATTGAGAACTAAATTCAAACTTCATGGCGGAGCTATAGGTTTAAATACAGGCTTGATTCTAATTAAAGCCTGATAAAAAGACTGAACGTCTGGGACATCCGCCAGCTGCTTGTGTAATAGAATTGATAAAGCAGAAATTTGTCCTGTCAAGGAACTAGCTGATAATCCCTTCTTCAATCCTTCTTGGAGAAAGGACAAAAACCTAGGAATCCTAACCCTACTCCATGAGTAGCCCTTGGATTCACACCGATAAAGATATTTACGTCATTTCTTATGGTAAATCTTTCTCGTGACAGGCTTGCGAGCCTGAATCAAAGTATCAATGACCGAGTCAGAGAATCCCCGCTTAGATAAGACTAAGCGTTCAATCTCCAAGCAGTCAGCTGCAGAGAATTTAGATTGGGATGTTGGAACGGACCTTGAATGAGAAGGTCCTGTCTCAATGGCAGTTTCCACGGTGGCAGAAACGACATGTCCACTAGATCCGCATACCAAGTCCTGCGTGGCCACGCAGGCGCTATTAGAATTACTGAAGCTCTCTCCTGTTTTATTCTTGCAATCACACAAGGCAGGAGAGGAAATGGTGGAAACACATAAGCCAGGTTGAACCAAGGTACTGCTAGAGCATCTATCAGTACAGCTTGGGGATCCCTTGACCTGGACCCGTAATGAGGAAGTTTGGAATTGTGACGAGATGCCATCAGATCCAATTACGGTGTGCCCCATTGACGAATCAATGATGCAAACACCTCCGGATGGAGTTCCCACTCTGATGACTTAGAAAGTCTGCTTCCCAGTTCTCTACTCCTGGGATATAGATTGCTGATAGATGGCAAGAGTGAGCCTCAGCCCATCGGATTATTTTTGAAACCTTTATCATCGCTAGAGAACTCTTTGTTCCCCCCTGATGATTGATATATGCAACAGTCGTGATATTGTCTGACTGGAATCTTATGAATTTGGCCAAAGCCAACTGAGGCCCCGCCTGAAGTGCGTTGAATATTGCTCTCAGTTCCAGAATATTGATTGGTACAGACTCCTCCTGAGTCCAAACACCCTGAGCCTTCAGGGAATTCCAGACTGCACCCCAGCCCAAAAGGCTGGCGTCCATCACCACTATAACCCATGCTGGTCTGCGAAAGCACAGTCCCTGGGACAGATGATCCTGTGACAACCACCAAAGAAGAGAGTCTCTGGTCTCTTGATCCAGATTTATCTGAGGAGATAAATTTGCATAATCCCCATTCCACTGTCTGAACATGCACAGCTGCAGTGGTCTGAGATGAAAGCGTGCAAACGGAACGATGTCCATTGCCGCTACCATTAATCCAATGACTTCCATACACTGAGCCACTGATGGCCGAGGAAGGGACTGAAGCGCTCGGCAAGTATTTAGAATCTTTGATTTTCAGACCTCCGTCAGAAATATTTTCATGTCTACCGAGTCTATCAAAGTTCCCAAGAATGGAACTCTTGTTAGTGGAACTAGTGAACTCTTTTCTATATTCACTTTCCAAACGTGAGTTCTTAGAAATGCCAACACAATGTCTGTGTGAGATTTGGTTATATGATAAGTTGATGCCTGAATCAAAATATCGTCCATATAGGGCGCCACTGCTATGCCCCGCGGCCTGAGAACCGCCAGAAGGGACCCTAGCACCTTTGTAAAGATTCTGAGAGCTGTGGCCAACCCGAAAGGAAGGGCCACAAACTGATAGTGTTTGTCCAGAAAGGCCAACCTGAGAAACTGATGATGATCCTTGTGAATAGGAATGTGAAGATACGAATCCTTCAAGTCCACGTTGGTCATATATTGACCCTCCTGGATCATTGGTAAAATTGTTCGTATAGTCTCCATCTTGAACGATGGGACTCTGAGAAATTTGTTTAGGCATTTGAGATCTAAAATCGGTCTGAAGATTCCCTCTTTTTTGGGAACCACGAACAGATTTGAGTAAAACCCCTGTCCCTGTTCTAGTTTTGGAACTGGACAAATTACACCCATGGTATAGAGGTCTTTTACACAGCGTAAGAATGCCTCTCTTTTTGTCTGGTCTACAGTCAAACATGAAAGATGAAATCTCCCTCTTGGGAGAAAATCCTTGAACTCTAGTCGATACCCCTGGGTCACAATTTCTAATGAGCTACCACAGTTTGTCTAGGAGCCAGGTCAATGCAGTTCTGATGCACTCCCTCTTGTTACACCCTCTCCAATAGGTGTAATAAAACCAGTTACCAAACACAAAAGAGATTGAGGGAGGCGCCCAAAGGGCTAACTGCTCAAAATATACCTATAAATCCAAATATTGATTGGAGTCACAACTATTTCAACCCGTGTGGAATCCACAAGCACACAATCAAAAATATATTAAAAATGAAAAGCAATCCAGCCGACAATAAATCAATTAAAAATTAATATTTATTCATATAAAATAGCAAACATAAATAAATCACTATTCACAACTAAAGTTACAAATGTATCAGACACCGGTGTCAGTTAAAAACTTAAAAATTATAATGTTGTCCAAAGACTCTTTCATAAAAACAATTCATTCACAGTCGATAATTCATTCACAATAGATAAGGTTTTCTACAAATATCTAAATTGATATCAAAGTTTCATATGTTTTACAGGTGTGTTTGTTTTAACACAATCTTAGAGAGTTTGAGCCTTTAAACCTTCATACGGTAACAAAGTCTCAACGTCCTGTTACTTTGTGACAGTGTGAGCAAAGGTTACGTTATTGAGACGTGTATACTCTTTCAAACAGTCTTAGTAACAAAAAAGAGATTTCCTTAGTGGTTCACAATCTTAGAGGGTTTGAGCCTTTAAACCTTCATACGGTAACAAAGTCTCAACGTCCTGTTACTTTGTGACAGTGTGAGCAAAGGTTACGTTATTGAGACGTGTATACTCTTTCAAACAGTCTTTGTAACAAAACAGAGATTTCCTTAGTGGTTCAGAGATATGTGGTACCTTAATTGACTTAGCCGAGTAAGGTTGATAATCCCTGGTACCTTCTAAGTCAGGCGTGTTGTATGATCCTCCGCCACTTTCAGATGCCGCTCGTCAGCGGTTGTTAGGTCCTGGAGCTTGTCTGTTTCGATGACACCAGCAGTCTGGTACACCAATCGTCTCCTTAAGTTCCAGTGTTGCAACACTGAGCTACACAGCTGCTTCTGTCTTTGTGAATATAGTGACTTAGAGGGTCAGAAACTTCATTTGCTGTCACTGTTCCATTGTAGCTCAATGTAAAGGCGTTCCTCTCAGGACTTTTCTCCCCCTTCCTGAACTCTAGTGCAGTGTGAGACATAGCAGACCTGATATAGATGAATACATGTTTACATTATGGCCCTTTAATAACTCTGATGAAACGAAACGGATCTGCAAAATCAATCTAAGGGTTAACAAATATGCCTTTAACATTCAATGCCTTTAAATAGCCCTGTTAACGGGCGAAACGCGTAGATTGATTTCCAGTTGTTCCCTGCAAAGGACTTTATTTTATCTCTTATCTAGGTACCTAGTTCAAGAATATCCAACCCGCGCGTGTTCCACGCTAAGTGCGGGCCTGCGGATTTCACCTCTTGCCTTTGGAATCGAAAACCAAGCACACAAGAAATCGGAGTGACAAGCAGTTTCCATACACGCTGACCGGGTTCAGCCCACGCAAGTAAACAGAGCAGTATTGCATTGGAGGATACCGCTTACCTGGACATATATCGGACAGTGTGAGTCTAATAAGATCGTATCAATCATCTTTACCCTAAGGTGTGTATTATGACTATTTGGACCACATCATAGGGAGTCACACAAGGAATAACAATCCAATTTCTCTATGTTATAACCATTTAATGGACAGGAACACATTTTTTCCTTGATCAGCTCATATAAGGAACATTGTTTCAAAAGTGTAGCTACTCACTAAAGTGTAGCCAATCACGCTGGAAAACTAACGCTCATCGAATATATGAACATAATTTATTAAGCTCCAGTATATATTTTTTATCTTTTTAAAGGTGGTATTCCAATTCATTTTTATTTTTATTAAGGGAGACGTCCCTTTTTAATATCAATTCTCGTCTATATTTCCAATTGCTATATAAATTGTATTTTAAAAAATTTTGTGAAGTAAAGTTATTAATTTGCCTTCTGTTGTTTATATTATTTTTGACTAAGTGTGGTGGGATCTTAGCTTTAGCGCCCTCTTATTCTTTCTATCTTTAAATAGAGGTGGAGCTGATGGTTGAAGTATCTTGACAAAGGCTTGTAAGAGCCGACACGCGTTGATCTACCTGCAGCTTCAACTGAGATTTGTTAAAGCCTGAAAACTGGTGTAGTGAGACTGCACTGAAATTGAATGCAGAGCAAACTCCCATAACCGCAACTCCAGCATTTCAAAAACCTGTCAGGTTATGCTGTTGGGGCGATAGGAGTAGAAAAATAAAAAAAAGTGCGCGCACTGGAACTTAAGGAGACGATTGGTGTACCAGACTGCTGGCGTCATCGAAACAGACAAGCTCCAGGACCTAACAACCGCTGAAGAGCGGCATCTGAAAGTGGCGGAGGATCATACAACACGCCTGACTTAGAAGGTACCGGGGATTATCAACCTTACTCGGCTAAGTCAATTAAGGTACCACATATCTCTGAACCACTAAGGAAATCTCTGTTTTGTTACAAAGACTGTTTGAAAGAGTATACACGTCTCAATAACGTAACCTTTGCTCACACTGTCACAAAGTAACAGGACGTTGAGACTTTGTTACCGTATGAAGGTTTAAAGGCTCAAACCCTCTAAGATTGTGAACCACTAAGGAAATCTCTGTTTTGTTACTAAGACTGTTTGAAAGAGTATACACGTCTCAATAACGTAACCTTTGCTCACACTGTCACAAAGTAACAGGACATTGAGACTTTGTTACCGTATGAAGGTTTAAAGGCTCAAACTCTCTAAGATTGTGTTAAAACAAACACACCTGTAAAACATATGAAACTTTGATATCAATTTAGATATTTGTAGAAAACCTTATCTATTGTGAATGAATTATCGATTGTGAATGAATTGTTTTTATGAAAGAGTCTTTGGACAACATTAGAATTTTTAAGTTTTTAACTGACACCGGTGTCTGATACATTTGTAACTTTAGTTGTGAATAGTGATTTATTTATGTTTGCTATTTTATATGAATAAATATTAATTGTTTATTGATTTATTGTCGGCTGGATTGCTTTTCATTTTTAATATATTTTTGATTGTGTGCTTGTGGATTCCACACGGGTTGAAATAGTTGTGACTCCAATCAATATTTGGATTTATAGGTATATTTTGAGCAGTTAGCCCTTTGGGCGCCTCCCTCAATCTCTTTTGTGTTTAGTCACAATTTCTAATGCCCAGGGATCCTGAACATCCCTTGCTCAAGCCTGAGCGAAGAGAGAAAGTCTGCCCCCTATTAAATCCGGTCCTGGATCGGGGGCTGCCCCTTTATGCTGTCTTGGTAGCAGCAGCGGGCTTCTTAACTTGTTTACCTTTGTTCCAAGCCTCGTTAGGTCTCCAGACTGACTTGGATTGTGCAAAATTCCCCTCCTGCTTTGTGGCGGAGGAGGAAGTAGAGGGTCCACCTTTAAAGTTTCGAAAGGAACGAAAATTATTTTGTTTAGCCCTCATCTTAACAGTCTTGTCCTGAGGCAGGGCATGACCTTTACCTCCAGTAATGTCAGAAATGATTTCCTTCAGTTCAGGCCCGAATAGGGTCTTACCTTTAAAAGGAATAGCTAAAAGCTTAGATTTTGATGACACATCAGCAGACCAAGATTTAAGCCATAACTCTCTACGCGCTAAAATGACAAAGCCTGCATTTTTTGCCGCTAATTTAGCCATTTGAAAAGCGGCATCGGTAATAAAAGAATTAGCTAGCTTGAGAGCCTTAATTCTATCCAAAATATCATCTAATGGGGTCTCAACCTTAAGGGACTCCTCTAGAGCCTCAAACCAAAAAGCTGCTGCAGTAGTAACTGGAACAATGCACACTGTAGGTTGTAGAATAAAACCCTGATGAATAAACAATTTCTTTAGAAGACCCTCTAATTTTTTATCCATAGGGTCTTTGAAAGCACAACTGTCCTCAATAGGTATAGTTGTACGCTTAGCTAGGGTAGAAATAGCTCCCTCCACCTTAGGGACCGTTTGCCAGGAATCCCGAATGGTGTCAGATATGGGAAACATTTTCTTAAAAGTAGGAGGGGGAGAGAACGGAATGCCTGGTCTATCCCATTCCTTAATAACAATGTCCGAAATTCTTTTAGGGACTGGAAAAACATCAGTGTAAGTAGGTACCTCTAGATATTTAT
The DNA here is from genome assembly GCF_027579735.1 of Bombina bombina. NCBI lineage: Eukaryota > Metazoa > Chordata > Amphibia > Anura > Bombinatoridae > Bombina > Bombina bombina. Next base: position 1,243,958,775 of record NC_069499.1, read on the forward strand.
CCATCTTACACAATTTCTCTGGTGGTATTACAATAGGGTCACAATCATCCAGAGTCGCTAAAACCTCCCGGAATAACAGACGGAGGTGTTCAAGCTTAAATTTAAAGGATGTCACGTCTGAGTCTGTCTGAGGTAACACATTTCCTTACTCTGAAAGCTCTCCTTCAGACAGCAAATCTCCGACCCCCAAATCAGAACACTGTGAGGGTACATCTGAAATGGCCAATAAAGCATCATAGGGCTCAGCATTTACCCTAATACCAGACCTACTGCACTTACCTTGTAAACCTGACAGTTTAGATAATACCTCTGTAAGGGTAGTAGACATAACTGCAGCCATATCTTGCAGAGTAAAAGAATTAGATGCACTAGAAGTACTTGGCGTCGCTTGAGTGGGCGTTAAAGGTTGTGACACTTGGGGAGAATTGGATGGCATAACCTGATTCTCTTCAGACTGAGAATCATCCTTAGAGAAAATATGCCATAGAAAGAGCGCTACAATATCCCTGCTAAGGTGTATATTGCTTAAGGTGGTGTCCACGATATGTTTAAAATATTATCATCGAAATATATTTATAAAAACCTTGGTATTTTTAAAACTCTTGATATATCTATCTTACAGTATATTATGGAGTAGTCGTATAGTGTATAAAATTATTATTAAATGAACAATCTTCTAAAATACAATAAATGTTTATACAATCTTGAAACTTACAATATATAAATATATAGAAAATAAATAAAATGTGATATCTAATGTCCTAAAAGTTCAGTAATAGGCAATACAATGATAAAAATGATAAAATGAATACAAAGCAATTGATTATCTAAGTTAAAAGATATGAAAAGCACAGTCCATGTGGTTCCAAAGGTGATGTGTATTTGTATATAGTTCTGGCAGAGTAGCCAGTTGGAGATAAGAATAGTGTCCAGATGAATATCCAAAGATGGTGAAACCCCAAAAAAAGTCAAATTGATATATGGTGATGATAATAGTGAAGCCGAGTGCAGTCCAAAGTGTCCAAAAAATATCTCGGGAGAGATGTCAAAAAGGTGTGTCCAAATATATGTGTATACAAAAAGGATCCAAAATATGCAAAAAATTTAATAAAAATCAAAAAATAGCGTTTGTATGGTGAAAAATATGTGGCCAAAAGAATACAAAAATACAAAAATAAAAATGCCAAGCAAAAAACAAATAAAAAAAGGTGTACACCTAAAAGAATATATATACAGGGATAGTCCAACGATGTTAGGATGGAAGGATAGAATGAGGGTGTACCCTCAGAGTATATATATCTGTTTTGCTTCCTTAGTGCACAGGAAATAAATAATTTTATCCCAATGAGTGTTGTATCCTAAATGTGATGGTGGTAGTGGTGTTATTATTTAACTCTGATGATAATCTTCTTTCATAAGTAGTAACTATAATCTTAAATATGACATCAGATTCCTATGAAAAATAAAAAGAGAAAAACATAGTGCAATATTGCCTCTATATTTAGAACAAAATAAGTATCCTGCTTACCATATATGCCTGAGCCGTAATACCAGTACAGTCTACGCGTTTCGGTCTGTGAGGACCTTTCTCAAGACTGGTACCGGCTATGTGGTGATGCTGCTTTAAATAGATTAGCTTGTTCAACTGGACGTTTGCAAAATTGCGCCAAAAAATTTTGCACCTAAAATTTGCACCATAAATAATAGGGGTATGTTTACCTTTGGCAATGTTTACCATGTTTAAGGCTGCCCTGTGTGGAGGCTCCATTACTTTGCCCCGGAAATATTCCAGAGTTCGAGAGTGTTTGAGCATTCGTCGCGTATTCCCTATGGTCGGGAATCGCCGGAAGTGTTCAAAACCGGAAGTTGCGTTGTGTCCCCTATACGCATTTCGGACTTGCGCCAAAATTGTGGCTTGTGGTCTGAGTCGGACTGATTTTCTCGGCGGCAAATAACATGTGATATGATTCCATACGTGTTTAGAGGGGTATTATGAGCTCAGGCATAAATGGATATTTACAGAGGATTTTGTGTGCCTATATTAACAAAGAGAGTCACGGCTTGACCGAATCAACTTAATCATATATAATTAAGTACAATTTTATCAGTTGAGACAAAGAGATTTTTATGCAAAATAATATATATATAAATATTTATATTTAAAAATATTTAAAATGCATATTTCTACTGTTATATATGGTTCTTAATAGACAGTCCAAACCAACGGATAATCATTTACATGGTGTAGGTGATCGGATTGTCTAAACTTAACCTTCACATATATGGTTGAGGTATTATGAATAAATTTGTAATACATATACACTTGTCTCACATATTAAATGGTTAAAATCAGTATAAAAAACCATAAAGATGGAAAAAATATATAATGTTCGATAAGCCATATAGAGGTGCAAATAGTACATTTCTAAAATTAAATTCCTAAGAATCCATAGGGATATGTAATAGATGCCCAAAAAACTATTCTTAAAATTCTATATGGATATATAATAGATATGTATGAATAATCTATATATGTGCAATGTTAAAAAACCATAAAAAAATAAAAGTAGATAAAAAAAGATAAAAATAGATGAAAATATAGAATGGTCGATAAACCATATAAAATAGAAGTACAAATGGTACATTCCTAAAAATCCATAGGGATATATAATATAAATACATTGGAGTAATAATATGTGTACGGTATGTCGCAGGTTATACTTTAAACCTTAAGATTTTTGAGTGCTTTGGAAATTAGAGCTTTTATATTTTAATCTAAACCTTTATATTCCAATATATTCCGTCTGGAAACCTTCCTAAAACTGGTAGATTGTGAGATAGGAGAGGGTATCTTGTGAAAGGAGCCTCCCCATCACAATCCACCTTTGTCCCCTTATTACTCTAATTAGAATAGTGAGTATCATAATAATTGAGGGGTCTTTCTGGTTTTAAGGAAGAGCGATGTCTAATAATGGTAGCATAATGGGATTATCTCAAGCACTCTTATAGTAGATGGAATATCTCCATGCTGCTATTAAAGCCCTTTGGGAAAATGCAGTCTAGGTGAAAAATCCATTTGGATTCTACTTTGAGGAGTTGCTTTTCAAAATCTCCCCCTCTCCAATTTTTCATTGGTTTACTAATACCCATAAATTTGAAGGTTTTGTTATTTCCATTGTGGACTTCTTTAAAGTGCTTATAGAGTGGGAAGTCTTCTTTTCCCCATTTTATCTGGAGTAGGTGCTCGTGGATCCTGTCTCTCAGTCTCCTTGATGTCTGCCCTATGTACTGCAGTCCACATCCACATTCTATCAGATATATGATGCCTGTATCATGGCCCCTTATTACCTCTTTCATTTCAAAAGACTCTTGTGTGACCTTCGATTTAAAATTGTATCCTTTCCTACCATGTTTACATGCTTTGCACGAATAGCATGGAAAGAAACCTTTCAGTTGTTTACCAAGTACATCTTTTATTTTATTTTTAGTAGTCGAAGGGATACTAGGCGCGATCATCGTTTTTACATTTTTTTTTTCACGCTATATGAACTTAGGGGATTCATTTAGGTCTCTCCCAATTATACTGTCCTCTATGAGGAAATGCCAGTGTTTCTTTATGATTCTCTCTATTAGGAATCTGTTTTCACTGTACTCCGTGATGAAAGGCACCTGTATTGTTTTATCCTCATTTATGTTTTTGTCTTTATATCTCAACATGGACTCTCTGTCCATTGTTTCCACCTCCTTCATTGTATTGTCCATGGTCTTTTCATCATATCCCCTGTCCAGGAATCTCTCTTTTAGGATTACCGATTGTTCTTTCCATTTTATAATGTTAGAACAGTTTTTCTTGATTCTCATGAGCTGTCCCTTAGGGATGTTAGACTTTCATTTTTGGTGGTGGCAGCTGGTTTGGTGGATGTAGTTACTGCAATCTACATACTTGAAGTATGTTGAGGTTGAGAGCCTTCCTTTCTCTACGCTTATATTAAGATCTAAAAAATGGATGTTGTTTTTGCTTACTTCATAAGTAAAATTCAGATTCATGGAATTTTTATTCATCACATTTATAGTGTATTCTAGGTCCTCAAGGGACCCTTTCCATATTATAAGGATGTCGTCTATGTATCTCTTGTAGATGACCAGGTCTGCGCCCGCTGGGCAGGAGTCCCAGAATATACTCTCCCATTTGCCCATGTACAAGTTGGCATATATGTGCAAATTCCACAGCAACTCCTACTCAGAGGAAATGAAAAGTCCTTGTATAGGTAAAAACATTTTCTTTATTGGTGGTGAATGCAGGATAAACCCATAAGGGAGCAAAGCTGCTCACATCAGCAGGAAAGAGTATCCGGTAGTGCAGGAAACAGCAGACATGTTTCGTGTGGGATCTCCACACTTGTTCACTGCTATGATCTGCACTTACCCGGATGCCCTAATTTAAGGGATACACTTAAACAATTAAATTAAACACACATGTGATAATTAACACTTTCCTGCCTGTATAGTAAAGTTGATACACAATTCATTAGTAAGTAGTGGCTATACATTTACATTTGATTACATATGAATAATATATAATAAATATTCAAAAATTCTATAGTGATATGCAAGGGATATGTAGTGGGGGATTAAAGCAGGACATTACAAATTCAGTTAAACAAAATGTTTATACTAAAGGTAATTAAATAAATAGATTGACATCTGACTCCATGTTTATTCCTAGAGGATGTCTGGTATTTAGTGTAAATATCCACTGTGCCTCTTTGTAACTAAGTTTGTACTCTCTATCTCCACCTCTCTTGTGTTTGGGGACATAATCAATTGCCTGAAAGGATGCCAATGATGAATCTGCATCGTGCATGTTTTTAAAATGTTTTGACACTGGTGTAAACACCTCGGGGTCATCAATGTCCCTAATATGCTCGAGTGCTCTATCCCTGAGCATCCTTTTGGTTTTTCCTACATATTGGATTTGGCACCCCCTACAGGTCAGAAGATATATTACGTGTGTAGAGTTACAATTTAAATTATATCTGATTTGATAGGTACTGTTAGAGACAGAGGATTTGAACAGTTCTCCTTCTGTGACATAGTTACAAGTCTTGCAAATTCTAGACTTGCATCTGTAAAAGCCTAGCCTTTTGGGTATCCATGTACACACATTGCGTTCAGGTAATTGAGAAGGGGCCACCATATTTCCTATGGTTTTTCTAGCCACGAATTTACATCCATTATTTGCCACTTTCTTCAAACTGGGGTCAGTGGCAAGGATGGGTAAACATTCTTTTACGACATTGCAGATTTTGTGAAATTCCTGACTATATGGAGTGCTAAAAATTAGCTTATTCCCACTAGTCTTTGTTTTGGAATGACCCAAATCAACACGTTTGTACTCCAAAAGAGTATCACGTGGTATTAGAGTGACTTCTTCTCTAGTAGTTTTTAGTAAATGAGTTGGATAGCCACGCTCAGACAGTCTCTTGTCCAAAATATCAATGTGTTCCTTATATGTTGCATCATTGGAACAGAGTCTTTTAGTCCGTATGTATTGGCCTTTTGGTATGGCTTTCAGGACGTGTCCTGGGTGGCACGATTTGTAATTTAAAATTGTATTGCCACCCGTTGGTTTCCTATAAAGACAGGTGTCAATAGTGCATGTCAATATATTTGCCCTAAGTTCAATGTCTAAAAATATAATTTGTGATTTTTGTTGCTCAAAAGTGAATTTGAGATTTCTTCATTGTCATGCAAATATTTGACAAAATTGACAACACTGTCTTCATCTCCATTCCACACCAGCAGCAGATCATCTATATACCGGCCAAAGTAAACAATGTGATTCTTGAAGGGGTTGTCACCTCCATAGACATGGAACAGCTCCCACCATCCCATATAGAGATTGGCGTAAGAAGGGGCAAACTTGGCCCCCATAGCTGTTCCACGTCTCTGGAGGTAACAACACCCCTCAAACAAAAAGAAATTGTGAGTAAGTAAAAATTCAATGGCCAGAATCAGAAATTGCTTAATGTTTTCCGAGTAATTAGAATGATTATAAAAAAGGAAAGAAACAGCATTTAATCCCTGCTGGTGTGGAATGGAAGTGTAAAGAGACACCACGTCTATGGTGACAAAGCGATAGTTTTGTTCCCACTTAATAGCCGATACAGCTCTCAAAACCTGGGTAGTATCTCTGATGTAACTCATTAGATTACAGACCAAAGGTTGTAAAAGGGAGTCAACAAATTCTGAGAGTGGTTCCAAAAGATAACCTACCCCAGAGATAATGGGACGTCCAGGGGGCCTAAGCGCATCCTTGTGCAACTTAGGGAGGAAGTAAAAAAATGGGTGTGAGTGGAGTTTTAGGGAGCAATGTATCCATTAATGAGGGTAAAATAATCCCCTTCTGGAGGCCAAAGATAAGTATATCCTCTACTAAGGGAGTATAGGCTACAGTAGGGTTAAAGGTTAACTTTTTGTAGACCTCTATATCATTGAGTTGCCTAAGAGACTCCTGTACATAATACTCCCTATCCATCACAACCACATTGCCCCCTTTGTCAGATTCTTTAATGACCAAAACTGAGTTGGACCACAGAGTTTTTAGGGCTTGGCGTTGTTCCAGCGCAAGGTTGCATCTAAACAAATCTTTTTTTCCTTTTGGTGTCAGAATGAATGTCTTCTGATAAGGCTATCAGTTTCTTTTCAACTGTGCGCTGGAAAACGTCTATATTTTTGCTCCTACTTTGTACTGGATAGAAGTGACTCTTTTTTGTGTGTGAAACAGATGGAAGTTTCATAGTGCTTTCACTAGGTTGTACATTTTCATTACAAAGAGAGATTAAATCCAAAACTGAGCATTGTTCATCAAACTTTAGACAATCTTTATTTATTTGTGTTAAAAGAGGGGCACACTCACTATGCACCTGTTCGGCACCATCCACACTGTCAGAAAAATGTTTTTTGAGAGTGAGCTTCCTCACAAATTTGTTTACATCGTGGATAGTGCCGAAAAGGTCAAAATGGGTGGTGGGTGAGAAACCAAGACCTAGGCTCAAAACCCCTACTTCAGTTTGAGTTAGGGTTACACTGGAAAGATTAACTACATTTCTCAAAGGTACCTCCTTGTCTGTGTTCTCGTCTGAATTCTGTTTTGTGTGCCTGTTTTTTCTGCCACCCCTCCTACCCCTTCTTGTTTTTTTCTTTTTGGCTTCGCCCCCAGACCTCTCTCGTTTTTTGAATCCATGTTGTTGCTACCTGGGTTGTCAAGCACTGATATGCTACTGGGTAGTGTTACTTCCTCACTAGAGTCAGGATCAGAGGTCTCAACATCATAGTCTGTTTCAGCAAAATGTACTTTCTTATTTCGTTTTACCAAATCTTTATGCTGATTAGTCCTATGAAACCTGCGACCATGATGTTGAGACCCCTGTCTGAATTGGTTCCATCTGTAAACCTTATCAAAATCATAATCTCTCTTGTCCCTGGAAAGTTTCTGTTTTTTAAACTCCCACAATTCCTTTGTAAACTTTGCCATGTTAGCTTCAAACTTACTATCATATGACTTAAAATTAATATCAACCTGAAAAGCAAGCAAGTCCTTTTGAACTAATTTCATTTGTTTAATTAGATCCAGTCTCTGTTGTTTTTTAAGCTCAATCAATAAGTCCATAAGAGCAAAAGAACAGGTGTTTAATACTTGGTTCCATTTGTTGATAAATTCTATATCAGTCACCACAAAGGAGGGAAACTTACGAATCCTAAGCCCCCTAGGTATTCTCAGTTGTTTCTTGTATAGTAAGAAAGTCTTAATGTCAAGGTCCAACTTAATGTCCCTTCGTCTCAATTCGTCAATCTGAAAGAATAATCCGTCCAATGTGTTTGTGTTGTCCTCAAATATCCCCTTGCTTGCTTTTCAGGTTGATATTAATTTTAAGTCATATGATAGTAAGTATAAATAAAGATTGTCTAAAGTTTGATGAACAATGCTCAGTTTTGGATTTAATCTCTCTTTGTAATGAAAATGTACAACCTAGTGAAAGCACTATGAAACTGTAATGAGTTACATCAGAGATACTACCCAGGTTTTGAGAGCTGTATCGGCTATTAAGTGGGAACAAAACTATCGCTTTGTCACCATAGACGTGGTGTCTCTTTACACTTCCATTCCAAACCAGCAGGGATTGAATGCTGTTTCTTTCCTTTTTGATAATCATTCTAATTACTCGGAAAACATTAAGCAATTTCTGATTCTGGCCATTGAATTTTTACTTACTCACAATTTCTTTTTGTTTGAGGGGTGTTGTTACCTCCAGAGACGTGGAACAGCTATGGGGGCCAAGTTTGCCCCCTCTTACGCCAATCTCTATATGGGATGGTGGGAGCTGTTCCATGTCTATGGAGGTGACAACCCCTTCAAGAATCACATTGTTTACTTTGGCCGGTATATAGATGATCTGCTGCTGGTATGGAATGGAGATGAAGACAGTGTTGTCAATTTTGTCAAATATTTGCATGACAATGAAGCAAATCTCAAATTCACTTTTGAGCAACAAAAATCACAAATTATATTTTTAGACATTGAACTTAGGGCAAATATATTGACATGCACTATTGACACCTGTCTTTATAGGAAACCAACGGGTGGCAATACAATTTTAAATTACAAATCGTGCCACCCAGGACACGTCCTGAAAGCCATACCAAAAGGCCAATACATACGGACTAAAAGACTCTGTTCCAATGATGCAACATATAAGGAACAAATTGATATTTTGGACAAGAGACTGTCTGAGCGTGGCTATCCAACTCATTTACTAAAAACTACTAGAGAAGAAGTCACTCTAATACCACGTGTAACTCTTTTGGAGTACAAACGTGTTGATTTGGGTCATTCCAAAACAAAGACTAGTGGGAATAAGCTAATTTTTAGCGCTCCATATAGTCAGGAATTTCACAAAATCTGCAATGTCGTAAAAGAATGTTTACCCATCCTTACCACTGACCCCAGTTTGGAGAAAGTGGCAAATAATGGATGTAAATTCGTGGCTAGAAAAGCTAAGACCATAGGAAATATGGTGGCCCCTTCTCAATTACCTGAACGCAATGTGCGTACATGGATACCCAAAAGGCTAGGCTTTTACAGATGCAAGTCTAGAATTTGCAAGACTTGTAACTATGTCACAGAAGGAGAACTGTTCAAATCCTCTGTCTCTAACAGTACCTATCAAATCAGATATAATTTAAATTGTAACTCTACACACGTAATATATCTTCTGACCTGTAGGGGGTGCCAAATCCAATATGTAGGAAAAACCAAAAGGATGCTCAGGGATAGAGCACTCGAGCATATTAGGGACATTGATGACCCCGAGGTGTTTACACCAGTGTCAAAACATTTTAAAAACATGCACGATGCAGATTCATCATTGGCATCCTTTCAGGCAATTGATTATGTCCCCAAACACAAGAGAGGTGGAGATAGAGAGTACAAACTTAGTTACAAAGAGGCACAGTGGATATTTACACTAAATACCAGACATCCTCTAGGAAAAAACATGGAGTCAGATGTCAATCTATTTATTTAATTACCTTTAGTATAAACATTTTGTTTAACTGAATTTGTAATGTCCTGCTTTAATCCCCCACTACATATCCCTTGCATATCACTATAGAATTTTTGAATATTTATTATATATTATTCATATGTAATCAAATGTAAATGTATAGCCACTACTTACTAATGAATTGTGTATCAACTTTACTATACAGGCAGGAAAGTGTTAATTATCACATGTGTGTTTAATTTAATTGTTTAAGTGTATCCCTTAAATTAGGGCATCCGGGTAAGTGCAGATCATAGCAGTGAACAAGTGTGGAGATCCCACACAAAACATGTCTGCTGTTTCCTGCACTACCGGATACTCTTTCCTGCTGATGTGAGCAGCTTTGCTCCCTTATGGTTTTATCCTGCATTCACCACCAATAAAGAAAATGTTTTTACCTATACAAGGACTTTTCATTTCCTGTGAGTAGGAGTTGCTGTGGAATTTGCACATACTGGAACTTTGTTTGCGTTCTAACGGGGATGCTTTTCCAGCTGCACCCTCCAACAGGAACAGGCTCCTTTGACATGTGCACGCTGAAGAAAACGCTGCCGGATATACACGTGGTGCAGGTGAGCGCCGTAGATCTTTTGCTTGCTACAAGTTGGCATAGCTGGGTTCAAACCTGGTCCCCATAGCTGTTCCGCAAGTCTGATTATAAAATTTTCCTCTGTCGTGGAAATAATTGTGAGTGAGAACGTATAGTATGCTTTCCAAGATGAACTCCCTTTGATCTGGACTTAATTCACTATCTTTCTCAAAAAATGTTTTACTGCTTCCACACCTAGGTTGTGTGGGATGCTCTTGTAGAGAGCAGTCACATCGCAGGTGGCTAAGATATAGTCATCCTCCCATTTTAGTCCATTCAATATGTTTAATAGTTCCGTTGAGTCCCTAAGATAAGAGGGAAGGTTCTGTACATATTTTTGGAGTCTTCTATCTATATATTCAGATAAGTTACAGGTAATGGAATCATTACCTGATATTATGGGCCTCCCTCGGGATTTGTCAGCCTTTTGTGTATTTTTGGGAGGTAGTAGAATACAGGTATTCTCGGATGTTTGGTAGATATATACCTGTATTCTTGATGGTTAAGTATACCCCTCCTTTTAGCTGACAAAATAAGGGAGTCTAGCTGTTTTTTGAAGTTCTCCGTGGGATCAGAATCTAAAACTTTATAGGTTTCAAAATCTCCTAGAATCCTGTCTGACTCTTTGTTGTAGTCTTCTTTGTTTAGAATCACAATTCCCCCACCCTTATCGGCTGGTTTCACTATGATGTTTATGTTTTTCTCCAAGTTTTTGATGGTATCTACTTGGGTTTTGGTCAAATTGCGATGGAATTTTTTAAGGTGTGTGTTGTTCAGTTTCCTTAAATCATCACATACTATATTTTCAAAGGTTTCGATATGTGGACCTTTGTGTGTGTGAAGGGGAAAAAAGTGGATTTTCGTTTGAGGTCTGTGTAGGTTAACTTCTCTTGTACTTGATCTCCCATTGTCCTGATATACGTGTTATCATGTGTGGTCTGTTGGTGATTTTGTTTCTCTAATGCAGATTTGCAAAAAAAATCTCTTAAGAGTTAGTTTTCTTATTAACTTCTTAACATGCGTGTAGGTTTGGAATTTATCCAGCCCCCTTGATGGAGCATATGATAGACCTAAAGATAGTACTTCAATATCTTTAGGGTTCAGGCTAATATTACTTAAATTATATATCCATTTGGTTTTGAGATCACTTGTTGAAGGGACTATATCACATTCAGTTTTTTTATTTTCTTTATGTGTTTGTGCAGTTTCCTTAGGTTTTCTTTTTGTTTTTAGCCCTGCTCTTCTGCCTCTGTGTTTTTTCTTTTTTGAATCAGGGAATCTTCTATATCCTGTGTTCTGTGTTTTCTCTTTGATCTTTTGTTTCTGTCTACAAGTATTGGAATGCCCTCCCCTAAAAAATGATGATTGCTTTGGTCAGCTGTAATACTTGGAGGTGTGCTATTTTTCTGTCTTGTATTTATAGGGGTAGGGCTGTTTGTGTCTTCCATGTGTCTCAGATGTTCAAATCTATTTGTAATAGGTGTGTGAATATCCGCCCAATCTTGTCTAGGTCTTGCATTATGTGTATTCCTCGTTGGGTGCCCTTGATGTCGTTGAAATGTACTCTTGGGTGCATATTTCTATGTCCTTGTCTATATCCATAATCCATGTTATAGTTGTCCCTATTTCTATACGTATCCCTACCTTTGTGGAATGGAAGTCTAATATGATGTCGATTGTGGAAATGTATAGGTGACCTACCCCTGAAGTGTTCACCGCCTGCTGGATAGTGGGATGGTGTCTCCCTATAATATCTAGGTTGGTTCTCATGTCCTCGGTGTTGGTTCTGTTGATAATGGGGGTAGTGTCTATAATGTGAGGGCCTGTGATATTGATATTGGGCTTGGTCCCAGTTGTCTCTACTTCTGGGTCTAAAATTGCCACTATAATTCCCCGTTATAGTCCCTAGATTCGGGTGGATCTCAGGGATAGTGATCCCTGGCATTTGAATAATATCTTTCATGGACAATACCAACATTCCTATTCTGGAATGTGGAATAATTCTCATTATGTCCCCATTGTTTGTATTGATATTGTTGGTTTTGTTTCTTGTTTTTATTATTAATATTATTTCCCCTTGGAGCTACCACTGTCCAGTCTTCTTCCGTATGTGTGGTATTACTCTCTGTCTTTAATTCACTGATCGTATTTATGTCTTACCTGCTCTGAATGGCTATATTCAGGTCTCTATGAATTTTCTTTGTTTTCTTGGAAATATCGTCTTTGATCTTTTTAATTTTGGAGCATAATTGCTCCTGTTTTGTTTTAAATACACTGAGGTCTTTGATATGCTCCATCTTGCTCTCTTCCTCTTTAACCTTTTAACGCCGTTAGGGCATTGCATTCTGTCAGAATTTTGCTGGGCTTTGGCGCCAAAGGACGGAATACAACGTCCTAACTGCTTGGCTTTCCTGAAGCCACTGGCGCTTCCTCTGATGGGATCGCGGTCTGGAGGGTGTGCCTAGCATCATAGGGGCGCCCCCCCGATGCAATCCCATCATTGAAATCTTGTGATCACATGCACAATCTCAAGATTTCAATTTGTTTACATCAGAACAGTTGTTCCGATGTAGACACGTTAACCCCGGCGCGAAAGGGTTAATGTTCTTATCTAGACCAACTAGTAAATGACTCCGATAGTCTATGATTATCTGCATCAGTGTGTGTGAGATCTCTTTAATAGCAGTCTCCCATCTATTAGAAAACTCTTGGTTCTCGATATTAAATGAGCAGTTTTTCTGTACAGTCAGTCCTTTCGGTATGATATTCAATTCTAAGCATTTCTTTAGAAAGGACACTTTGGACTGCACTCACTACACACGGCTTCACTATTATCATCACCATATATCAATTTTACTTTTTTTTGGGTTTCACCATCTTTGGATATTCATCTGGACACTATTCTTATCTCCAACTGGCTACTCTGCCAGAACTATATACAAATACACATCGCCTTTGGAACCAAATGGACTGTGCTTTTCTTATCTTTTAACTTAGATAATCAATTGCCATGTATTAATTTTTATCATTGTATTGCCTATTATTGAACTTTTAGGACATTAGATATCACATTTTATTTATTTTCTATATATTTATATATTGTAAGTTTCAAGATTGTATAAACATTTATTGTATTTTAGAAGATTGTTCATTAAATTATTTTATACACTATACGACTACTCCATAATATACTGTAAGATAGATATATCAAGAGTTTTAAAAATACCAAGGTTTTTATAAATATATTTCGATGATAATATTTTAAACATATCGTGGACCCCACCTTAAGTAACACACCTTAGCAGGGATATTGTAGCGCTCTTTCTATGGCATATTTTCTCTTATCTTTAATTTTGAGATCTGGTTGGGAGAGCTCACCCCTTTGAGAAAGAACTTGTGTGGCTTTATTATTTCTTTGGCGCTTTATGATAACATTCCTTATTGAGAATCATCCTTAGACATACTTTTAGCCCCTAAAATATGTTCTTTGCAATGTAAGGCCCTTTCAGTACCTGAGGGACACAATGTAAGTGGGGGTTCCACAATGGCTTCTAAACACATAGAGCATTGACTTTCCTCAATGTCAGACATGTTGAACAGGCTAGTAATAACCACAAAAAGTCTTGAAAACACTTTATTGAAAAAAACAACAGAACCATCTTTAGACTATCCACGCTGTATAATCCTGAGTCAAACCACTTTAGCTATACTTACCACTGTTACCACAGCGGTATCATCACCAGTGTGTTGCTCTCACTAGGACCAATTCCCGTTTTGAACTCTGCTCCTTGTTCCTATCTTCTGTTTACCTTAAGCCCTTCTAGAGACCGCTGGCGTCCCATTTACCTCATCCCACTTAGCAGTCTCTGAAGTGGATTTCTATATGCATTTCATTTGAGTATACCATTTTGTTATTAACTTTTTGATAGTGTAGGCACCTCCTACTCCTTATCAGAGATTCTTATACCACTCCTAGCCAATCTCACTCATATAATTACTTTAATTACCTCAACTTCCCCAGCGACACTGCAGGATTTATACATATTCTATGATATCTGAATATAAGGTTAAACCCTTGAGACTGACAGACTAGTCAGCTATACAATCTATATTCATATTCTATTCAGTGTTATTGGACGCCTTAGCATTCGCTTACTCCAGATTGGAGGTGTTTGCTATGCTATTTAATCATACAGGTCAATTGATTACAGTAACATACTGATATTGGCGAATAACCTTGCTTCAGATTCTTTGACCTTTACAGTTCTATTTGCAGAATCCTCCAGCTTGATAAATATTCTATATTGAATACGCCATCATCAGGTTTTCTACCTTCTTTCCCTGTAGTTATTTTTACACCTCCAGTTAACACACCTGTTGGTCAACTTCCCATCTGGGAAACCTTTTTCTGTACCAGTGGACATCACATCCTGGGAATCAATCACTCACTCACTTCTCCACCTCTGTTTTTAATTTATAACCATCTTGTATTTTATTCCTAATAATAAGTTATATTTTAATTCCCATTCCTTATGGACCCTCCTAGGGTATATGCCAGTGGCACATTTCTTATGTGATGTAGAGTGCTACTCTTGTACATTCTGTGCAATTGCTACGGCAATTGAAGTTCTCCTATGTTTCTCTATTAATGTACAGCACCTCTGTCCTAACTTAGAGGGTGATCCTTTCTTCCCCAACACATTCCCAAGGGAACACAGAATTTATGCTTACCTGATAAATTACTTTCTCCAACGGTGTGTCCGGTCCACGGCGTAATCCATTACTTGTGGGATATTCTCCTCTCCTACAGGGAAAGGCAAGGAAAGCACACAGCATGAAGGCCCATGTGGAAACCACAGCCCTAGTGGAGTGAGCCGTGATTCGATCAGGAGGCTGCCGTCCGGCAGTCTCATAAGCCAATCGGATAATGCTTTTCAGCCAGAAAGAGGTAGCAGTAGCTTTTTATCCTCCCCTCTTACCAGAGTAAACGACAAACAAGGATGAGATTTGTCTAAAATTCTTTGTTGCTTCTAAATAGAACTTTAAA
Organism: Bombina bombina; assembly: GCF_027579735.1. NCBI lineage: Eukaryota > Metazoa > Chordata > Amphibia > Anura > Bombinatoridae > Bombina > Bombina bombina. The sequence goes on from NC_069499.1 coordinate 1,243,974,016, forward strand.
GCACGGACTACATCCAAATTGTGGAACAAAGGTTCCTTCTTTGAAACTGGATTCGGACACAGAGAAGGAACAACTATTTCCTGGTTAATATTCTTGTTGGAAACAACTTTTGGAAGAAAACCAGGCTTGGTACGCAAAACAACCTTATCTGGATGGAACACCAGATAGGGTGGATCACACTGCAAAGCAGATAATTCAGAAACTCTTCTAGCAGAAGAAATAGCAACCAAAAACAGAACTTTCCAAGATAGCAACTTGATATCTATGGAATGTAAGGGTTCAAACTTAACCCCCTGAAGAACTGAAAGAACTAAATTTAGACTCCAAGGAGGAGTCAAAGGTCTGTAAACAGGTTTGATTCTGACCAAAGCCTGTACAAAAGCTTGTACATCTGGCACAGCTGCCAGTCGTTTGTGCAACAAGACAGATAAATCAGAAATCTGTCCTTTTAGAGAACTCGCTGACAATCCCTTATCCAAACCTTCTTGGAGAAAGGAGAGGATCTTAGGAATTTTAATCTTACTCCAGGAGAATCCCTTGGATTCACACCAACAGATATATCTTTTCCATATTTTATGGTAAATCTTTCTAGTCACAGGTTTTCTGGCTTGGACCAGAGGATCTATCACTGAATCTGAAAACCCACGCTTGGATAAAATCAAACATTCAATTTCCAAGCAGTCAGCTGCAGAGAAATTAGATTTGGATGTTCGAATGGACCTTGTACTAGAAGATCCTGTCTCAAAGGTAGCTTCCATGGTGGAGCCGATGACATATTCACCAGGTCTGCATACCAAGTCCTGCGCGGCCACGCAGGAGATATCAGAATCACTGAGGCCTTCTCCTGTTTGATCCTGGCTACAAGCCTGGGAAGGAGAGGGAACGGTAGAAACGCATAAGCTAAGTTGAACGACCAAGGCGCCACTAATGCATCCACTAGAGTGGCCTTGGGATCCCTGGATCTGGACCCGTAGCAAGGAACCTTGAAGTTCTGACGGGACGCCATCAGATCCATGTCTGGAATGCCCCATAATTGAGTCAACTGGGCAAACACCTCCGGGTGGAGTTCCCACTCCCCCGGATGGAAAGTCTGACGACTCAGATAATCCGCCTCCCAGTTGTCTACTCTTGGGATGTGGATTGCAGATAGGTGGCAGGAGTGATCCTCCGCCCATTAGATGATTGTGGATACCTTTCTCATCGCCAAGGAACTCCTTGTTCCCCCCCGATGGTTGATGTAAGCTACAGTCGTCATGTTGTCTGACTGGAATCTTATGTATCTGGCCTTCGCTAGTTGAGGCCAAGCCCGGAGAGCATTGAATATCACTCTCAGTTCCAGGATGTTGATCGGGAGAAGAGCCTCTTCCCGAGACCATAAACCCTGAGCTTTCAGGGAATCCCAGACCGCACCCCAGCCTAATAGACTGGCGTCGGTCGTGACAATGACCCACTTTGGTCTGCGGAAACTCATTCCCTGAGACAGGTGATCCTGGGACAACCACCAACGGAGTGAGTCTCTGGTCATCTGGTCTACTGAAGCATGCACAGTTGTAATGGTCTTAGATGAATTTGAGCAAAAAGAACTATGTCCATTACTGCAACCATCAACCCTACTACTTCCATGCACTGAACTATGGAAGGCTGCAGAATAGAGAGAAGAACTTGACAAGCGTTTAGAAGCTTTGACTTTCTGACTTCTGGGAGCAGTGGCTAGTCCGAATGGGAGAGCCACGAACTGATAATGTTTGTCCAGAAAGGTGAACCTTAGGAACTGATGATGATCTTTGTGGATAGGAATATGTAGATACGCATCCTTTAAATCCACGGTAGTCATATATTGACCCTCCTGGATTGTAGGTAAAATTGTTCGAATGGTTTCCATTTTGAACGATGGAACTCTGAGAAATTTGTTTAGAATTTTTAAATCCAGAATTGGTCTGAAAGTTCCCTCTTTTTTGGGAACTACAGATTTGAGTAAAACCCCTGACCTTGTTCCACAGTTGGAACTGGGTGTATCACTCTCATCTTTAACAGGTCTTCTACACAATGTAAGAATGCCTGTCTCTTTATTTGGTTTGAAGATAAGTGAGAAATGTGGAACCTTCCCCTTGGGGGTAGTTCCTTGAATTCTAGAAGATAACCCTGAGAGACTATTTCTAGTGTCCAGGGATCCTGAACATCTCTTGCCCAAGCCTGAGCAAAGAGAGAGAGTCTGCCCCCTACTAGATCCGGTCACGGATCGGGGGCTACCCCTTTCATGCTATTTTGGTAGCAGCAGCAAGCTTCTTGGCCTGTTTACCCTTGTTCCAGCCTTGCATTGGTTTCCAAGCTGGTTTAGTCTGGGAAGCGTTACCCTCTTGTCTAGAGGCTGCAGAGTTGGAAGCCGGTCCGTTCCTGAAATTGCAAAAGGAACGAAAATTGGACTTATTCTTAGCCCTGAAAGGCCTATCTCTTGTGGGAGGGCATGACCCTTTCCCCCAATGATGTCTGAAATAATCTTTCAATTCTGGCCCAAACAGGGTCTTACCCTTGAAAGGGATATTAAGCAATTTTGTCTTGGAAGATACATCCGCCGACCAAGACTTTAGCCAAAGCACTCTATGCGCCACAATTGCAAACCCTGAATTTTTCGCCGCTAATCTCGCTAACTGCAAAGCGGCGTCTAAAATAAAGGAATTAGCTAACTTAAGTGCGTGAATTCTGTCCATGACCTCCTCATATGGAGTCTCCCTACTGAGCAACTTTTCCAGTTCCTCGAACCAGAACCACGCCGCTGTAGTGACAGGAATAATGCACGAAATAGGTTGAAGGAGGTATCCTTGCTGTACAAAAATCTTTTTAAGCAAACCCTCCAATTTTTTATCCATAGGATCTTTGAAAGCACAATTGTCCTCAATGGGAATGGTCGTGCGTTTGGCTAGTGTAGAAACTGCCCCCTCGACCTTAGGGACTGTTTGCCATGTGTCCTTCCTGGGGTCGACCATGGGGAACAATTTTTTAAATATAGGAGGAGGGACAAAAGGTATGCCTGGCTTCTCCCACTCCTTATTCACTATGTTCACCACCCTTTTAGGTATTGAAAAGGCATCAGGGTGCACCGGGACCTCTAGGAACTTGTCCATCTTGCACAATTTTTCTGGGATGACAAGATTGTCACAATCATCCGGAGTAGATAGCACCTCCTTAAGTAATGCGCGGAGATGCTCTAATTTAAATTTAAATGTCACAACATCAGGTGCTGCCTGCTGAGAAATTCTTCCTGTATCAGAAATTTCTCCATCTGACAAACCCTCCCTCACTGCCACTTCAGACTGGTGTGAGGGTATGACAGATAAATTATCATCAGGGCCCTCCTGCTCTACAGTGTTTAAAACTGAGCAATCGCGCTTTCTTTGAAAACCTGGCATTTTGGATAAAATATTAGCTATGGAGTTATCCATTACTGCCGTCAATTGTTGCATAGGGTCGCCTGCGCGGGCATAACTGGTATAGACACAGAAGGAGAGGATGCAGAACTATCCCTACTTCCTTCATCTGAGGAATCATCCTGGGCAATCTTACTAAATGTGACAGCACTGTCCTTACTTTGTTTGGACGCCATGACACAATTATCACATACATTTGAAGGGGGAACCACCTTGGCCTCCATACATACAGAAAATGATCTATCTGAAGGTACAGACATGTTAAACAGGCTTAAACTGGTTAATAAAGCACAAAAACCATTTTTAAACAAAACCGTTACTGTCTCTTTAAATGTTAAACAGGGCACACTTTATTACTGAATATGTGAAAAACTATGAAGGAATTATCCAATCTTTACCACAGTGTCTTAATGCATTCAAAGTATTGCACCCCAATTTTCAAGCTGTTAACCCTTAAAATGCGGAAACCGGAGCCGTTTGCAATTTTAACCCCACTACAGTCCCAGCCACAGCCTTTGTTGAGACTTCACCTATCCCAGGGGGGTATACGATACCAATTCAAGCCTTCTAGGAACGTTTTCAGTGGATGCCAAACCCTCACACATGCAGCTGCATGCACTGTACTCAAAAGTAACTGCGCAATAATGGCGCGAAAATGAGGCTCTACCTACTATAGTGAAAGGCCCTTCCTGACTGGGAAGGTGTCTTAACTAGTGCCTGGCGATAAAAACATTCCCCAAACAATAAAAGTGTGAAAATTACTTCAAACTTTTTAAAAAACAACTTAAATAAACAATCAATTTAGCCCTTAAGAGTGTCCACCAGTTAATAGCCCATAATAAGCCCTTTATTCTTTCTAAGTTAAAGAAAATGGCTTACCGATCCCCATGAGGGAAAATGACAGCCTTCCAGCATTACACAGTCTTGTTAGAAAAATGGCTAGTCATACCTTGAGCAGAAAAGTCTGCAAACTGTTCCCCCCAACTGAAGTTCTCTCAGCTCAACAGTCCTGCGTGGGAACAGCAATTGATTTTAGTTACTGCTGCTAAAATCATACTCCTCTTTTAAACAGAACTCTTCATCTCTTTCTGTTTCAGAGTAAATAGTACATACCAGCACTATTTTAAAATAAACTCTTGATAGAAGAATAAAAAACTACAACTAAACACCACAAACTCCTCACCATCCCCGTGGAGATGCTACTTGTTCAGAGCGGCAAGGAGAATGACTGAGGGGCGGAGCTATATGGACAGCTCTTGCTGTGTGCTCTCCTCGCCTTTCCCTGTAGGGGAGGAGAATATCCCACAAGTAATGGATGACGCCGTGGACCGGACACACCAATGTTGGAGAAAGATCTATCAATTTATTTAGGACCATCACCAGTAGTGCTATCATTTTTTTCTTTTGTTACAACTGTTCTGAAATATCACAGTATCTATAGAAATAAATGACTGAACATACCTCAATGCTTGTAGCATGAAAAACGTTCCCCACACTGAAGCTTCTCAAGTACTCCTCAGCCATTCTGTGGGAACTCCTCTAGATCTTAGTGACAACTGCTAAGATCATCAACCTCCAGGCAGAAATCTTCCATCTGCTGCCTGAGGAAAAATAGCACTCACTGGTACCATTTAAAATAAAAAAAAGTCTTGCTTGAAGAAAATAAAAACTATCATTTTAATACCTCTTTCACTTTATCTCTTCCTATTACTAGTATAGGCAAAGAGAATGACTGGGGGTGGAGAGAAGGGAGGAGCTATATATACAGCTCTGCTGTGGTGCTCTTTGCAACTTCCTGTTAGCAGGAGGATAATATCCCACAAGTAAGGATGAATCCGTGGACTCGTATCTAGTAGAAGAAATTGGGTTGTGTCCCTTTAAGATCCATCTGATAAATTTCATTAAAAGGGGCATTGAACATTAAAACCAAATGCTATATATAATAAGGCATTCAAAACATCAGCCTAAAAAATGCAGATGCATTTTATTTTTTAAATTACATTAGTTGGTTAAATATTGAAAAAGAATAAACTTTTAGAGTTCATAAAACAAACACTATCAATCTGTACAACCTAGGTTTCCTTTCCTGCTGAGACCAACTAAGGACAGTTAAAAATTGTTCCCTAAAGAGTGCAACCAATAACTGTGTGGAATATAACAGTGGTACATATGGCGCATGCACTTTTAACAGGAAAGCCAACAATTTTTACAAAGAATTACAGGAAAGGAGGACAAAATAAAAAATAAAATATTGCATTTTTTCTACTACATAAAAAAAAATTAAATACTGTATTTGTAATACATGTTGATGCATTCAATGTATGCTGTAACATTGTCTAAAATGTTGTCCCTCTTTTCATTAGCAATACTAATTTTTAATTCTAAACCAAGTGTAAAATTGTTTATGTGACCTGAATGACGAAAATAATTGCTAAATTTCATTCATTCAAAAATTACAAACATTTGAAAATGAATATTTAAACTTGAAAGTTAATCTGAATCTAAAACTTTAGCTGCAATACAATACAACTAGAAAATAAAAAAACCTGAATTGGCTAAATAATTATAAAAATGTGTTGAATGGAACTCCAAAGATGGAAATGAAGAGTGATGATGTATTTATTTAGGTCATCTAGTTTGGTTCAGATGATGGTGCTAGGTCATTAGTAAGACCAAACATTTTCTGTCTGCACTTTTATCAGAGTGACTCAACTATTACAGAATACAGTACAGATACTATAAACTAGATCATTGGACTACATAGAAGCAGATACATTCTGGATAAAGAATAGAACAAGTATTTCATAACAAACAAAAGAGACCAGGGAAATAAACAGACAATGTATAAAGTTGAAATATTTCTATCTGACTGGATATGGTTTCATTCAATATGTTTGTAGAAGTTTAAATAAAAAAACACACACAAATATACTTTAAAAATATTTTAATTAGCAGAGAATTGCATTTATGTTGAAATAAACATAAAACTTTCCTTAACATGCTATGGTATTAATATGACCAATAACATTTTTACATGGTATAATTGTGAAAAATAAAAACGTTCAAGGAGGGTGAATGATCAGATGAAGTATTGCAGTTATTAAAAATCTGCTATTATAAACCATAATACAGTTTTTGAAACTTCCCTATGTGAGTAAACCCTTGGTAAAGTTAAATATTTTGCTTGCTATCAAAGAAAGTGGTTATCTACTCAACAGTACATGATGAGGGAAGAGATGTGGATTTTCTTTGCATTTAAGAGAATAATGAAGTGGGTCACTTTCTCTTGAGAAAAAAACTGCAGAAATTCATGTGGAAACTATATTAAAGCAAAATAGAACCTTACCAAGACATTCTGAACATATAGGGCCAGATTACGAGTGGAGCCCCAACGTTTGCATGTGAGCGATATGAAAGTAAACGCGATCACTTGAGCACAATTGCAGTTATGGCTTGTTGGGTTAGCGCGTCTTCAGAGCTGTGGTAAAAATTTTTGCGAAATAAAAAAGTTGGCACAAAACATAAAAAAAAACGAAATTTGTGCTTACCTGATAAATGTATTTATTTCTTGACACGGTGAGTCCACGAATCATCAGTAATTACTATTGGGAATATCACTCCTGGCCAGCAGGAGGCGGCAAAGGGCACCACAGTAAAGCTGTTAAGTATCACCTCCCTTCCCACAACCCCCAGTCATTCGAACGAAGGAAAAGGAGAGAAAGGAAGCAACACAAGGTGCTTGAGGTTTATATGACAAAAAACTGTCTGAAAAATACAGGGCGGGCCGTGGACTCAACGTGTCAAGAAATAAATAAATTTATCAGGTAAGCATTAATTTTGTTTTCTTTCTAATGACATGGTGAGTCCATGGACCATCATTAATTACTGTTGGGAATCAATACCCGAGCTAGAGGACACAGATAAGGGAGGGACAAGACAGAGAACCTAAACAGAAGGCACCACTGTCTGAAGAACCTTTCTCCCAAAAGAAGCCCCAGTCGAGGCAAAAGTATCAAATTTATAAAATTTTGAAAAAGTGTGTAGAGAGGACCAAGGTGCAGCCTTTCAAATCTTTTCCACAGAAGCTTCGTTTTTGAAGGCCCAGGAAGAAGAAACAGCCCTCGTTGAATGAGCCGTGATTCTCTCAGGAGGCTGCTGTCCAGCAGTTTCATAGGCCAAGCGAATTATACTCATCAGCCACAAAGAAAGAGAAGAAGCCGTAGCTTTCTGACCTTTGCGTTTCCCAGAGAAAATGACAAACAAAGCAGAAGACTGGCGAAAATCCTTAGTAAATAGTATTTAAACGCACGCACCACATCTAGGTTGTGCAGTAAACGCTCTTTATGAGAAGAAAGGTCGGGACACAAAAAAGGAACAATGATTTCTTGATTAATGTTCCTATCCGAAACCACTTTAGTAAGGAAACCTAACTAAGTATGCAGAACTACATTATTCGAATGAAAACTAAGGTAAAGGGATTCACACTGCAACCCCGAGAGTTCAGAGACTCTACGAGCAGAAGAAATTGCAACAAGAAACAAAACTTTCCAAGATAACATCTTAATATCTAAGGAATGCATAGGCTCAAACGGAGCCTGCTGAAGAACAAGGTTAAGACTCCAGGGAGGAGTAACAGGTTTGAACACAGGCCTGATTCTGACCAAGGCCTGACAGCAGGATTGCACATCTGGTACATCCGCCAGACATTTATGCAACAATATAGATAAGGCAGATTTTTGACCCTTCAAAATACTCGCAGACAAACCCTTCTCCAGACCTTTCTGGAGAAAAGACAAAATTCTAGGAATCCTGACTCTACCCCACGAGAACCCTTGGATTCACACCAGACCAGATATCTGCGCCATATCTTATGGTAAACCTTTCTAGTCACAGGCTTACAAGCCTGGATCAAGGTCTCAATGACCGACTCCGAAAACCCATGCTTAGATAGAATTAAGCGTTCAATCTCCAAGCAGTCAACTTCAGAGAAACGAGATTTGGATGAAGGAAGGGCCCATGAAGTAGAAGGTCCTTCCTCAGTGGAAGTCTCCAAGGTGGAAGAGATGACATCTCCACTAGGTCTGCATACCAGATCCTGCAAGGCCACGCCGGTGCAATGAGGATCAACGACGCCCTCTCCTGTTTGATTCGAGCAAATGGAGGAAATAGGTATGCTAGACTGAAATTCTAAGGAACCGCCAGAGCATCTATCAGTACAGCTTGAGGATCCCTTGACCTCGACCCGTACCTCGGGAGCTTGGCATTCTGTCGAAATTCCATGAGATCCAGCTCCGGCTGTCCCTATTTGAGAATCAAGTTGGAAACACCTCCGGATGGAGTTCCCACTCCCCCAGGTGAAAGGTCTGTCTGCTCAGAAAATCCGCTTCCAAATAGTCCACTCCTGGAATGTGGATCACAGACAGCAGTTGTGAGTCTCCGTCCACCGAATAATTTTGGCTACCTCTGTCATGGCCAAGGAACTCCGAGTTCCCCCTGATGATTGATGCAAGCCACTGAAGTTATATTGTCTGACTGGAACCTAATAAACCGGGCTGAAGCTAACTGAGGCCAGGCGAGCATTGTAGATTGCCCTCAGCTCTAGGATGTTTATGGGGAGAACCGACGACTCCTGAGTCCATAGACCCTGAGCCTTTAATGAACCCCAGACTGCTTCCCATCCCAGCAGGCTGGCATCCATGGTCACAATCACACAGGTAGATCTGCAGAAGCAGGTTCCCTGGGAGAGAAGTTCCTGAGACAACCACCACGGAAGAGACTCTCTTGATGCCTGATCCAGATCTATTTGTGGAGACAGATCTGCATAATCCCCTTTCCATTGACTGAGCATGCATAACTGCAGAGGCCTGAGATGGAACCGGGCAAACAGTACGATGTCCATGGCTGATACCATCAGACCAATTACCTCTATACAATGAGCCAAGAACACCACCTTTGTAGCTGGAATCAAGAACTTTTTCCCAAATTCATCCGTGAGAACGCTGCGTGTGAGAGTTTGCTTGTTGAAAAGATGGCACCTGAACAAGAATGTCATCCAGATAAGGCGCCACTGCAATAGAGCACCGCCAACCATGCTCCCAGGACCATTTAAAAAATTCTGGGAGCTGTTGAAAAGTCAAATGGAAGAGCCACAAATTGAAAGTGTTTGTCTAGGAACGCGAACCTCAGAAACTTGTGATGGTCCCTGTGAATGGGAATATGCAGGTACGCATACTTTATCTACTGTAGTCATGAATTTACCCCCTTGAACCAAGGGAAGAATGGAAAAATATCTTGAAAGACAGTACTCTGAGGAATTTGTTTAAACTCTTGAGATCTAAAATTGATCCCTCCTTTTTGGGAACCACAGATTGGAGTAGGACCCCAGACCCTGCTCCTGTATTGGAACAGGAACTATCACTCCCAGATCAGAAAGATCCTGGACAAAACGGAAGAATGCCTCTCTCTTTATCTGGTCTACAGATAATCCTGAGAGAAGCAAACTGCCCCTGGTAGGAAAGGTCTTGAACTCTAATTTGTATCCCTGGGACACGATGTCTACCGCCCAGGGATTCAGAACATCCCGGACCCAAGCTTGAGCGAAGAGAGAAAGTCTGCCCCAACAAGTTCTGCTCCCGGATCGGGGGCAGACCCTTCATGCTGATGAATCGGTAACGGGCTTCTTAGATTGCTTCCCTTTGTTCCAAGACTGACTGGACTTCCAGGAAAACTTGGACTGATCCTGCTTGGAAGAGGAGGGGGAAGTCTCCAGACTGGCTCCCATCTTGTGGAACTCTCTGCCTCACTCCACAAGACTCTCTTCTAGTTTTAAAAGCTTCAAGTGCTCCCTAAAGACTCTACTGTTCAGGGATGCATACAACCTACGCCAACTTTTCTTTATACCAGTTCCTCTCCTCCATTGCTACCCCTTAAACCCCTTAGCATGAAAGCCTAAGAGTCCAGATGTTTGTTCATCACCTTCTCAAGAGCTGACTACAACAGTGCAACTCTTGGCAGGGCCCTTTACCCATTTGATCCCTATAATTGTTTTGTTGTACTACGCCTTTGTTAATAGCGCTGCGGAATCTGTTGGCGCTCTACAAACAACCGATAATAAAATAATAATAAAAAGGCTTACCTGAAAAGTTCTGAAAGGAACAAAAATTACTCTAAAGTCCTGTCTGCTTATTCCTCTTATCCTGAGGGAGGAAATGCCCCTTTCCTCTTGTAACATCTGAAATAATTTCAGCCAAGCCCAGCCCAAACAAGGTCTTACAGACCAGGACTTCAACCATAAGGCTCTGTGGGCCAGAACAGCAAAGCCAGAAATCTTTGCTCCCAACTTGATGACTTGAAGAGAAGCATCCGTGATAAAGGAATTGGCCAACTTAAGAGCCTTAATCCAATCCTGGATCTCTTCAAGAGGAGTATCTGTCTGAATAGAATGAGACAACGCATCAAACCAGTATGTTGCCGCGCTGGTGACGGTAGCAATACACACCACAAGCTGCCATTGCAAACCCTGGTGAACATACATCCTTTTAAGTAACGCCATTAACTTCTTATCCATAGGATCCTTAAAGGAACAGCTATCCTCTATGGGAATAATAGTTCTCTTAGCCAAAGTGGAAATTGCTCCTTCCACCTTGGGGACTGTCTGCCAACACTCCTTGATAGAATCAGCTATTGGAAACATCTTCTTAAAAACTGATAGAGATAGAGAAAAAGGAATTCCAGGCTTTTCCCACCTCTAGTGCAATAATTTCTCTAGCACGGTCTGGTACAGGAAATATCTCCACTGCAGAAGGTACATCAAAGTACTTGTCAAGCTTACTAGACTTCTTAGGATTGATTACAACAGTGGAATCAAAGTCGTCCAAGGTAACCAAAACCTCTGAGTAACAAAACGGAGGTGTTAACTTAAACCTGAAAGATACAACTTCAGCATTAGACGAAGGAAAAGCACTATTTGAATCTGAGATTTCACCCTCAGATTCTACCAAAGTATCCTCCTCCTCAGACCTCTAGGAGCCACAACTGTGTCAGAAACCTTACACACAGATTCTTTACATTTCCTCTTGCGCTTTCCCTGCAGCATGGGAAAAGCAGACAGCGCATCAGTTACCGCTGAGGATATTTGAGTAGCAATGTCTTGCAAGGTAACCCAAACCGGAGTGACAGAGGAAACGCAGGGTACTGGAGGAATAGACGACAAGGTGTGGGACGCCTGAGGAGAAAGCTGCGGCATATTTTCAAACAGGATACCCCTGGAACAGCATCCACCTTAGTTAATGATGGCTCAGAATCAAAAAGTCTATCCATGTAATGTAATGTCCTATCAATACATGAGGAACAAAAAGGGATTGGTGGTTTAACATTGGAATCAAAACACAAGCTACATGTAACGTTTTGCAGGGCCTCTTGGTCCATCTTTACCCAAAAAACAAACCAAATTAAATAAAAATGTCCTTATTTAATTTTTAAAATAATCAAAAAATCGTTTTACTGTCACTTTAAATTTTAAAATGAAACTTTATATTTAACTCGCAACCGCAGAGCAGCTGCTCACTCGTAACCTCAGACAGCCTCTTCACCCCAGTACTCTTTGCTGAGGTGCCTACCTGTCTTGCTGGAAAACGGAAAGAAAAGATTTTAAACGATCCGGACCCAGAGCTGCTCAAACAGGCTACCAGACGACAAGTTCTTTGCGAGCAGAGCTGCAACGAACCCCTCTATACCGGACCGCACAGAAAGAGAAACCGGAAGGTGCGCAACACTATCTTGCCGCCTCACAAAATGCCGCCCTCTAAATCGTGGGCGTGTCTAAACTGAACTCCCGGTCGCCATTAGCCTCCCTGAAGCCTTCACATCAGTAAACACAAAAACCACATTCCACCAAGTCCGGAACTAAACCAGAGCCTCTTATAAACGAGTGTGCCTCAAGAACACACATAGCAGTAATACTAGTAAATATGCTACTGCTCCTCAAGCCCCCAGTGCCTGCAAAAACTGCCTACCTTAATCCCATTAAGCTTGAATAAGACTTTAAATATTAAAACGTCCTATACAGACTTGACTGTAAAAGTGCCATATTCTCCTGACCAAATAAAATAAAATTAGGCACTTACCTGAATTAAACACTGCTCGGCAGCAGGGCAGCTCACTTGGTTTGAGAGGCAACCTCCTCACATGGACCTGTGGATAGCAAAGAAAGACTGAATTATCCTACTCAGGCTTTCAAGACAGGGCAGCAACTACTGTTTGGGAAGCGCAGTGAGTATTGTACCCCACAAGTTCCCAATCGTTTAAAATCCACCACTGCTCTACTGAAGAGACTGACATGGACTATGGCTAAACCCCAGGAAAAAACAGAGCAAACCTGCTTTGCTTTAAAATAAAAAAAATCTTGATTGAAGACATTTCTATCAGACACCTAAACTTTAACACCTCCTTGCAACCCAGGCAAAGAGAATGACTGGGGGTTGTGGGAAGGGAGGTGATGCTTAACAGCTTTGCTGTGGTGCTCTTTGCCGCCTCCTGCTGGCCAGGAGTGATATTCCCAATAGTAATTACTGATGATCCGTGGACTAACTGTGTCATTAGAAAAAAATACATAAAGTACAATTACACTCATAACACTATGTATTTATATGTGTATATATGTATTTACAGACATATACACATATATAAGTGAATTGGAGCCCTTTGCAGTTAAGTAGATGAAAACATGTTAAAGCATATTTATATAATATCCATATTTAATAAAATGTTTGAGTGTGTATTTGCTGTAAATATTTTACATTCCAATGTTCTGCACATTGCAGAATATGTTCTAAGTATTTATAAATAGATAATCCTATATATATACCTACATGTGAATATGGGATCGGGTTTGCACTCGAGTAGGGTGTAAGGTTTTCCCCCCACTTTTTTTTGCTCCATTGACTTCTACGGGGAAATAGCTTATTGTGCGTATGATATTCTAAGTTTGCCTTTTTGCGCTTGTGGGGTTAACGCAAGAACGCAACCCAACGTGGGTGAGAAGTTTACTTCTAGTGCAATTAGCGCTTTAGCAAAATCGCTAAATATAGAGCTCCACTCGTAATCTGGCCCATAATTAGAAAAGGATATAAAATAAAACTAATCACAATTTAACACATAGTTTTTTAGTTTAAACAGCATTAAGCCCATAGGGCAAAAATTAAATATGTGCAGTCAACTTCTAAGGGAAGTCAATTTACAAATAGGATCTAGATCCATAATCCTAAGAAACTTAAACTAGATGGTTTTAAATGTACTACGAGGCCAATAAAGTTTATTGTAGTATACACACAATTTAAATCTGCTAAAAATAAATAAAGTTCATAAGGTTTAGAATATCCAAGTATCAACAAGTTTCATCTTCAAAATTGTAAACAAGAAACTTCTAAGAAGTGTATTACCTACTAAAATAAACCTGAATTTCAAATTCTATTAATTGTATTTGGAACTTTTTTTTTTTTATAAAACTTTATTATACTATGCTTTATAGCACAACTTCAAGCACATACACTGACACTGCTGTAGGGCTTCTGAAAGCAATTCTTTTGAGGACTGGTGGAGAATCCAAATGTGAAAAACACTTTGATTACTAGTGTTGAGGGGCAAATTTAACTGTGCATGGCTTACTGTAGACATAGGGTTCCTTCATATGCTAAAGCAGCAGTAACAAGCATTTTTCACTGACCGTAAAATAAAAATACAATTAAAAAACAATATGTACGTGTCACGTTTCTGAAACATTAGGTATGTAAGGAACCAAATATAAGGCAATTAAAAATACCTTGCATTAAAGCAAAACATGAAACATTCATTTTGTATGTATGACGCATTTACAATAAAATTATATGGTTAAAAAAAAAAAAAAAAAAAGGAATATACAACCTTTCAACTTATATTAAAAAAAAAAAAAAAAAGGAAAAAATTAATCTCCAGTATTCAGCTAAACTTGCAGGGACAATAAAACTACAGTTTATATAGTTAATCCTTTGGTTTAAGAAAAGCTCTCTTTTTTTTGCTGCTCACAACATTACAGTTCTCATCATCATCACTATCGCTTTTTAATACTTTTTGGTCTCTTTTCTTCGCAAATTTATTTTTGATGGTGCCCACCAATGATTCATATCTGCAAATGGAGAGAAATACAATTACTACTAGTTCACCTAATATATTTAAGTGTTACATTCACCAGTATTTCTTTTTTTTTTTTTTTTTTTTTTTTAAGTTGGAGCAATATTTATTTGTAAACTACCTCTGAGTAATTATTAAAATATTCATTTTAAAAGTATAAAGTCCTTATAAAAATAGTAATTAAGTATTAGTACAAATAGCTTCAGAGAACAGAGTACTAATCAAGATGTGCATCAATAGTCAAGCTGCTGCTGGTGTGCTGCTCAAATCACTGCATTACCCTGCAGCGTTTCTAATGCAAGACTATTCTTATACTAAACCAAACAAGTGTTTGCTTTATTAAAAAAACTTGCAAAGAGGACTATGCAACCCCCTTAAATGGATATTTAAACTCTAAATACATTTTATAAGCATAGTATTGAGGTTTTTCCCCATCTCCCTCTAGTTATAGATGCCGTCATGTTAAAAAGTTTTTTCACTACGTTCCATTGGTGACCTGTTTGAAGTTGCTGCACATGTGCAGATACCTGCAGTGAAACCTAAATTCCAAAATGGCAGCAGCCATGATTAGAGGCAGGTGCATGAAATGTATTTAGTGTCCCTTTAATTGCAAGCCATTTCACACCCTTCTTCTATGTTCCATAGCCATTGTTAGTGCTCAGCAAGCCAATCACTTTTAGAAAATAAATATACTGTGTCATTTTCTATAGTAGAAACATTAGTATTGAAATTACATTTTCATTAAAATGACACTCAAGTCAAAATTAAATTTCATGATTCAGATAGAGCATACAATTTTAAAACAACTTTCCAATTGAATTCCATTATCAAAATGTGCAGTCTTTTTTTTTATACTTTTTGAGTCACAAGCTCCTACTGAGCATGTGCAAGAATTCACAGAACATACGTATATATGCATTTGTGATTGGCTAATGGCTTTCACATGATACAGGGGGAGTGGAAAGTTTGAAATTTGTCAGAAAAAAAAAAAATCTACTACTCATTTGAAGTTCAGACTAATAGGCCGAACTATGCTGCAGTTTCCACGCGAGCCTTCAGGCTCGCTGGAAACAAGAGTTAAGAAGCAGTGGTCTTAAAACTGCTGCTCCTTAACTCGCCCGTCGCCTCTGAGGCGGCGGACAGCAATCATCCCAATCAGATATGATTGGGATGATTGACACCCCCTGCTAGCGGCCGATTGGCCGTGAATGTGCAGGGGGCGGTATTTCACAAGAAATGCTTGTGCAATGATAAATGCCGACAACGTATGTGACGTGTGGCGGACACGAGTGCCATTGCATTGTCTTGTTATCATGCATTTGTTATTTATGCAAATCTACAGTATTTAGCGGTCCTTTAATACTATTCACACTTTATGGTTGCACATTTAGGTTCAGCTCAACTTCCCAAAACAAAAAAAACAAAAATATGCTTACCTGATAATTTTATTTCCATTGTGGGAAGGAGAGTCCACGGCTTCATTCATTACTTGTGGGAATTAAGAACCTGGCCACCAGGAGGAGGCAAACCCCAGCCAAAGGCTTAAAGGGACACTGAACCCAACTTTTTTCTTTTGTGATTCAGATAGAGCATGAAATTTTAAGCAACTTTCTAATTTATTCCTATTATCAAAATTTTCTTCATTCTCTTGGTATCTTTATTTGAAATGCAAAACCGTAAGGTTTAGATGCCGGCCCATTTTTGGTGAACAACCTGGGTTGTTCTTGCCGATTGGAGGAAAAATTCATCCACCAATAAAAAAGTGCTGTCCAGAGTACTGAATCCCCCCCCCCCCCAAAAAAAGGACACTGAATTAAAAACGGGAGGGCAAAATAAGGCGGACCCTAATCTGAGGGCACCCCAGTCTGCAAAACCTCTCTCCCAAAAACTGCTTCCGCCAAAGCAAAAACATAAGTAAGGAGGAACAGGTAGCTGCCTTGCAAATCTGCTCCATAGAAGCCTCATTCTTGAAGGCCCAAGAAAAAGCCACAGCTCTAGTTGAATGAGCCATGATCCTCTGAGAAAGCTTATGTCCCGCTGACTCTTAGGCTAAGCGAATCATGCTCCTTAACCAAAAGGACAAAGAAATTGAAGAGGCTTTCTGCTCCTTGCGCTTCCCTGAATACACCCCAAAAAGAGAAGTAGACTGTCTGAAATCTTTTGTAGCCGGAAGATAATACTTCAAGGCTCGAACCACATCCAAATTATGAAGTAACCTCTCTTTAGGAGTAGAGGGGTTAGGACAGAGAGAAGTAAATACTTTTCCTGATTGATGATAGAAATCCCAAACCAAAGCAAAGAACAGCCTTATCAGCGTGAAAGACCAAATAAGGAGGCTCACATTGCAAGGCCACCAACTCAGAGACTCTGCGTGCCGATGCAATAGCCAACAGAAAGAGAAAACTTCCAAGAAAGGAGTCTTAATGTCCATAGAATGCATAGGTTCAAACAGAACCCTCTGCAACACCTTTCAGAATCAAGTTCAAGCTCCAGGGAGGAGCGGACTGTCTAAAAACAGGCCGATTCTAGAAAGAGCCTGAACAAAAGACTGAATATCAGGAAGCTCAGCGAGCCTCTTGTGCAACAAAACAGATAATGCCAAAATTTGTCCATTTAAGGAACTGGCACCAAGCCCCTTCTCCAGCCCATTCTGGAGAAAGGACAGAATCCTGTATACCTTAACCTTGTGCCAAGGATATCCATGCTTCTCACACCAGGACAAGTAAATCATCCACACCTTATGATAGATGCGACGAGTGACCGGCTTCCTGGCCTGAACGAGAGTATTAATCACTCTCTCAGAAAACCCTCTCTTGGCCAAAACTAAGCGTTCAATCTCCACGCAGTCAGCCTCAGAGAATCTAGATTTTGATGTTGAAAGGGACCCTGTACCAACAGATCCCTGCGACAGGGAAACCTCCAAGATGACATTCCCACCAGATCCGCAAACCACGTCCTCTGCGGCCACAACAGAGCAATCAGAATAGCCGAAGCTTGCTCCAGCTTGATGCGGGCCACTACACAAAGTAGAAGTGGCAACGGCGAAAAATGTAAGCTAGGTTGAACCCCCAAGGCACCGTTAAGGCATCTATCAGCTTTGCCTGGGGAGAGAGCCTGCCCAGTTGTCCACACCCAGAATGTGGAGAGCTAGCAGCCGTGGGACTCTGCCCATTCCAATATCCGAGACACCTCTCTCATTGCTAGGGAGCTTCTCGTCCCCCCGGTGGTTGATGTAAGCCACCAAGGTGATGTTGTCTGTCTGGATTCCGATGAATCTGAACAACCCCAGAAGACCCCAGGCCTTCAGAGCATTGTAGATTGCTCAAAGTTCCTCCTCTCGAGACCATTTCCCTTGTGCCATCCTGGCACCCCAAACAGCTCCCCATCCTGACAGACTCGCGTCCATAGTCACAATCTCCCAGGACGGTCTCAGAAAGGATGTCCCTTGAGACAGTTGTTCCGGACGGATCCACCAAGAGAGGGAGTCCCTCGTCCAGAGAAATCTGTTGGGATAAGTCTGTATGATCGCCGTTCCACTGTCTCAACATACACAACTGAAAACGTCTGAGATGGAACCTGGCGAATGGAATGACATTGATGCTGGACACCATGAGCACGATCATCTCCATACACTGAGCCACAGCGGGGCTGAAAGAGGACTGAAGGGCAAGACAGGTGGACGCAATCTTCCTGCATCGCTGATCTGTGAGAAATATCTTTATGGATATAGAATCTACTATCGTGCCAAGGAACTCCACCCTGTTGCTGGGAATCAGGGAACTCTTTCCTGAGTTTATCTTCCAACCGTGAGATTGGAGCAAAAGAAGAGGCCTCGAGTGATCCTCTGCGAGACTTAACGACGGCGCATGGACTAGTATATCGTCCAGATAGGGCGCAACAGCAATACCTCTGGATCTGGCAACTGCAAGTAGCACCCCAGAAACTTTGTGAAGATTCTAGGGGCCATCGCCAGACCAAAGGGAAGGGCCACAAACTGGAAATGTTGGTCCAGAAATGCAAATCTCAAGAACAAAAAGTGATCCCTGCGGATTGGCACATGAAGGTAGGCATCCTTCAAGTTTATTGTTGTCATGAACTAGTGAACTAGTGGCAGAATAGATCTGATTGTTTCCATTTTGAACGATGGAACAACCAGAAACTAGTTTAAACATAGAATGGGGTGGAACGTGCCCTCTTTCTTTGGGACCACAAAAAGGTTTGAATAGTACCCTAGATCCCTTTCTACTGGGGGTACTGGTACAATTACTCAGAGAAAAGAGAGATCCCTCGCACATTCTAGAAAGGAGTCTCTTTTCTGGTCTGGAAAACAGATTTGACAAGAGGAACCTGCTCCTGGGCGGATGAGATCTGAACCCCATTCTGTACCCTTGGGCGATAACCTCCAGGACCCAAGAGTCCTGAACATCCTGCAACCAGGCTTCTGAAAAGAAATAATCTGCCCCCTACTTGGTCCGTTGACCGGTTTGGGGACCACCCCTTCATGCCGACTTTGTTTCGGCAGGATTTTTGTTTTGCTTTGACTTATTCCAAGACTGAGCTGGCTTTCAAGCTCCCTTGGACTGATCCGCTTTCATGGCGGGCTGCTGGCGTTGAGCCTTGTCTGCGCAAAAGGGAAGAAAAGTAGATCGCTTAGGCTTAGCCTTCTTATCCTGCGATAGGAAAGCGCCTTTGCCTCCCGTAACCGTGGAAATGATCGAGTCCAATCCTGGACCAAACAGGATCTTTCCCTGAAAGGGAAGGGATAGCAGTCTAGACATAGAGGTCATGGCCATACTGGCATATTGCCATCACAAATAATAGAATTAGCGATTCTCAAGGCCTTAATTCTATCCTGTATCTCGTCGAGGGGAGTCTCCCTCTCGACCATGTCAGAATTCGCGCCAATATGTCGCAGCTCAGGCTACTGCAGCTACTGCTGCTGCCGGCTGAAAAACGAACCCAGTGTGCTGAAACACTTTTCTCAACATGTTTTCTATCTTTATCTATGGGCTCCTTAAACGACAAACTATCCTCAAGAGGAAACAATGTACACTTTGCAGGCGTAGAGATAGTACCAGCCACCTTAGGGACAGTCCCCCATAACTCGAGCTGAGAGTCCAGAACAGGGAACAGTTTCTTAAAGGAAGAAGGGGAAAAGGATGAAGCTAATCTTTCCCATTCATTCTTAATAATGTTAGCCTTCATAACAGGAACCGGGAAGATCTGAGGCACCACCCTTTCCTCATAGACTTTATCAAGCTTAGGAATAGAAGTAGTTCCGGAACCTCCAGCGTAGCAAGCACTTGCTTCAGCAAAAAGAGCAAATTTTCCATCCTAAACCTAAAGTCAGGCTCCTCCTTTAGATGACAGACTCGGACCCAGAAGGAATGTCCTCCGAAGAGTCAGAGTCGTTCTCGTTAGCAGATAATCCTTCCGAAATATCCATTTGAGTAGATGGAACCTGGGTCGGGCCGGCATAATTTAACCTTTGCTTGCGCTTAGCAGAACGTGGTAAGGCACTAATCACCTTAGACACAGCCGTTTGCAGTTGATCCGCAAAATCTGGCGGCCAACGGACCTCTCCCGCCTGAGGATAGGCCGCGCCCTGGGGCGCTGCTGGTGTAATCTGAGATGAATGTAGGGAACACACCTCACAGGACAGGGAACCCTCAGAGGTGGACGGTTCAGTAGTACTAGACATCCTAACTTTATCAAGGCATGTGGAACATAGTTGGGCAGGCGGATCTACCAGAGCCTCCTCACAATAAACAAAGGGATTTGACTTTGTTAAATAGGGAGTACCCTCTAACGCGTCAGAGTTCTCCATATCGTGTGCCTTTATTGCGGACTAGATACAATATATTAAAAAGGCACCATTATGGCCTCCAATGGCCGGGGCACTCATCACCTCCTATAACCCGGACCACAGAAACCGCTTTCGTTTTCTGCAACGGCCGGACAAGCAGAGGAAGTGGAATAGGCCACACCCGGTCACATGGAATGCCTCGCAGGACCACCCCTGCACTAGGAAGAAAAGCGCGCCAAATTGGACGCGCAAGCAACTCCCGGAAAAGAACCTGTAAGTCCATCCATTGCCAGAGCCTCATGTCACACATATCGCAGCAATGACACAATAAACAACATTATGGACAAACCCCCCATGTTCAAAAATCCCCATTTCAGGGATATTAACCCTTGATTCTATAAAGATAAAAGGCATCACACTGTAAGCCTGTCTTCCTGTGTTATGTATATAAAAAAAAATGAAACAATCTTACCAGAATCTATGCCGTGGAACAGGAACACAGCCTCTCAAGTGTGACAGTGTAGTAGCATCACTCCTGACATGGACTTGAGTGTAGAAAGCAGGCAGTGAAACTCGTCAATGCTAATTGCTTATGGAGCTGTTAAAATGAGTCGGGATGGTTTCGCAGAAAGACTCTACCTGCATCTCCGGACTCTAACTTTCACCCATGCTCTCACTGAGAGGCTGACAGGACTACTTAAAGCTCCAGTCCCATTCCGAAGAGTACTACCCTCCATAAGAGACTACTCCGAATCTTCCGACACTTCTCTGACAACTTCCTGTGACGAAAGGCAAACAATGAGTGGGGGATGAGGGGAGAGGGGGAGATATTTAAGCCTTTGGCTGGGGTGTCTTTGCCTCCTCCTGATGGCCAGGTTCTTAATTCCCACAAGTAATGAAGCCATGGATTCTCCTCCCCTTTAGATGGAAATGTTATTTTATACGAATGTTTTTAAATAAAAACTAGTAATGGACAATTCAAAGATAAAATGTAATTCTTTGTCATGTTGCACCTTCCTGCACTTTATGCAGAAGATGAATAGGAATAAAGGGCTTTAGTTATCAAGCAGCAGAAGATGCTTTGGTAATTCGACCACCACTACTTAACCTCTACTACATCTAAGAGATTCATTTGGCGTGTCTGACAGATGCTGCTCTCATGTGAAAGGAGGGGACAGAGCTGCACAAAGATTTCCTTGTGCAATGTTAAAGGCAGGCAGCGGAAATATTCTGAGAACCTAGTCCATGCGTGACTAAAGGTGGCCCTAACATATTGTGACAGCCTACATTCCTTGGTCTGCCCCTTTAAATTCTTTTTGTTTCATTCACGCCCATTCACATAAAAGTGTGTATTTGGCCTTTCAACTTTGCTTGGTAATTTAGCAACGTGCAGTCTTGTTCTGCTTGTTCCTGGATTCTAAGCCTACAACTGGCGTATTTCTATTACGCTAAACTTTGTCTCTCACTGACGACAGATCGCTACTATCCAGGCTTCAGTATTTTGCCATTATGAGGTATCCATAGTGGTGATTCCACTACATCTACAAACGCCTCTCCAGGCGTAACCGAGACTCCTCATTCCAACACTCCCTAACCTGCAATCTACGGTCATCCACATCACAGAAAATCAGCTTTGAACCAGCCGGTGAGCACAAAGTAATCCAAGTAGGCTTACCACTAAAAGTTATGAATAGTGCGTGTGATCACACACTAAGAGACCTGTCTCTCTGTAACCTCCTCAGTACTTTTGCTTACTTTCATTTGCTGCTGAAGTATTCCTGTTACATATTATAGTTGCATTAATCAAACTAGTAACATTCTACCAATTCATTTTATTTTGTACAATAAAATTTCTTCCTTCTTCTGTGTACTTGCTAACATCCTCCTCAATGCTAACACTAACACAGAAGGCATATAATCAGCTAAGCATTTGAATCCTTTTAGCCATCAGCGGTTAACAGACCCAATGTCTAGCAACAACCAAAATATTTACAGCATAGAAATGTTATATAAAAAGTAGTCATTAAAATATCAAATATAAATGACAGCAGTTTACACAAGAATTTAAAGGAGTTTATTTTTTCTGCTCTGCTGTAGATTCTAGGATAGGCATAGAATCTTGACACATATCTAATCATAAAAATATTACATAAAATGTAAAATCACACAAAGATCCGAGAGGAGGGATTTGTAACTGCTTCAAAAATCACTTGCAGCTGGCACCTGAGCTTCAAAAAGGTATTTAGGGTGTGGCATATTTTGTATTTTATACAAATGCATTACCCTGCATCTGCTATCTGCCTACACATTAAACATATGAGCCCCATGTACGAAGCATTTTTGCGGAAACGGTTCCCGATTTGAATTTGCAGGGGGTACACCTCCTGCCTGAATGTATCATTAATCATTACACTTCCTTGTGTATGTAATGCTGCACCCTTCTTTCACATGAGAAGGCCTGTCAATCACTCCAAACAAAACGTGTTGAGGGCGATTTATATACACTAACTCAGAAGTGGCTAGAAGGGTAAGAAGCAGTTTCATACATTGTTGAAAGCAACGAGCCCTTTATGTACAAATTATCTCCTCTAAATAACCTTGTATTTTTCTTGGAGGGTGATCCTATACTCCCTGGGATGAAAATAGAACTTTAACCAAAAGTGTTTTATTACCATCAATAAGTACCTTGCACTAAATTTACCAGTTTGGGAATCTATATAATTAGATTTTTGTTTTTTTTTAAATTGGGAATTGGCAGCTATTATTAGCTGCGTATTCAAGGACTTATTTATTTCAAGGTGCCAAAATGATTGTAAACAAACAGTAGTAAATTAATTTAATTCATAATAGGAATACCAAACCTTTAACAATAGACTAGGCTAGAGACATTACTTACCTGCGGGCCATTTCTTCATCTGATATGTCCATTTCGGTTTTATCTTCTTCTACAATTTCTTCTTTTGTTGATTTTGAATTCATTTGGACCATAAGTTTCTAAAAGAAAAATATATAATATATATATATATATATATATATATATATATATATATATATATATATAAAATCTTATTTTATAGTACCTATGTTTTTATGATGTCATTTTACAAATTACATTTCTTGGATTTTGAGCCTGTCTACCTTGTTTTTGGACAATGTGATTAGGCGATGGAGAACGCTTTGTGTACAGGCTTAATCCGAGTTTCCATCAACTATGGAGGAGATCACAGCCGCTTGCCTGGTGAGTGACGTAATCAGCCGTTGATTAGATTCGCAAAGGCACGCCAGCTTCCACACACAGAGCGGCTAATGAAAGGATTTCCATGTGAATTATAGGGAGAAGCATAGAGTGCAAGTACCGCTTCTCTTATACCTATATACCTAAATATGATTATTTTAAGTATTATAAGACTATTGTGGGTAATATGGTGAATTAAATTCCCTGGAAATCACAGATTGTGGGAGTTAAGCTAAGATTTCATTGTGAGGTTTGGACATAGGTTGTTAAATAAGCTATATATAGAATTGGTTAATATTTCTTGCTAACTACAATTTGTTCTTGTAAAGTTCAATGGTAATATTTGATGTTTAATTTGTTTTGAGCGAAGGTAAATTCATAGATATTGTTTCCATATACAGAAGTATAGGTGATTTAATTGAACAGTAAATAATCTAAATATCTCTATAGCCTGTTTTTTTACTTTAATATCGTATTAACTACTAGACATACATATCTGGTCATAATCAATACACTATTTTCTGCATAAATATAATTAATGTGTTCATAGAGATTAACTGGTCAGAACTTAGGAAATATTTGAAAAGTGTTACTGAATATTAATATTGATAATTGACGGCAATAGTATTATTGTTATTAACTATTAATATTCATAATCAAAACATACTAAAGCTTGGAGGACACTCTTGAGTTGTATTAACCCCTTAATGACCAGACCATTTTTCAATTTTCTTACCCTTAATGACAAAGGCTATTTTTACATTTCTGCTGTGTTTATGTTTAGCTGTAATTTTCCTCTTATTCATTTACTTTACCCACACATATTATATACTGTTTTTCTCGCCATTAAATGGAATTTCTAAAGATACCATTATTTTCATCATATCTTATAATTTCCTATAAATTTTTTTATAAAATATGAGGAAAAAATGGAGAAAAAAAACACACACTTTTTCTAACTTTGACCCCCAAAATCTGTTACACATCTACAATCACCAAAAAACACCCATGCTAAATAGTTTCTAAATTTTGTCCTGAGTTTAGAAATACCCAATGTTTACATGTTCTTTACTTTTTTTGCAAGTTATAGGGCAATAAATACAAGCAGCACTTTGCTATTTCCAAACCACTTTTTTTCAAAATGAGCGCTAGTTACATTGGAACACTGATATCTGTCAGGAAAACCTGAATAACCCTTGACATGTATATATTTTTTTTTAGAAGACATCCCAAAGTATTGATCTAGGTCCATTTTGGTATATTTCATGCCACCATTTCACCGCCAAATGTGATCAAATAAAAATAAAAGTTCACTTTTTCACAAATTTTGTCACAAACTTTAGGTTTCCCACTGAAATTATTTACAAACAGCTTCTGTAATTAAGGCACAAATGGTTTTAAATGCTTCTTTGGGATCCCCTTTGTTCAGAAATAGCAGACTTATATGGCTTTGGGGTTGCTTTTTGGTAATTAGAAGGCCGCTAAATGGCGTTGTGCACCACACGTGTTTTATGCCCAGCAGTGAAGGGGTTAATTAGGGAGCATGTAGGGTTAATTTTAGCTTTAGTGTAGTGTAGTAGACAACCCCAAGTATTGATCTAGGC
The DNA here is from genome assembly GCF_027579735.1 of Bombina bombina. Taxonomy (NCBI): domain Eukaryota; kingdom Metazoa; phylum Chordata; class Amphibia; order Anura; family Bombinatoridae; genus Bombina; species Bombina bombina. The sequence continues at coordinate 1,243,999,252 of NC_069499.1, forward strand.
CCATTTTGATATATTTCATGCCACCATTTCACCGCCAAATGCGTGCAAATTATAAAAAAAAATATTCATTTTTCACAATTTTAGGCTTCTCACTGAAAGTATTTACAAACAGCTTGTGCTATTATGGCACAAATTGTTGTAAAAGCTTCTTTGGGATCCCCTTTGTTTAGAAATAGCAGACTTATATGGCTTTGGCATTGCTTTTTGGTAATTAGAACGCCGCTAAATGCTGCTGCGCACCACACGTAAATTATGCCCAGCAGTGAAGGGGTTAATTAGGTAGGTTGTAGGGAGCTTGCAGGGTTAATTTTAGCTTTAGGGTAGAGATCAGCCTCCCACCTGACACATCCCACCCCCTGATCCCTCCCAAACAGCTCTCTTCCCTCCCCCACCCCACAATTGTCCCCGCCATCTTAAGTACTAATAAAATAATTTTTTTTTTTTTTTTTAAAAATAAAATATTTTAGCTGTGATGGACCCCTGCCTTAGCCCCAACCTCCATGACCCCCCCCCAGCTCTCTAACCCTCTCCCCTACCTAATTGCCGCCATCTTGGGTACTGGCAGCTGTCTGCCAGTACCCAATTTGCCCCAAAAACAAAAGTATTTTTTCCTCTTTTGCAATTTTTAATGTTTTCTGTAGTGTAGCAGCCCCCCATAATACCCCCCTCCCCCTCCCAGATCCTTTTATATTAAGTTTTTTAAAATCTTCCCCCCCCCCCCCTTCCCTCCTCATTGGTGTCAGTGGCCAGCTAATGCGCACACGCACGCCCCCCGCACGCTCCCGGCACCCGGCATGCACATTGCACTTACAGGAAACGGATGCCGGGTAGCGATGGGCCGCCCACCCGCCTCCCTGTTACGCTCCCACCCACCAACGAACCGGCACCATCGCTACCGGTGCAGAGAGGGCCACAGAGTGGCTCTCTCTGCATCAGAGTCTTCTAAAAAGGTATTGCAGGATGCCTCCATATGGAGGCATCACTGCAATACCCTGAGAGCTGCTGGAAGCGATTGCTTCCAGCACTCTGTTAGACAACTGACGTACCAGGTACGTCTATTGTCATTAACTGCTTGTTTTTGCATGACGTACCTGGTACGTCAGTTGTCATTAAGGGGTTAATATTATTAGGATATACCGCTGAAATATTTATAATAGACAAAATGATACAGTATTATTGGAGGTTACTATTGAATATCAATATAAGTAAATAATAAATAATATTGTAACCCATATCGTTATGTAGAATATAACACCAGGGATACTCAGAGCAGAAATCTGACTATTCCCTGCACCAGAGACACACCCTACGATGCAACATAAATAAATATAGTTCGACAAATAAGGGTGCGGCATGAAAAAACCTAGCAAGAGATCAGGTCTAAAAAAAAATCCTGTGGGGACAACAATGATTACATTGGTCTTGTAAGTTGTTATGTGTTACTGGCAGCCCTGGAGTTAAAAGGGACAGTCGAGACAAAAATTAAACTTTAATGATTCAGATAGGGCATGAAATTAAAAAAAAAAAAAAAAAAACACTTTCCAATCTCCTTTTATCAACAACATTGCTTTGTTCTGATGGAATTCTTTGTTGAAAGCTAAACCTAGGTAGAATCAAACTGATTTCTAAGCTGTTTAACGCTGCCACTTATCTCGGTGCATTTAGACACTGCTGGCTCATGTGTGCCATAGATATATAAAATTGTGCTCACTCCTGTTGAGTTATTTATGTGTCAGCACTGATTGGCTAAAATGCAAGTCTGTCAAAAGAATGGAAATAAGGGAGCAGTTTAAAGAGGGTTAGATACAAGGTAATCACAGAGGTAAACCATATACCAATATAAATGTTGGTTATGTAAAACAGGGTAATTAGTCATATTTAACAATATACATTTTCAAGTAGAAAGTTAAAGGGACACTGATCCCAAATTTTTGCTTTCATGATTCAGATAGAGCATGTAAATTTAAGCAACTTTCTAATTTACTCCTATTATCAATTTTTCTTCGTTCTCTTGCTTTCTTAATTTGAAAAAAGAAGGCATCTAAGCTATTTTTTTTGTTTCAGGACCATGGAAAGCACTTGTTTATTGGTGGGTGAATTTATCCTCCAATCAGCAAGAACAACACAGTGTGTTCACCAAAAATGGGCCGGCATCTAAACTTACATTCTTGAATTTCAAATAAAGATGCCAAGAGAATGAAGAAAATTTGATAATAGGAGTAAATTAGAAAGTTGTTTAAAATTGCATGCTCTATCTGAATGATGAAAGTAAAAATGTGGGTTCAGTGTCACTTAAAGAGGTTTTATTCTTACCTCAACCTCAGGATTAAAACCTTTAAAAGACATTCTGCCATACAAGAAATCTTCACATGGCAGGAAACTTCTTTCTTCAATGATGAAACTCCTATTTTTGGAGGGGGGAGGGGGGGAGAAAAGGAATATAAAAACTGTTTATAAGAGTTAAAATTTGTAGATGCCGTTTTGTTTCCACATAAACTGCCGACATGCTCTAATATAAAATGTATTAACCCCAATCAATTGGTTTTATCTGAAAATGTTAGAATTTGATGTTCAGCAATTTAACCCTATATTTGCATGACACAACCTTCTTTTATTTATTAGAACCAGAAATAATTTACCTTCAAAGAGAAATTATTACTAGACTAGTAAGAAAATACAACACGAGTAGACATTTTTGCCTATCTTTATAAACATTGAGAGGTCAGGTTACACATGTAGTTTTCTAGTCATGCTTCTGACTGCAGTGTAGAATAAAAGGGAAAAGAGAACACATTTTTTTGTGTTTCATGATCCAGATAGAGCATGTGATTTTAATCAACTTTCCAATTTATTTCTATTATATAATTTGTTTTTTTCTCTTCATATCCTTTGTTGAAAAGGATACTTAGGTAGGCTCAAGAACGGTTGATTGGTGGCTACACACACAAATACATATACATACATATATATATATTAGGGCTGCATGATTAATCGCATATGCGATTTAAAACCGCGATTAATCACTGCGATTTTAAAACCACGAGGAGTCGCGATTTTTTCCTACATAAAAAAATCCTTTAGAAGTGGCTGTAATGCATTGATTTATTTGGGATTTCTTGCAAACCAGCTTCATCTAGTGGTTGCTTTTAGCACACATATGTAAAATGGCTCTTTTACATTCACTTTCTGTTCTGAGAAGCAGCCGATCAATCTAGAAATCTAAAAGCAGAGCCCATGCAGGAATGAAGAGCAGAGAAAGACACTTACTTATATTCCCCCCTAGGGACTTCTGCAGTCTGAAACTTAGGGTATGTAAACATTATGGAACCTCCCATACAATCTCCTGCTCTCTAAGAAATGGCTTAAATAAATAGCAGATGCAGTTAACCCCACGGCTCCCAAAAAGGCTAAAACTGAAGTCCCCTCTGCTATTAGCTGCTGGGTTAACTTAACTGCATCTACAATGTATTTTATATCAGCAACGCACAGCATTTCTGAAAGGAGCAGACCCCACCCCTACTGCTATATGCCTGTAATGGATTCCTGGACAGGAGCAGGGCTCATTGTCAGTCAAATTAAAATGTTTAATAAAGAAGAAAGAAAATTTTTATATATATATATATATATATATATATATATATATATATATATATATATATATATATATATATATATATATATATATATATATATATATATATATTTTTTTTTTTTTTCGTCTTTATTAAACATTTTAATTTGACTGACAATGAGCCCTGCTCCTGTCCAGGGTGTATATATATATATATATATACACACACACACACATATATATGTTTGTGCGCCTCTGTGACTTTTGTGTTTGCGGCCTCCCCGTTCTCGCCGCCGCTGTTCTCCAAAGGGTATTGTAAGTTTCCTTCTGATGATAATATAATCTGATGATAATATAAATAAAATAACAGCAATAAAAGCGATAATATACACAAACTCATTATAGTTAGGCAACATTTTTTACATTTACATTGAAAAACATAATTTATGCTTACCTGATAAATTCCTTTCTTCTGTTGTGTGATCAGTCCACGGGTCATCATTACTTCTGGGATATAACTCCTCCCCAACAGGAAATGCAAGAGGATTCACCCAGCAGAGCTGCATATAGCTCCTCCCCTCTACGTCACTCCCAGTCATTCGACCAAGAATCAACGAGAAAGGAGAAACCAAGGGTGAAGTGGTGACTGGAGTATAATTTAAAAGATATTTACCTGCCTTAAAAAACAGGGCGGGCCGTGGACTGATCACACAACAGAAGAAAGGAATTTATCAGGTAAGCATAAATTATGTTTTCTTCTGTTATGTGTGATCAGTCCACGGGTCATCATTACTTCTGGGATACCAATACCAAAGCAAAAGTACACGGATGACGGGAGGGATAGGCAGGCTCATTATACAGAAGGAACCACTGCCTGAAGAACCTTTCTCCCAAAAATAGCCTCCGAAGAAGCAAAAGTGTCAAATTTGTAAAATTTGGAAAAAGTATGAAGCGAAGACCAAGTTGCAGCCTTGCAAATCTGTTCAACAGAGGCCTCATTCTTAAAGGCCCAAGTGGAAGCCACAGCTCTAGTAGAATGAGCTGTAATTCTTTCAGGAGGCTGCTGTCCAGCAGTCTCATAGGCTAAACGAATTATGCTACGAAGCCAGAAGGAGAGAGAGGTAGCCGAAGCCTTATGACCTCTCCTCTGACCAGAGTACACGACAAACAGGGAAGACGTTTGTCGAAAATCCTTAGTTGCCTGCAAGTAGAACTTGAGGGCACGAACTACATCCAGATTGTGTAGAAGACGTTCCTTCTTTGAAGAAGGATTCGGGCACAGGGAAGGCACCACGATCTCTTGATTGATGTTCCTGTTAGTGACTACCTTAGGTAAGAACCCAGGTTTTGTACGCAGAACTACCTTATCTGAATGAAAAATCAAATAAGGAGAATCACAATGTAAAGCTGATAACTCAGAGACTCTCCGAGCCGAAGAAATAGCCATTAAAAATAACACTTTCCAAGATAACAACTTTATATCAATGGAATGAAGGGGTTCAAACGGAACTCCTTGTAGAACGTTAAGAACAAGGTTTAAACTCCATGGCGGAGCAACAGTTTTAAACACAGGCTTGATCCTAGCTAAAGCCTGACAAAAGGCCTGGACGTCTGGATTTTCTGACAGACGCCTGTGTAACAAGATGGACAGAGCTGAGATCTGTCCCTTTAATGAGCTAGCCGATAAACCCTTTTCTAAACCTTCTTGTAGAAAGGACAATATCCTAGGAATCCTAACCTTACTCCAGGAGTAACCTTTGGATTCGCACCAGTATAGGTATTTACGCCATATCTTATGGTAAATCCTTCTGGTAACAGGCTTCCTAGCCTGTATCAGGGTATCAATAACCGACTCAGAAAAACCACGTTTTGATAAAATCAAGCGTTCAATTTCCAAGCAGTCAGCTTCAGAGAAGTTAGATTTTGATGTTTGAATGGACCCTGTATCAGAAGGTCCTGTCTTAGAGGTAGAGACCAAGGCGGACAGGATGACATGTCCACTAGATCTGCATACCAAGTCCTGCGTGGCCATGCAGGCGCTATTAGAATCACTGATGCTCTCTCCTGTTTGATTTTGGCAATCAATCGAGGAAGCAGCGGGAAGGGTGGAAACACATAAGCCATCCCGAAGTTCCAAGGTGCTGTCAAAGCATCTATCAGAACCGCTCCCGGATCCCTGGATCTGGACCCGTAGCGAGGAAGTTTGGCGTTCTGGCGAGACGCCATGAGATCTATCTCTGGTTTGCCCCAACGTCGAAGTATTTGGGCAAAGACCTCCGGATGAAGTTCCCACTCCCCCGGATGAAAAGTCTGGCGACTCAAGAAATCCGCCTCCCAGTTCTCCACTCCCGGAATGTGGATTGCTGACAGGTGCAAGAGTGAGACTCTGCCCAGCGAATTATCTTTGATACTTCCATCATTGCTAGGGAGCTTCTTGTCCCTCCTTGATGGTTGATGTAAGCTACAGTCGTGATGTTGTCCGACTGAAACCTGATGAACCCCCGAGTTTTTAACTGGGGCCAAGCCAGAAGGGCATTGAGAACTGCTCTCAATTCCAGAATGTTTATTGGCAGGAGACTTTCCTCCTGATTCCATTGTCCCTGAGCCTTCAGAGAATTCCAGACAGCGCCCCAACCTAGTAGGCTGGCGTCTGTTGTTACAATTGTCCAGTCCGGCCTGCTGAATGGCATCCCCCTGGACAGATGTGGCCGAGAAAGCCACCATAGAAGAGATTTTCTGGTCTCTTGATCCAGATTCAGAGTAGGGGACAAGTCTGAGTAATCCCCATTCCACTGACTCAGCATGCACAATTGCAGCGGTCTGAGATGTAGACGTGCAAAGGGTACTATATCCATTGCTGCTACCATTAAGCCGATCACCTCCATGCATTGAGCTACTGACGGGAGTTGAATGGAATGAAGGACACGGCATGCATTTAGAAGCTTTGTTAATCTGTCTTCTGTCAGATAAATCTTCATTTCTACAGAATCTATAAGAGTCCCCAAGAATGGAACTCTTGTGAGAGGAAAGAGAGAACTCTTCTTTTCGTTCACTTTCCATCCATGCGACCTTAGAAATGCCAGAACTAACTCTGTATGAGACTTGGCAGTTTGAAAGCTTGAAGCTTGTATCAGAATGTCGTCTAGGTACGGAGCTACCGAAATTCCTCGCGGTCTTAGAACCGCCAGAAGGGCACCCAGAACCTTTGTGAAGATTCTTGGAGCCGTAGCCAATCCGAATGGAAGAGCTACAAACTGGTAATGCCTGTCTAAGAAGGCAAACCTTAGATACCGGTAATGATCTTTGTGAATCGGTATGTGAAGGTAAGCATCCTTTAAATCCACTGTGGTCATGTACTGACCCTTTTGGATCATGGGTAAGATTGTCCGAATAGTTTCCATTTTGAACGATGGAACTCTTAGGAATTTGTTTAGGATCTTTAAATCCAAGATTGGCCTGAAAGTTCCCTCTTTTTTGGGAACCACAAACAGGTTTGAGTAAAACCCTTGTCCTTGTTCCGACCGCGGAACCGGATGGATCACTCCCATTAATAACAGATCTTGTACACAGCGTAGAAACGCTTCTTTCTTTATCTGGTTTGTTGACAACCTTGACAGATGAAATCTCCCTCTTGGGGGAGAGAATTTGAAGTCTAGAAGGTATCCCTGAGATATGATCTCTAGCGCCCAGGAATCCTGAACATCTCTTGCCCAAGCCTGGGCGAAGAGAGAGAGTCTGCCCCCCACTAGATCCGGTCCCGGATCGGGGGCCCTCGGTTCATGCTGTCTTTGGGGCAGCAGCAGGTTTCCTGGCCTGCTTGCCCTTGTTCCAGGACTGGTTAGGTTTCCAGCCTTGTCTGTAACGAGCAACAGCTCCTTCCTGTTTTGGTGCAGTGGAAGTTGGTGCTGCTCCTGCTTTGAAATTCCGAAAGGGACGAAAATTAGACTGTCTAGCCTTAGCTTTGTCTTGAGGCAGGGCGTGGCCCTTACCTCCTGTAATGTCAGCGATAATTTCTTTCAAACCGGGCCCAAATAAAGTTTGCCCCTTGAAAGGTATATTAAGTAATTTGGACTTAGAAGTTACATCAGCTGACCAGGATTTTAGCCACAGCGCCCTACGTGCCTGAATGGCGAATCCTGAGTTCTTAGCCGTAAGTTTGGTTAAATGTACTACGGCCTCCGAAATGAATGAATTAGCTAGTTTAAGGACTCTAAGCCTGTCCGTAATGTCGTCCAGCGTAGCTGAACTAAGGTTCTCTTCCAGAGACTCAATCCAAAATGCTGCCGCAGCCGTAATCGGCGCGATGCATGCAAGGGGTTGCAATATAAAACCTTGTTGAACAAACATTTTCTTAAGGTAACCCTCTAATTTTTTATCCATTGGATCTGAAAAAGCACAGCTATCCTCCACCGGGATAGTGGTACGCTTAGCTAAAGTAGAAACTGCTCCCTCCACCTTAGGGACCGTTTGCCATAAGTCCCGTGTGGTGGCGTCTATTGGAAACATCTTTCTAAATATTGGAGGGGGTGAGAACGGCACACCGGGTCTATCCCACTCCTTAGTAACAATTTCAGTTAGTCTCTTAGGTATAGGAAAAACGTCAGTACTCGCCGGTACCGCAAAGTATTTATCCAACCTACACAATTTCTCTGGTATTGCAACAGTGTTACAATCATTAAGAGCCGCTAAAACCTCCCCTAGTAACACACGGAGGTTCTCCAATTTAAATTTAAAATTTGAAATATCTGAATCCAATCTGTTTGGATCAGAACCGTCACCCACAGAATGAAGCTCTCCGTCCTCATGCTCTGCAAGCTGTGACGCAGTATCAGACATGGCCCTAGAATTATCAGCGCACTCTGTTCTCACCCCAGAGTGATCACGCTTGCCTCTTAGTTCTGGAAATTTAGCCAAAACTTCAGTCATAACAGTAGCCATATCTTGTAATGTTATCTGTAATGGCCGCCCAGATGTACTAGGCGCCACAATATCACGCACCTCCCGGGCGGGAGATGCAGGTACTGACACGTGAGGCGAGTTAGTCGGCATAACTCTCCCCTCGCTGTTTGGTGAAATTTGTTCAATTTGTACAGATTGGCTTTTATTTAAAGTAGCATCAATACAGTTAGTACATAAATTTCTATTGGGCTCCACCTTGGCATTGGAACAAATGACACAGGTATCTTCCTCTGAATCAGACATGTTTAACACACTAGCAATAAACTTGCAACTTGGTTACAATCTTATTTAACAAAAACGTACTGTGCCTCAAAGAAACACTAAACGATTAAATGACAGTTGAAATAATGAACTGAAAAACAGTTATAGCATCAATCCTTAAAAACAACACAACTTTTAGCAAAGGTTTGTTCCCATTAGTAAAGTAACAATAATTAAATTTGAAACATAAAAATTACAGAGCAACGTTTTTAATCACAGTCAATATATAAGTCTCACAGCTCTGCTGAGAGAATCTACCTCCCTCCAAAGAAGTTTGAAGACCCCTGAGTTCTGTTAGAGATGAACCGGATCATGCAGGAAATACAAGAGTAACTGACTGGAAATTTTTGATGCGTAGCAAAGAGCGCCAAAAACGGCCCCTCCCCCTCACACACAGCAGTGAGAGAGAAACGAAACTGTCACAATTAAAACAAGCAACTGCCAAGTGGAAAAATAATGCCCAAACATTTATTCACTCAGTACCTCAGAAAAAGCAAACGATTCTACATTCCAGCAAAAAACGTTTAACATAATAAAAACCTATTAAAAGGTTTAATGTACTTTTAACAGAGTAATTCCAGTGAAATACCATCCCCAGAATACTGAAGTGTAGAGTATACATACATGTCATTATAACGGTATGGCAGGATTTTCTCATCAATTCCATTCAGAAAATAAAAACTGCTACATACCTCAATGCAGATTCATCTGCCCACTGTCCCCTGATCTGAAGCTTTTACCTCCCTCAGATGGCCGAGAAACAGCAATATGATCTTAACTACTCCGGTTAAAATCATAGTAAAAACTCTGGTAGATTCTTCTTCAAACTCTGCCAGAGAGGCAATAACACGCTCCGGTGCTATTGTAAAATAACAAACTTTTGATTGAAGTTATAAAAACTAAGTATAATCACCATAGTCCTCTCACACATCCTATCTAGTCGTTGGGTGCAAGAGAATGACTGGGAGTGACGTAGAGGGGAGGAGCTATATGCAGCTCTGCTGGGTGAATCCTCTTGCATTTCCTGTTGGGGAGGAGTTATATCCCAGAAGTAATGATGACCCGTGGACTGATCACACATAACAGAAGAAAATCAATTTTATGTATGGCTCATGGTGTAAGACTTTAACTATGTGTTTAACAAAAATTAATTAACATATAGAAATGAATCAATTTAAGGAAATTTAGCATGACTAAGGGGTTAACCCCCGAAACGTTGCTTTTTATGCAACTCCAAATAAAGTGTTTTGCAAGTTTACACAGTGCTGGTGTAACATTTTCAAGATTATAGCAAAGTCTATTATGACTACATGTGTACGTGGTATCAGGTCACTCAAAGGTGACTAATAGCATATACTGTCTTTCCCCTGCCATAATATATGACAATAGGCTGGGGTGCGGTCAATATCGTTATGGGGTTTGAAACGCTTACTAGTGTATATCCATATGTAAGATGTTAATTATAAATATTAATGCAGTCTCCCTAGTGACATTAGTATCATCACACTTTCCCTAAGTGGATGCGTGGATATAATTGCTTTTAATACCCGAACATCAATTGGTAAGACCAAAAGAAGAACCAAACCGTTTACCCCCAATACTGAAGAATAAAGAAACAACTCCCCCCTTCCCTCAACCTTGCACTACAATGTAGATCCAGTCTCAGCGGGAACAGGACAAGGGCCTATGGTGACATCGGAGAGATCGCAATTGGAGCAGGTTTTTCAGGTACCCCCAAAAGCATTCGAAGGGGGGGGGGGGGAAGAGGAAACAGAGAGCCACAGCATCAACAGATGGAACAGAGACGATACCTACAAAGGAGAGGCCAGAGGAGGGGAAACTACAGAGACTGAATGTAATGAATTTGTCACAATATGAGCTGAATAAACATGAACTGGATGTTCTCAGTTTAGGTCTATCCTTTGTGCCCACAGCTGACTTTAATCTTTTCAAAACTCTCTTGGATGTCAAAATGATACGCAACGTGACACTGAAGTTCTTTAAAACTAAGGACCCGGATAGAGGTAATGAAAGTCCAAGTTCCAGTACCAATATTGGTGTATATAGCACACCTATCGTTACTTCAGATCTAAACTTTCAAGAGATGTGTGATGTGAGGATTTTGGAATGTCTCCAAGAGGAAGAATTGGATGAAGTGAGGGAACAACCAGTAACTCCCAACTTAATAAATCCTCTTATTTTACCCCATTCAGAGTAGGGGGCCACTTTTGGAGATATTCCAAAAAAGAGTGGAAGAGGATCTCTCAAAACTCCAATACACAGTACAAAGAGGCACAAAACTCAAACATCACCAGGAATAAGAAAAACAGAATTTATGTTTACCTGATAAATTACTTTCTCCAACGGTGTGTCCGGTCCACGGCGTCATCCTTACTTGTGGGATATTCTCTTCCCCAACAGGAAATGGCAAAGAGCCCAGCAAAGCTGGTCACATGATCCCTCCTAGGCTCCGCCTACCCCAGTCATTCGACCGACGTTAAGGAGGAATATTTGCATAGGAGAAACCATATGGTACCGTGGTGACTGTAGTTAAAGAAAATAAATTATCAGACCTGATTAAAAAAACCAGGGCGGGCCGTGGACCGGACACACCGTTGGAGAAAGTAATTTATCAGGTAAACATAAATTCTGTTTTCTCCAACATAGGTGTGTCCGGTCCACGGCGTCATCCTTACTTGTGGGAACCAATACCAAAGCTTTAGGACACGGATGAAGGGAGGGAGCAAATCAGGTCACCTAAATGGAAGGCACCACGGCTTGCAAAACCTTTCTCCCAAAAATAGCCTCAGAAGAAGCAAAAGTATCAAACTTGTAAAATTTGGTAAAAGTGTGCAGTGAAGACCAAGTCGCTGCCCTACATATCTGGTCAACAGAAGCCTCGTTCTTGAAGGCCCATGTGGAAGCCACAGCCCTAGTGGAATGAGCCGTGATTCTTTCGGGAGGCTGCCGTCCTGCAGTCTCGTAAGCCAATCTGATGATGCTTTTAATCCAAAAAGAGAGAGAGGTAGAAGTTGCTTTTTGACCTCTCCTTTTACCGGAATAAACAACAAACAAGGAAGATGTTTGTCTAAAATCCTTTGTAGCATCTAAATAGAATTTTAGAGCGCGAACAACATCCAAATTGTGCAACAAACGTTCCTTCTTTGAAACTGGTTTCGGACACAGAGAAGGTACGATAATCTCCTGGTTAATGTTTTTGTTAGAAACAACTTTTGGAAGAAAACCAGGTTTAGTACGTAAAACCACCTTATCTGCATGGAACACCAGATAAGGAGGAGAACACTGCAGAGCAGATAATTCTGAAACTCTTCTAGCAGAAGAAATTGCAACTAAAAACAAAACTTTCCAAGATAATAACTTAATATCAACGGAATGCAAGGGTTCAAACGGAACCCCCTGAAGAACTGAAAGAACTAAATTGAGACTCCAAGGAGGAGTCAAAGGTTTGTAAACAGGCTTAATTCTAACCAGAGCCTGAACAAAGGCTTGAACATCTGGCACAGCGGCCAGCTTTTTGTGAAGTAACACAGACAAGGCAGAAAACATAATTTATGTAAGAACTTACCTGATAAATTCATTTCTTTCATATTAACAAGAGTCCATGAGCTAGTGACGTATGGGATATACATTCCTACCAGGAGGGGCAAAGTTTCCCAAACCTCAAAATGCCTATAAATACACCCCTCACCACACCCACAAATCAGTTTAACGAATAGCCAAGAAGTGGGGTGATAAGAAAAAAAGTGCGAAGCATATAAAATAAGGAATTGGAATAATTGTGCTTTATACAAAAAAATCATAACCACCACAAAAAAGGGTGGGCCTCATGGACTCTTGTTAATATGAAAGAAATGAATTTATCAGGTAAGTTCTTACATAAATTATGTTTTCTTTCATGTAATTAACAAGAGTCCATGAGCTAGTGACGTATGGGATAATGACTACCCAAGATGTGGATCTTTCCACACAAGAGTCACTAGAGAGGGAGGGATAAAATAAAGACAGCCAATTCCTGCTGAAAATAATCCACACCCAAAATAAAGTTTAACAAAAAACATAAGCAGAAGATTCAAACTGAAATCGCTGCCTGAAGAACTGTTCTACCAAAAACTGCTTCAGAAGAAGAAAAGGCATCAAAATGGTAGAATTTAGTAAAAGTATGCAAAGAGGACCAAGTTGCTGCTTTGCAGATCTGGTCAACCGAAGCTTCATTCCTAAACGCCCAGGAAGTAGATACTGACCTAGTAGAATGAGCTGTAATTCTCTGAGGCGGAATTTTACCCGACTCAACATAGGCAAGATGAATTAAAGATTTCAACCAAGATGCCAAAGAAATGGCAGAAGCTTTCTGGCCTTTCCTAGAACCGGAAAAGATAACAAATAGACTAGAAGTCTTACGGAAAGATTTCGTAGCTTCAACATAATATTTCAAAGCTCTAACAACATCCAAAGAATGCAATGATTTCTCCTTAGAATTCTTAGGATTAGGACATAATGAAGGAACCACAATTTATCTACTAATGTTGTTGGAATTCACAACTTTAGGTAAAAATTCAAAAGAAGTTCGCAACACCGCCTTATCCTGATGAAAAATCAGAAAAGGAGACTCACACGAAAGAGCAGAAAATTCAGAAACTCTTCTAGCAGAAGAGATGGCCAAAAGGAACAAAACTTTCCAAGAAAGTAATTTAATGTCCAATGAATGCATAGGTTCAAACGGAGGAGCTTGAAGAGCTCCCAGAACCAAATTCAAACTCCAAGGAGGAGAAATTGACTTAATGACAGGCTTTATACGAACCAAAGCTTGTACAAAACAATGAATATCAGGAAGAATAGCAACCTTTCTGTTGAAAAAGAACAGAAAGAGCAGAGATTTGACCTTTCAAGGAACTTGCGGACAAACCCTTATCTAAACCATCCTGAAGAAATTGTAATATTCTCGGTATTCTAAAAAAAATGCCAAGAAAAATGATGAGAAAGACACCAAGAAATATAAGTCTTCCAGACTCTATAATATATCTCTCTGGATACAGATTTACGAGCCTGTAACATAGTATTAATCACAGAGTCAGAGAAACCTCTTTGACCAAGAATCAAGCGTTCAATCTCCATACCTTTAAATTTAAGGATTTCAGATCCTGATGGAAAAAAGGACCTTGAGACAAAAGGTCTGGTCTTAACGGAAGAGTACACGGTTGGCAAAAGGCCATCCGGACAAGATCCTCATACCAAAACCTGTGAGGCCATGCCGGAGCTACCAGCAGAACAAACGAGCATTCCTTCAGAATCTTGGAGATTACTCTTGGAAGAAGAACTAGAGGCGGAAAGATATAGGCAGGATGATACTTCCAAGGAAGTGAAAATGCATCCACTGCCTCCGCCTGAGGATCCCGGGATCTGGACAGATACCTGGGAAGTTTCTTGTTTAGATGAGAAGCCATCAGATCTATTTCTGGAAGTTCCCACATTTGAACAATCTGAAGAAATACCTCTGGGTGAAGAGACCATTCGCCCGGATGCAACGTTTGGCGACTGAGATAATCCGCTTTCCAATTGTTCATACCTGGGATATAAACCGCAGAGATTAGACAGGAGCTGGATTCCGCCCAAACCAAAATTCGAGATACTTCTTTCATAGCCAGAGGACTGTGAGTCCCTCCTTGATGATTGATGTATGCCACAGATGTGACATTGTCTTATCTGAAAACAAATGAACAACTCTCTCTTCGGAAGAGGCCAAGACTGAAGAGCTCTGAAAATTGCACGGAGTTCCAAAATATTGATCGGAAATCTCACCTCCTGAGATTCCCAAACCCCTTGTGCCGTCAGATACCCCCATACAGCTCCCCAACCTGTAAAACTAGCATCTGTTGAGATTATAGTCCAGGTCGGAAGAACAAAGAAGCCCCCTGAACTAAACGATGGTGATCTGTCCACCATGTCAGAGAGTGTCATAAAATCGGTTTAAAGATATTAATTGAGATATCTTTGAGTAATCCCTGCACCATTGGTTCAGCATACAGAGCTGAAGAGGTCGCATGTAAAAACGAGCAAAGGAGATCGCATCTGATGCGGCAGTCCTAAGACCCAACATTTCCATGCATAAGGCTACCAAAGGGAATGATTGTGACTGAAGGTTTTGACAAGCTGATATCAATGATAAACTTCTCTTGACTGACAAGGACAGAGTCATAGACACTGAATTTATCTAGAAACCTAAAAAGGTTACCCTTGTCTGAGGAATCAATGAACTGATTGGTAAATTGATCCTCCAACCATGAACTTGAAGAAACAACACAAGTCGATTCGTATGAGATTCTACGAAAATGAGAAGACTGAGCAAGTACCAAGATATCGTCCAAATAAGGAAATACCAACACTCTATTCTCTGAATAGAGAAAGAAGGGCACCGAGAACCTTTGAAAAAAATTCTTGGAACTGAGGCTAGGCCAAACGGTAGAGCCACAAAACTGGTAATGCTTGTCTAAAAAGAGAATCTCAGACACTAAAAGTAATCTGGATGAATCGGAATATGCAGATACACATCCTGTAAATCTATTGTAGACATATAATGCCCTTGCTAAACAAAAGGCAGGATAGTCCTACAGTAACCATCTTGAATGTTGGTATCCTAACATAACGATTCAATAATGATCCAAATTTCTTTGAAGAAAACGTAATCTGCCCCATACCAGCTGAGCTGGAATAAGGGCCGCACCTTCATAGGTACTTAGGAGCTGGCTATAGGTTTCTATAAAGCTCGGATATATTCCAAACTGGAAATAGTTTCCAAACTGATACCGCTCCTGAGGATGAAGGATCAGGCTTTTGTTCCTTGTTGTGAGGAAAGGAACGAAATGATTATTTACCCTGGAAAGAAAGGGAAAGCAAAGTTGACTTAGAAGACATGTCAGTATTCCAAGTTTAATCCATAAAGCTTTTCTAGCTAAAATAGCTAGAGACATATACCTGACATCAACTCTAATGATATCAAAAGATGGTATCACCAATAAAATTATTAGCATGTTATAAAATAATAATAATGCTATAAAATTATGATCTGTTACTTGTTGCGCTAAAGCTTCTAACCAAAAAGTTGAAGCTGCAGCAACATCCGCTAAAAATATAGCAGGTCTAAGAAGATTACCTGAACATAAGTAAGCTTTTCTTAGAAAGGATTCAATTTTCCTATCTAAAGGATCCTTAAATGAAGTACTATCTGCCATAGGAATAGTAGTACATTAGCAGGAGTAGAGACAGCCCCATAACGTTAGGGATTTTTGTCCCAAAAAACTCTAATCTGTCAGATGGCACAGGATATAAATTGCTTAAACGTCTAGAAGGAGTAAATAAATTACCCAAATTATTCCATTCCCTGGAAATTACTTCAGAAATAGCATCAGGGAGATAAAACACTTCTGGAATAACTACCTTATTTAAACGTTTACATTTAGTATCAAGAGGACCAGAATCCTCTATTTCTAATGCAAATAACACTTCTTTAAGTAAAGAACGAATAAATTCCATCTTGGACAAATACAAAGATTTATCAGCATCAAAATGATGATGTTCATTTAAAAATTCATCTGAAAAAAAGAGAAGTTTTAAAAGACTTTTATGTATACTAGAAGGAGAAATAACAGACATAGCCTTCTTAATGGATTTAAAATAAATAAAATCTCTTATGTTATCAGGAACACTCTGAAAATTAGATGTTGACGGAACAGCAACAGGTAATGTAACAGTACTAAAGGAAATTTTATCTGCATTAATAAGTTTGACATGACATGCAATACAAATAACAGCTGGAGAAACAGATACCAAAAGTTTATAGCAGACTTAGCTTGGTAGCTCCAGCACTGTGCAGTGATTTTCCTGTAGTAACTTCTGACTCAGTTGCAACGTGGAACATCTTGCAATATGTAAAAGAAAAAAACAACATATAAAGCAAAATTGATCAAATTCCTTAAATGACAGTTTCAGGAATGGGAAAAAAATGCCAGTGAACAAGCTTCTAGCAACCAGAAGCAATAAATAATGAGACTTAAATAATGTGGAGACAAAAATGACGCCCAAATTTTTTAGCGCCAAAAAAGACGCCCACATTATTTGGCGCCTAAATGCTTTTGGCGCCAAAAATGACGCCACATCCGGAACGCCGACATTTTTGGCGCAAAATAACGTCAAAGAATGACGCAACTTCCGGCGACACGTATGACGCCGGAAACGGAAATAGAATTTTTGCGCCAAAAAAGTCCGCGCCAAAAATGACGCAATAAAATGAAGCATTTTCAGCCCCCGCGAGCCTAACAGCCCACAGGGAAAAAGTCAAATTTTAAGGTAAAATATGTTAAATTAAAATGCATTATCCCAAATATGAAACTGACTGTCTGGAAAATAAGGAAAGTTGAACATTCTGAGTCAAGGCAAATAAATGTTTGAATACATATATTTAGAACTTTATAAATAAAGTGCCCAACCATAGCTTGGAGTGTCACAGAAAATAAGACTTACTTACCCCAGGACACTCATCTACATGTTTGTAGAAAGCCAAACCAGTACTGAAACGAGAATCAGTAGAGGAAATGGTAAATATAAGAGTATATCGTCGATCTGAAAAGGGAGGTAAGAGATGAATCTCTACGACCGATAACAGAGAACCTATGAAATAGACCCCGTAGAAGGAGATCACTGCATTCAAATAGGCAATACTCTCCTCACATCCCTCTGACATTCACTGCACGCTGAGAGGAAAACCGGGCTCCAACTTGCTGCGGAGCGCATATCAACGTAGAATCTAGCACAAACTTACTTCACCACCTCCATCGGAGGCAAAGTTTGTAAAACTGATTTGTGGGTGTGGTGAGGGGTGTATTTATAGGCATTTTGAGGTTTGGGAAACTTTGCCCCTCCTGGTAGGAATGTATATCCCATACGTCACTAGCTCATGGACTCTTGTTAATTACATGAAAGAAATCTGTCCCTTCAGGGAACTTGCAGATAATCCTTTTTCCAATCCTTCTTGAAGGAAGGATAGAATCCTAGGAATCTTAACCTTGTCCCAAGGGAATCCTTTAGATTCACACCAACAGATATATTTTTTCCAAATTTTGTGGTAAATCTTTCTAGTTACAGGCTTTCTGGCCTGAACAAGAGTATCGATAACAGAATCTGAGAATCCTCGCTTCGATAAGATCAAGCGTTCAATCTCCAAGCAGTCAGCTGGAGTGAAACCAGATTCGGATGTTCGAACGGACCCTGAACAAGAAGGTCTCGTCTCAAAGGTAGCTTCCAAGGAGGAGCCGATGACATATTCACCAGATCTGCGTACCAAGTCCTGCGTGGCCACGCAGGAGCTATCAAGATCACCGACGCCCTCTCCTGATTGATCCTGGCTACCAGCCTGGGGATGAGAGGAAACGGCGGGAACACATAAGCTAGTTTGAAGGTCCAAGGTGCTACTAGTGCATCCACTAGAGCCGCCTTGGGATCCCTGGATCTGGACCCGTAGCAAGGAACTTTGAAGTTCTGACGAGAGGCCATCAGATCCATGTCTGGAATGCCCCACAGCTGAGTGACTTGGGCAAAGATTTCCGGATGGAGTTCCCACTCCCCCGGATGCAATGTCTGACGACTCAGAAAATCCGCTTCCCAATTTTCCACTCCTGGGATGTGGCTCTTTCAAGTCAGGGCCAAACAGCGTTTTCCCCTTGAAAGGAATGTTAAGTAGCTTGTTCTTGGAAGACGCATCAGCCGACCAAGATTTCAACCAAAGCGCTCTGCGCGCCACAATAGCAAACCCAGAATTCTTAGCCGCTAACCTAGCCAATTGCAAAGTGGCGTCTAGGGTGAAAGAATTAGCCAATTTGAGAGCATTGATTCTGTCCATAATCTCCTCATAAGGAGGAGAATCACTGTCGACCGCCTTTATCAGCTCATCGAACCAGAAACATGCGGCTGTAGCGACAGGGACAATGCATGAAATTGGTTGTAGAAGGTAACCTTGCTGAACAAACATCTTTTTAAGCAAACCTTCTAATTTTTTATCCATAGGATCTTTGAAAGCACAACTATCCTCTATGGGTATAGTGGTGCGTTTGTTTAAAGTGGAAACCGCTCCCTCGACCTTGGGGACTGTCTGCCATAAGTCCTTTCTGGGGTCGACCATAGGAAACAATTTTTTTAAATATGGGGGGAGGGACGAAAGGAATACCGGGCCTTTCCCATTCTTTATTAACAATGTCCGCCACCCGCTTGGGTATAGGAAAAGCTTCTGGGAGCCCCGGCACCTCTAGGAACTTGTCCATTTTACATAGTTTCTCTGGGATGACCAACTTGTCACAATCATCCAGAGTGGATAATACCTCCTTAAGCAGAATGCGGAGATGTTCCAACTTAAATTTAAATGCAATCACATCAGGTTCAGCTTGTTGAGAAATGTTCCCTGAATCAGTAATTTCTCCCTCAGACAAAACCTCCCTGGCCCCATCAGACTGAGTTAGGGGCCCTTCAGAAATATTAATATCAGCGTCGTCATGCTCTTCAGTATCTAAAACAGAGCAGTCGCGCTTACGCTGATAAGTGTTCATTTTGGCTAAAATGTTTTTGACAGAATTATCCATTACAGACGTTAATTGTTGCATAGTAAGGAGTATTGGCGCGCTAGATGTACTAGGGGCCTCCTGAGTGGGCAAGACTCGTGTAGACGAAGGAGGGAATGATGCAGTACCATGCTTACTCCCCTCACTTGAGGAATCATCTTGGGCATCATTGTCATTGTCACATAAATCACATTTATTTAAATGAATAGGAATTCTGGCTTCCCCACATTCAGAACACAGTCTATCTGGTAGTTCAGACATGTTAAACAGGCATAAACTTGATAACAAGTACAAAAAACGTTTTAAAATAAAACCGTTACTGTCACTTTAAATTTTAAACTGAACACACTTTATTACTGCAAATGCGAAAAAACATGAAGGAATTGTTCAAAATTCACCAAATTTTCACCACAGTGTCTTAAAGCCTTAAAAGTATTGCACACCAAATTTGGAAGCTTTAACCCTTAAAATAACGGAACCGGAGCCGTTTTGAACTTTAACCCCTTTACAGTCCCTGGTATCTGCTTTGCTGAGACCCAACCAAGCCCCAAGGGGAATACGATACCAAATGACGCCTTCAGAAAGTCTTTTCTAAGTATCAGAGCTCCTCACACATGCGACTGCATGCCATGCCTCTCAAAAACAAGTGCGCAACACCGGCGCGAAAATGAGGCTCTGCCTATGCTTTGGGAAAGCCCCTAAAGAATAAGGTGTCTAAAACAGTGCCTGCCGATATTAATATATCAAAATACCCAGATAAAATGATTCCTCAAGGCTAAATATGTGTTAATAATCAATCGATTTAGCCCAAAAAAAGTCTACAGTCTTAATAAGCCCTTTTTGAAGCCCTTATTTACAATCGTAATAAACATGGCTTACCGGATCCCAGAGGGAAAATGACAGCTTCCAGCATTACATCGTCTTGTTGGAATGTGTCATACCTCAAGCAGCAAGAGACTGCTCACTGTTCCCCCAACTGAAGTTAATTGCTCTCAACAGTCCTGTGTGGAACAGCCATGGATTTTAGTGACGGTTGCTAAAATCATTTTCCTCATACAAACAGAAATCTTCATCTCTTTTCTGTTTCTGAGTAAATAGTACATACCAGCACTATTTCAAAATAACAAACTCTTGATTGAATAATAAAAACTACAGTTAAACACTAAAAAACTCTAAGCCATCTCCGTGGAGATGTTGCCTGTACAACGGCAAAGAGAATGACTGGGGTAGGCGGAGCCTAGGAGGGATCATGTGACCAGCTTTGCTGGGCTCTTTGCCATTTCCTGTTGGGGAAGAGAATATCCCACAAGTAAGGATGACGCCGTGGACCGGACACACCTATGTTGGAGAAATAGCTTTAGAAAGTCTAAGGAATAACAAAAACAGTCATCAGGTCAGCTGATAAAGGCAAAGCTATTGTAGTTCTAAACAAAGAAGACTTTGTGGTTGAGGCACACAGACAGCTAAGAATCGAACAGGATTATGGTAGCTTGCAGCAGGATCCGACAGGGGCATACCAACGACAAATGGTCTCCCTTGTGGATGATGGGGTTGAATGGGGTTTTATTAACCAGGAAACTAAAGTTTATTTGTTGGTGCAGAATCCAGCAATTCCGGTGTTTAACCATTTGCCCAAAGTCCATAAGTCATCAGCAAATGTCCAAGGGAGACCAAGTGGAATAGGTTCCCTGTTGGAACACCTGTCGGAGTGGCACAATGGCATTTTACAGCCACTGGTAGATGCCCTTTGGAGCTATTTATCAGACACAAAACATGTTTTAAATCTACTCTCAGATGTGGTATGGCAGAGTGACTACAAATGGCTTACAGTGAATGTGAGATCCCTTTACTCTACCATACCACATGAGAAAGGTATGGAAGCAATAACATTTTTCCTAGAGAGGGAATATAGAGCAGACCGCAGTTTTGTAGAGTATGTGATCAGGGTCACCCACTTTCTTCTCACTCACATCTACTTCAAATTTGAGGGTGAATTCTTTCTACAGAGACATGGGACTGCAATGGGGGCAAAGTTTGCCCCCTCCTATGCTAACCTGTTCATGGGTTGGTGGGAGCACTCCCACGTCTTTGGAGAAAAGAACCCCTACAGGCAGAAGATTATGTGGTACAGGCGATTCATCGATTATCTCCTATTTATATGGGGAGGACCAATGAAAGACCTGGAGGCTTTTGTGGAAGTTCTCAATCAGAACAATGTAGGCATTAGTTTTACATCAGAAATTCAGGAATTTCCCATCAACTTCCTTGATATTACATTGATAGGAAGTGTGGGTCAGAGAATAGTTACTGAGACTTACCATAAACCTATCTCAGGAAATTCTCTCCTGCATGCCTCCAGTTGCCACCCGAAGAGAGTGTTTGGGGGGTGGCAAGGAGTCAATTAATCCGACCAAAAAGGAATTGTACCTGTTTAAGTACATATGAGAAACAAGCATACAAATTGTCCATTAGGCTTAGAGAAAGAGGATATGACAGGTTCACCATTTCTAAAGTGAGGGATTCTGTAACCAGAGTACCTAGAGAGAGTCTCTTAACACAAGGCAATAGAAGAGAGAAGAGTAAACCTAACAAGGTCACATTTACAACAGAATACTCACAACAGTATACTCAGGTCTGCCAGATAATAAGGAATCAATTTCAGCTATTACAAGCTGATGATGATTTGAGAGAAACTGTGACAAAGGAGTTCGGTTTGCCAATAAGAGGAATAGGACGATAGGGAATCGAGTGGCCACCACAAGATTGAGGAAGGAACAAACTAGCAATTCCTCATGGATAAGATTCAATGGCACGTATCGGTGCCATTTTCAAGCTTGTAAAGTCTGTGAGAGTGATTAAAGGGGATTCCTTCCAATCCTTGGTCCCGGGAGAGAACTTTCAGAAAAGTTGTCATCTAAACTGTAGGTCCAACTTTATGGTGTATTTGATTTCATGCACACATTGTACTCTCCCGTATGTTGGTCTTACGACCAGGGAGGCGAGGGTGAGAAAGACACATCTCTCTGACATCAGAGCGGGCACTCTAACAACCCCCCTCATAAATAATTTCTCTGTCTTTCACCAAAAGGACGTGAGGTTCTTTACCTGGACGATAATAGAAAGGGTACTCCCACAAAAAAGAGGGGAGGACAGAACTCGAAAACTTGGTGAAAGAGAGGCCTTCTGGATCTTTAGGTTGAGGACTAGGGTTCCAGAAGGTCTAAATTCAGAGTTTGATCTCATCAACTTTTGGTAAATAAGTCCCTATTGGGAACACAGTATGATACCCTACAAAGTTGCATAAGCAGGGTTTAATGTGACAACATTAGCGTATTATCAGCAATTATATCCACGCAAAGGTTCCCCTTTACATACATTTATTACACATGGATTGACAAAACATCTGACCACACTATTTTTAGTATATCTGTAACTAAGTGCAGCTCAGTGATACAATAGTCACTTAGGGAAAGTGTGATGGTACTAATGTCACTAGGGAGACCCCTAGTTGCCCCCGCAACCTTCCAACACTTCATAAACGACATATTCCGAGATTTACTAGACATTTGTCTTGTAGTTTATTTAGACGATATACTCCTCTATTCTGACAACATTACAGACCACATAAAACATGTACGTTGGGTGTTAGCACGATTAAAGACACATAAATTATATGCCAAGTTAGAAAAATGCTCCTTCCACAATACCACTATTTCATTCCTTGGATATACTATCTCACCTGAAGGTATTCAGATCCAATCCAAGAAGGTTGATTCAGTCAAGAATTGGCCACAACCAACAGATAAAAAGTCACTACAAAGGTTCCTAGGGTTCGACAATTATTATCGAAAATTTATAAAGAACTTTCCATCAATTGTGAGACCACTCACACAACTCACTGTATCCACACAGCCATATAACTGGAATAATACTCACTCAAGAGTTTTTGAATTTCTCAAACAAGCCTTTACTGAAGCTCCTATTCTGAAATTCCCAAATGTAGATCTACAATACATTTTAGAGGTGGATTCTTCAAATTTTGCAATTGGTGCTGTTCTATCCCAACAGAAAGCTCTGAAAGAACCTTTACATCCCATCTCTTTCTTCTCCAAGACTATGTCATCAGCAGAAAGGAACTACGCAATTGGAGACAAGGAATTACTTGCCATTCGCAAATCCCTGGAATTCTGGAGACACCTTCTAGAAGGCACAAAAAAGCCCTTTATAATCTATACAGATCACAAAAACCTACAGTATCTCCAAAACAATAAAACCTTATCTGCCAGACAGGTTAGGTGGAGTCTATACTTTGCAAGATTTGATTTTCAGATTATCTACCGCTTTGTCTCGCCAGACATCCATTCCAGCACCTTACGAAAATCCTACGTCTATTATCCCCTCTGAACATTTCATTGGTGTTACTACAGATTTCAAGAAGTCTTCAATCACAACACCAACTGATTCCAAGGTGACATTGGTAAAGAAAGATGGATTATACTACTATAACGATAAGATTTATGTTCCGGAAATAATGAGAAGTGAAATACTCAAACATCATGATTCTCCCTTAGCTGGACATCCGGGAGAAACACGCAGTATGGAACTTATAACAAGGACTTATTGGTGGCCAGATATCAAAAGATCAGTTTCAGATTATATAAAAGGTTGTGTCAACTGTCAAACATGTAAAACAGAACGAAAATTCCCTTATGGACTTCTGATGTCAATACCAGTTTCTGACAGACCATGGAAGCAAATAGGAGTCGATTTTATAGTAGACTTACCCCCATCAAAAACAGAATTTATGCTTACCTGATAAATTACTTTCTCCAACGGTGTGTCCGTTCCACGGCGTCATCCTTACTTGTGGGATATTCTCTTCCCCAACAGGAAATGGCAAAGAGTCCCAGCAAAGCTGGCCATATAGTCCCTCCTAGGCTCCGCCCACCCCAGTCATTCGACCGATGGACAGGAGGAAATATATATAGGAGAAACCATATGGTACCGTGGTGACTGCAGTTAGAGAAAATAATTCATCAGACCTGATTAAAAAACCAGGGCGGGCCGTGGACCGGACACACCGTTGGAGAAAGTAATTTATCAGGTAAGCATAAATTCTGTTTTCTCCAACATTGGTGTGTCCGGTCCACGGCGTCATCCTTACTTGTGGGAACCAATACCAAAGCTTTAGGACACGGATGAAGGGAGGGAGCAAATCAGGTTACCTAAACGGAAGGCACCACAGCTTGCAAAACCTTTCTCCCAAAAATAGCCTCCGAAGAAGCAAAAGTATCAAATTTGTAAAATTTAGCAAAAAGTGTGCAGTGAAGACCAAGTCGCTGCCTTACATATCTGGTCAAAAGAAGCCTCGTTCTTGGAGTGACCTGTGATTCTTTCAGGAGGCTGCCGTCCGGCAGTCTCATAAGCCAATCGGATAATGCTTTTAAGCCAAAAGGAAAGAGAGGTAGAAGTCGCTTTTTGACCTCTCCTTTTACCAGAATAAACAACAAACAAGGAAGATGTTTGTCTGAAATCTTTAGTAGCCTCTAAATAGAACTTTAGAGCACGGACAACGTCCAAATTGTGTAACAAACGTTCCTTCTTTGAAACTGGATTCGGACACAAAGAAGGTACAACTATCTCCTGGTTAATATTTTTGTTAGAAACAACTTTAGGAGAAAAACCAGGCTTAGTACGCAAAACCACCTTATCTGCATGGAACACCAGATAGGGCGGAGAAAAATGCAGAGCAGATAACTCTGAAACTCTTCTAGCAGAAGAAATTGCAACTAAAAACAAAACTTTCCAAGATAACAACTTAATATCTATGGAATGTAAAGGTTCAAACGGAACCCCTTGAAGAACTGAAAGAACTAGATTTAGACTCCAGGGAGGAGTCAAAGGTCTGTAAACAGGCTTGATCCTAACCAGAGCCTGAACAAATGCTTGAACATCTGGCACAGCTGCCAGTCTTTTGTGTAGTAAGACAGATAAAGCAGAGATCTGTCCCTTTAGAGAACTCGCAGATAATCCTTTCTCCAAACCTTCTTGTAGAAAGGAGAGAATCTTAGGAATTTTTATCTTATTCCATGGGAATCCTTTGGATTCACACCAACAGATATATTTTTTCCATATTTTATGGTAAATTTTTCTAGTTACAGGTTTTCTGGCCTGAACCAGAGTATCTATAACAGAATCTGAAAACCCACGCTTTGATAGAATCAAGCGTTCAATCTCCAAGCCGTCAGTTGGAGGGAGACCAGATTTGGATGTTCGAATGGACCCTGAACAAGAAGGTCCTGTCTCAAAGGTAGCTTCCATGGTGGAGCCGATGACATATTCACCAGGTCTGCATACCAAGTCCTGCGTGGCCACGCAGGAGCTATCAACATCACCGAGGCCGTCTCCTGATTGATCCTGGCTACCAGCCTGGGAATGAGAGGAAACGGTGGGAATACATAAGCTAGGTTGAAGGTCCAAGGTGCTACTAGTGCATCTACTAGAGTCGCCTTGGGATCCCTGGATCTGGACCCGTAGCAAGGAACCTTGAAGTTCTGACGAGACGCCATCAGATCCATGTCTGGAATGCTCCATAATTGAGTTATTTGGGCAAAGATTTCCAGATGGAGTTCCCACTCCCCCGGATGGAATGTCTGACGACTCAGAAAATCCGCTTCCCAATTTTCCACTCCTGGGATGTGGATCGCAGACAAGTGGCAGGAGTGATCCTCCGCCCATTGAATTATTTTGGTCACTTCTTTCATCGCCAGGGAACTCCTTGTTCCCCCCTGATTATTGATATATGCAACGGTCGTCATGTTGTCTGATTGGAACCTTATGAATTTGGCCTTTGCTAGTTGAGGCCAAGCTCTGAGAGCATTGAATATCGCTCTCAGTTCCAGAATGTTTATCGGGAGAAGAGACTCTTCCTGAGACCATAGACCCTGAGCTTTCAGGGATTCCCAGACCGCGCCCCAGCCCACTAGACTGGCGTCGGTCGTGACAATGACCCACTCTGGTCTGCGGAAGCTCATTCCCTGGGACAGATGGTCCAGGGTCAGCCACCAACGGAGTGAATCTCTGGTCTTTTGATCTACTTGAATCATTGGAGACAAGTCTGTATAATTCCCATTCCACTGTTTGAGCATGCACAGTTGTAATGGTCTTAGATGAATTCGTGCAAAAGGAACTATGTCCATTGTTGCAACCATCAATCCTACTACTTCCATGCACTGCGCTATGGAAGGACGAGGAACAGAATGAAGCACTTGACAAGAGCTTAGAAGTTTTGATTTTCTGACCTCTGTCAGAAAAATCCTCATTTCTAAGGAATCTATTATTGTTCCCAAGAAGGGAACTCTTGTCGACGGGGACAGAGAACTTTTTTCTTTGTTCACCTTCCATCCGTGAGATCTGAGAAAGGCTAGAACGATGTCCGTATGAGCCTTTGCTTTTGACAGGGACGACGCTTGTATTAGAATGTCGTCCAAGTAAGGTATTACTGCAATGCCCCTTGGTCTTAGAACCGCTAGAAGGGACCCTAGCACCTTTGTGAAAATCCTTGAAGCAGTGGCTAATCCGAATGGGAGGGCCACAAACTGGTAATGCTTGTCCAGAAAAGCGAACCTTAGGAACTGATGATGTTCTTTGTGGATAGGAATATGTAGGTACGCATCCTTTAGATCCACGGTAGTCATAAATTGACTTTCCTGGATGGTGGGTAGAATCGTTCGAGAGAGAGAGAGTCTGCCCCCCACTAGATCCGGTCCCGGATCGGGGGCTACTCCTTCATGCTGTTTTGTTAGCAGTGGCAGGCTTCTTGGCCTGCTTACCCTTGTTCCAGCCTTGCATTGGTTTCCAGGCTGGTTTGGGTTGTGAGGCATTACCCTCTTGCTTAGAGGATGCAGAATTAGAGGGCGGTCCGTTTCTGCGAAAGGGGCGAAAATTAGGCTTATTTTTAGCCTTAAAAGACCTATCCTGTGGAAGGGCGTGGCCCTTTCCCCCAGTGATGTCTGAAATAATCTCTTTCAAATCTGGTCCAAATAAAGTTTTACCTTTGAAAGGGATGTTAAGCAATTTTGTCTTGGATGACACATCCGCTGCCCAAGACTTTAGCCAAAGCGCTCTGCGCGCCACGATAGCAAACCCTGAATTTTTCGCCGCTAATCTAGCTAATTGCAAAGCGGCATCTAAAATAAAAGAGTTAGCCAATTTAAGTGCGCGAACTCTGTCCATAACCTCCTCATATGGAGTTTCTCTACTGAGCGACTTTTCTAGTTCCTCGAACCAGAACCACGCTGCCGTAGTGACAGGAACAATGCATGAAATTGGTTGTAGAAGGTAGCCTTGCTGTACAAAAATCTTTTTAAGCAAACCTTCCAATTTTTTATCCATAGGATCTTTGAAAGCACAACTATCTTGGATAGGAATAGTAGTGCGTTTGTTTAGAGTAGAAACTGCCCCCTCGACCTTGGGGACTGTCTGCCATAAGTCCTTTCTGGGGTCGACCATAGGAAATAATTTCTTAAATATAGGGGGGGGACAAAAGGTATGCCGGGCTTTTCCCACTCTTTATTTACTATGTCCGCCAAGCATCGGGGGGCACCGGAACCTCTAGGAACTTGTCCATCTTGCATAATTTCTCTGGAATGACCAAGTTGTCACAATCATCCAGAGTAGATAACACCTCCTTAAGTAGTGCGCGGAGATGTTCTAATTTAAATTTAAATGTCACAACATCAGGTTCAGCATGATGAGAAATTTTTCCTGAATCTGAGATTTCTCCATCAGACAAAACCTCCCTCATGGCCCCTTCAGATTGGTGTGAGGGTATGAAAGAACAATTATCATCAGCGCCCTCTTGCTCTTCAGTGTTTAAAACAGAGCAATCGCGCTTTCTCTGATAAGTAGGCATTTTGGATAAAAGATTTGCTATGGAGTTATCCATTACAGCCGTTAATTGTTGCATGGTAATAAGTATTGGCGCACTAGATGTACTAGGGGCCTCCTGCATGGGCAAAACTGGTGTAGACACAGTAGGAGATGATGTAGTATCATGTTTACTCCCCTCATTTGAGGAATCATCTTGGGCAATATCATTATCTGTGGCAGTACTGTCCTTACTTTGTTTGGACGCTATGGCACAATTATCACATAAATTTAAATGGGGAGACACATTGGCTTTCATACATATAGAACATAGCTTATCTGAAGGTACAGACATGTTAAACATGCTTAAACTTGTCAACAAAGCACAAAAAACGTTTTAAAATAAAACCGTTACTGTCTCTTTAAATTTCAAACAGAAAACACTTTATTACTGAATATGTGAAAAAGTATGAAGGAATCGTTCAAAAATTACCAAAATTTCACCACAGTGTCTTAAAGCATTAAAAGTATTGCACACCAAATTTCAGAGCTTTAACCCTTAAAATAAACCGGAACCGGAGCCGTTTTTAAATTTAACCCCTATACAGTCCCAGCTATAGTCTTTGCTGAGACCCAACCAAGCCCAGAGGGGAATACGATACCAAATGACGCCTTCTAGAAGCTTTTTCAGTGATTTTTAGATCCTCACACATGCATCTGCATGCCCTGCTCTCAAAAAACAACTGCGCAGTAATGGCGCGAAAATGAGGCTTAGTCTATAACTAGAAAGGCCCCCTGACTGAAAAAGGTGTCTAACACAGTGCCTGCCGTTTTATAAACGTTCCCCAAGATAATAAATGCCAATTGTTAGCCTAAATCTGAATAATATGCCCAAATAAAGCAATCGATTTAGCCCATAAAAATGTCTACCAGTTTTTTAGCCCATATTAAGCCCTTTATTCTGTTTGTTTGACTAAGAAAATGGCTTACCGGTCCCCATGAGGGGAAATTACAGCCTTCCAGCATTACACAGTCCTGTTAGAAATATGGCTAGTCATACCTTAAGCAGAGAAGTCTGCTAACTGTTTCCCCCAACTGAAGTTACTTCATCTCAACAGTCCTATGTGGAAACAGCAATCGATTTTAGTTACTGTCTGCTAAAATCATCTTCCTCTCACAAACAGAAATCTTCATCCTTTTCTGTTTCAGAGTAAATAGTACATACCAGCACTATTTTAAAATAACAAACACTTGATAGAAGAATAAAAACTACATTTAAACACCAAAAAACTCTTAACCATCTCCGTGGAGATGTTGCCTGTGCAACAGCAAAGAGAATGACTGGGGTGGGCGGAGCCTAGGAGGGACTATATGGCCAGCTTTGCTGGGACTCTTTGCCATTTCCTGTTGGGGAAGAGAATATCCCACAAGTAAGGATGACGCCGTGGACCGGACACACCAATGTTGGAGAAAAACCACATTACCATAATGTTAGTCATCGATAGCTTCACCAAGATGGCACATTTCTTACCTTTTCATAAACTTCCTACTTCTGCTGAAACAGCCACACTTTTCATACAACATGTGATTCGCCTACATGGAGTTCCTACAACACTGATCTCTGACAGGGGATCTCAGTTTACATCCAGGTTCTGGAAAAGTTTATGTCAATCTCTCAGTATATCCCATCAATATACGACAGCTTTCCACCCACAAGCAAATGGACAAGTTGAAAGAATAAACCAATGGTTGGATGAGTATTTACGTTGCTTTTGTTCCTACCAGCAAGATGATTGGGTAACCTACTTACCCTTTGCAGAACTCTCTTGTAATAATTTGACTAATTTATCCACATAACTTTCACCATTTTTTGCTAACTATGGTTTTCATCCAACCATCACTTCCATTACTTCATCTCCCTCAGATTCCCCTTTCGTCGATTAATTAAATAACGCTCTTTTGGACAATTTCAGATTTATTAAAGAAAATATAATAAAAAGCTCAAAACAACCAGAAGCACTATTATGATTTACGACGTAGAGAACCACCTAACTACCAAATTGGAGATCAAGTCTGGTTGTCAAAGAATTTGAAGTTACATCTACCTAGTAGAAAGTGGACTCAAAAGTTCTGTGGACCCTTCACCATATCCAAAGTAATCAACAGGAATGCGGTTACACTGGATTTACCACCTTCCATGAAAATCCACGCAACTTTCCATGTCTCTCTCCTTAAGCCTTATACTCCTACTAGAACCACTACCCCTCAACTCCATTCGATAGCCTCTTCTCAAGATTCCGATGTGTATGAAGTTAAGGAAATAAATGATTCAAGATATTCAAGAGGTGACTTGCAATATTTGGTCAGGTGGAAAAATTATTCGGAAGAAGACGATGCTTGGGAACCTGCTTCCAACATTTTACGCACCTCAACTGGTAGCCCAGTATCATAGGAGATTCCCAGATCATCCCAGACCTCAAGCTGAGGATCAGCTTGTTTGAGGTGGGAGTCATGTCAGGGTTTAGGGGTACACTGTATCTTTAATTGATATTCCACCAATGAAATTCTAGCAACTCCCATAAAACACTTGTTCACTAAGCACTCCTTGATTAGTATTTTGTTATCCCTGCTTGGAGTAACATTGAGCCCAATTGCTCTCTCTAAATTTGCCTTTATATTTTCTGCTTTGCCACTTTTATACCTACAGATTGTTTTGTGTGCTAACTGAGGAATCTCTACAAATCCACATTTCTGACAACTTCCTGGAGCATTCGCTACTGACAAGTTAACCCTTCAATCTGGTAAAAGTTTTTTTTTTTTTTTTATTGCATTTGGCGGTGAAATTGTGGCATGGATTACAACCAAAATAGGTCTAGATCAATACTTTGGGTTGTCAACTAAAAAACAAAATTTATGCTTACCTGATAAATTTCTTTCTTTTGCGATGTACCGAGTCCACGGTTTCATCCTTACTTGTGGGATATTGTCCTTCCTAACAGGAAGTAGCAAAGAGAGCACCACAGCAGAGCTGTCTATATAGCTCCCCCCTTAACTCCACCCCCCAGTCAATCGACCGAAGGCCAAGGAAGAAAATGAGAAACTATAAGGTGCAGAGGTGACTGAAGTTTTCAATAAAAAAAAATACTATCTGTCTTAATAGACAGGGTGGGCCGTGGACTCGGTACATCGCAAAAGAAAGAAATTTATTAGGTAAGCATAAATTCCTCGTTGAGTCCACGGTTTCATCCTTACTTTTGGGATACCAATACCAAAGCTTTAGGACACTGATGAAGGGAGGGACAAGACAGGAACCTAAACGGAAGGCACCACTGCTTGCAAAACCTTTCTCCCAAAAATAGCCTCCGAAGAAGCAAAGTATCAAATTTGTAAAATTTGGAAAAAGGTATGAAGCGAAGACCAAGTCGCAGCCTTACAAATCTGTTCAACAGAAGTATCATTTTTAAAAGCCCATGTGGAAGCCACCGCTCTAGTGGAATGAGCTGTAATTCTTTCAGGAGGCTGCGGTCCAGCAGTCTCATAAGCCAAACGGATGATGCTTTTCAGCCAAAAGGAAAGAGGTAGCCGTAGCCTTTTGACCTCTGCGCTTTCCAGCATAGACAACAAACAAAGAAGATGATTGGTGAAAATCTTTGGTTGCCTGCAAATAAAACTTCAAAGCACGAACCACGTCCAAGTTGTGCAACAGACGTTCCTTCTTAGAAGAAGGATTAGGACACAGAGAAGGAACAACAATTTCCTGATTGATATTCCTGTTAGAAACAACCTTAGGGAGGAAACCAGGTTTGGTACGCAAAACCACCTTATCAGCATGGAAAACAAGATAAGTTCAGAAACCCTTTGAGCTGAAGAGATAGCAACTAGAAACAGAAATTTCCAAGATAGAAGCTTGATATCTATGGAATGCATGGGTTCAAACGGAACCCCCTGAAGAACATTAAGAACTAAATTTAGACTCCATGGCGGAGCAACAGGTTTAAACACAGGCTTGATTCTAACTAAAGCCTGACAAAAAGCCTGAACGTCTGGGACATCTACCAGATGCTTGTGCAATAGAATAGACAAAGCAGATATCTGTCCCTTTAAGGAACTAGCTGACAATCCTTTCTCCAATCCTTCTTGAAGAAAGGACAAAATCCTAGGAATCCAAATCTTACTCCATGAGTAGCCTTTGGATTTGCACCAAAAAAGATATTTATGCCATATCTTATGATAGATTTTCCTGGTGACAGGCTTTCAAGCCTGAATCAAGGTATCTATGACCGACTCGGAGAAACCCCGCTTTGATAAAATCAAGCGTTCAATCTCCAAGCAGTCAGTTGCAGAGAAAACAGAATTTATGCTTACCTGATAAATTACTTTCTTCAACGGTGTGTCCGGTCCACGGCGTCATCCTTACTTGTGGGATATTCTCTTCCCCAACAGGAAATGGCAAAGAGTCCCAGCAAAGCTGGTCACATGATCCCTCCTAGGCTCCGCCCACCCCAGTCATTCGACCGACGGACAGGAGGAAATATATATAGGAGAAACCATACGATACCGTGGTGACTGTAGTTAGAGAAAATAATTCATCAGACCTGATTAAAAAACCAGGGCGGGCCGTGGACCGGACACACCGTTGGAGAAAGTAATTTATCAGGTAAGCATAAATTCTGTTTTCTCCAACATTGGTGTGTCCGGTCCACGGCATCATCCTTACTTGTGGGAACCAATACCAAGGCTTTAGGACACGGATGAAGGGAGGGAGCAAATCAGGTCACCTAAACGGAAGGAACCACAGCTTGCAAAACCTTTCTCCCAAAAATAGCCTCCGAAGAAGCAAAAGTATCAAATTTGTAGAATTTGGCAAAAGTGTGCAGAGAGGACCAAGTCGCTGCCTTACATATCTGGTCAACAGAAGCCTCGTTCTTGAAGGCCCATGTGGAAGCCACAGCCCTAGTGGAGTGAGCTGTGATTCTTTCAGGAGGATGCCCTCCGGCAGTCTCATAAGCCAATCGGATAATGCTTTTAAGCCAAAAGGAAAGAGAGGTAGAAGTCGCTTTTTGACCTCTCCTTTTACCAGAATAAACAACAAACAAGGAAGATGTTTGTCTGAAATCTTTAGTAGCCTCTAAATAGAATTTTAGAGCACGGACTACGTCCAAATTGTGTAACAAACGTTCCTTCTTTGAAACTGAATTCGGACACAAAGAAGGTACAACTATCTCCTGGTTAATATTTTTGTTAGAAACAACTTTCGGAAGAAAACCAGGCTTAGTACGCAAAACCACCTTATCTGCATGGAACACCAGATAGAGCGGAGAACACTGCAGAGCAGATAACTCAGAAACTCTTCTAGCAGAAGAAATTGCAACTAAAAACAAAACTTTCCAAGATAGTAACTTAATATCTATGGAATGTAAAGGTTCAAACGGAACCCCTTGAAGAACTGAAAGAACTAGATTTAGACTCCAGGGAGGAGTCAAAGGTCTGTAAACAGGCTTGATCCTAACCAAAGCCTGAACAAATGCTTGAACATCTGGCACGGCTGCCAGTCTTTTGTGAAGTAAAACAGATAAAGCAGAGATCTGTCCCTTTAGAGAACTTGCAGATAATCCTTTCTCCAAACCTTCTTGTAGAAAGGATAGAATCTTAGGAATTTTTATCTTGTTCCATGGGAATCCTTTGGATTCACACCAACAGATATATTTTTTCCATATTTTATGGTAAATTTTTCTAGTTACAGGCTTTCTAGCCTGAATCAGTATCTATTACAGAATCTGAAAACCCACGCTTTGATAAAATCAAGCGTTCAATCTCCAAGCCGTCAGTTGGAGGGAAACCAGATTCGGATGTTCGAATGGACCCTGAACAAGAAGGTCCTGTCTCAAAGGTAGCTTCCATGGTGGAGCCGATGACATATTCACCAGGTCTGCATACCAAGTCCTGCGTGGCCACGCAGGAGCTATCAAGATCACAGAGGCCCTCTCCTGATTGATCCTGGCTACCAGCCTGGGAGGGAATGAGAGGAAACGGTGGGAATACATAAGCTAGGTTGAAGGTCCAAGGTGCTACTAGTGCATCTACTAGAGTCGCCTTGGGATCCCTGGATCTGGACCCGTAGCAAGGAACCTTGAAGTTCTGACGAGACGCCATCAGATCCATGTCTGGAATGCCCCATAATTGAGTTATTTGGGCAAAGATTTCCGGATGGAGTTCCCACTCCCCCGGATGGAATGTCTGACGACTCAGAAAATCCGCTTCCCAATTTTCCACTCCTGGGATGTGGATCGCAGACAAGTGGCAGGAGTGATCCTCCGCCCATTGAATTATCTTGGTCACTTCTTTCATCGCCAGGGAACTCCTTGTTCCCCCCTGATGATTGATATATGCAACGGTCGTCATGTTGTCTGATTGAAACCTTATGAATTTGGCCTTTGCTAGTTGAGGCCAAGCATTGAATATCGCTCTCAGTTCCAGAATGTTTATCGGGAGAAGAGACTCTTCCCGAGACCATAGACCCTGAGCTTTCAGGGATTCCCAGACCGCGCCCCAGCCCACTAGACTGGCGTCGGTCGTGACAATGACCCACTCTGGTCTGCGGAAGCTCATTCCCTGGGACAGATTGTCCAGGGTCAGCCACCAACGGAGTGAATCTTTGGTCTTTTGATCTACTTGAATCATCGGAGACAAGTCTGTATAATCCCCATTCCACTGTCTGAGCATGCACAGTTGTAATGGTCTTAGATGAGTTCGTGCAAAAGGAACTATGTCCATTGTTGCAACCATCAATCCTATTACTTCCATGCACTGCGCTATGGAAGGACGAGGAACAGAATGAAGTACTTGACAAGAGCTTAGAAGTTTTGATTTTCTGACCTCTGTCAGAAAAATCCTCATTTCTAAGGAATCTATTATTGTTCCCAAGAAGGGAACTCTTGTTGACGGGGACAGAGAACTTTTTTCTTTGTTCACCTTCCATCCGTGAGATCTGAGAAAGGCTAGGACGATGTCCGTATGAGCCTTTGCTTTTGACAGGGACGACGCTTGAATTAGGATGTCGTCCAAGTAAGGTACTACTGCAATGCCCCTTGGTCTTAGAATCGCTAGAAGGGACCCTAGTACCTTTGTGAAAATCCTTGGAGCAGTGGCTAATCCGAATGGAAGTGCCACAAACTGGTAATGCTTGTCCAGAAAAGCGAACCTTAGGAACTGATGATGTTCCTTGTGGATAGGA
Source organism: Bombina bombina (assembly GCF_027579735.1). NCBI lineage: Eukaryota > Metazoa > Chordata > Amphibia > Anura > Bombinatoridae > Bombina > Bombina bombina. The sequence goes on from NC_069499.1 coordinate 1,244,034,767, forward strand.
ATATGTAGGTACGCATCCTTTAAATCCACGGTAGTCATAAATTGACTTTCCTGGATGGTGGGTAGGATCGTTCGAATAGTTTCCATTTTGAACGATGGTACCCTGAGAAATTTGTTTAGGATGTTCCCTCTTTTTTGGGAACTATGAACAGATTGGAATAAAATCCCATTCCTTGTTCTCTTATTGGAACTGGATGTATCACTCCCATCTTTAACAGGTCTTCTACACAATGTAAGAATGCCTGTCTCTTTATTTGGTTTGAAGATAAGTGAGACCTGTGGAACCTTCCCCTTGGGGGTAGTTCCTTGAATTCCAGGAGATAACCTTGAGAAACTATTTCTAGCGCCCAAGGATCCTGAACATCTCTTGCCCAAGCCTGAGCAAAGAGAGAGAGTCTGCCCCCCACTAGATCCGGTCCCGGATCGGGGGCTATCCCTTCATGCTGTTTTGGTAGCAGTGGTAGGCTTCTTGGCCTGCTTACCCTTGTTCCAGCCTTGCATTGGTTTCCAGGCTGGTTTGGGTTGTGAAGTATTACCCTCTTGCTTAGAGGATGCAGAATTAGTGGCTGGTCCGTTTCTGCGAAAGGGACGAAAATTAGGCTTATTTTTAGCCTTAAAAGACCTATCCTGTGGGAGGGCGTGGCCCTTTTCCCCCAGTGATGTCTGAAATAATCTCTTTCAAATCTGGTCCAAATAAAGTTTTACCTTTGAAAGGGATGTTAAGCAATTTTGTCTTGGATGACACATCCGCTGCCCAAGACTTTAGCCAAAGCGCTCTGCGCGCCACGATAGCAAACCCTGAATTTTTCGCCGCTAATCTAGCTAATTGCAAAGCGGCATCTAAAACAAAAGAGTTAGCCAATTTAAGTGCTTGAACTCTGTCCATAACCTCCTCATACGAAGATTCTTTACTGAGCGACTTTTCTAGTTCCTCGAACCAGAAACACGCTGCCGTAGTGACAGGAACAATGCATGAAATTGGTTGTAGAAGGTAACCTTGCTGTACAAAAATCTTTTTAAGCAAACCCTCTAATTTTTTATCCATAGGATCTTTGAAAGCACAACTATCTTCGATAGGAATAGTAGTGCGTTTGTTTAGAGTAGAAACCGCCCCCTCGACCTTGGGGACTGTCTGCCATAAGTCCTTTCTGGGGTCGACTATAGGAAATAATTTCTTAAATATAGGGGGGGGGGGGGGGGGGACAAAAGGTATGCCGGGCTTTCCCCACTCTTTATTTACTATGTCCGCCACCCGCTTGGGTATAGGAAAAGCGTCGGGGGGCACCGGAACCTCTAGGAACTTATCCATCTTACATAATTTCTCTGGAATGACCAAATTGTCACAATCATCCAGAGTAGATAACACCTCCTTAAGCAGTGCGCGGAGATGTTCTAATTTAAATTTAAATGTCACAACATCAGGTTCAGCTTGATGAGAAATTTTTCCTGAATCTGAGATTTCTCCATCAGACAAAACCTCCCTCATGGCCCCTTGAGATTGGTGTGAGGGTATGTCAGAACAGTTATCATCAGCGCCCTCTTGCTCCTCAGTGTTTAAAACAGAGCAATCGCGCTTTCTCTGATAAGTAGGCATTTTGGATAAAAGATTTGCTATGGAGTTATCCATTACAGCCGTTAATTGTTGCATGGTAATAAGTATTGGCGCACTAGATGTACTAGGGGCCTCCTGTGTGGGCAAAACTGGTGTAGACACAGTAGGGGATGATGTAGTATCATGTTTACTCCCCTCATTTGAGGAGTCATCTTGGGCAATATCATTATCTGTGGCATTACTGTCCTTACTTTGTTTGGACACTATGGCACAATTATCACATAAATTTAAATGGGGAGACACATTGGCTTTCATACATATAGAACATAGCTTATCTGATGGTACAGACATGTTAAACATGCTTAAACTTGTCAACAAAGCACAAAAAACGTTTTAAAATAAAACCGTTACTGTCTCTTTAAATTTCAAACAGAAAACACTTTATTACTGAATATGTGAAAAAGTATGAAGGAATTGTTCAAAAATTACCAAAATTTCACCACAGTGTCTTAAAGCATTAAGAGTATTGCACACCAAATTTCAGAGCTTTAACCCTTAAAATAATGGAACCGGAGCCGTTTTTAAATTTAACCCCTATACAGTCCCAGCTATATGCTTTGCTGAGACCCAACCAAGCCCAGAGGGGAATACGATACCAAATGACGCCTTCTAGAAGCTTTTTTAGTGATTCTTAGATCCTCACACATGCATCTGCATGCCTTGCTCTCCAAAAACAACTGCGCAGTAATGGCGCGAAAATGAGGCTCAGTCTATAACTAGAAAGGCCCCCAGACTAAAAAAGGCGTCCAACACAGTGCCTGCCGTTTTTTAAACGTTCCCCAAGATTATAATGCCAATTATTAGCTAGAATCTGCATAATATGCCCCAATAAAGCAATCGTTTTAGCCCATAAAAATGTCTACCAGTTTTTAAGCCCTTTTTTAAGCCCTTTATTCTTTTATGTTTGACTAAGAAAATGGCTTACCGGTCCCCATGAGGGGAAATGACAGCCTTCCAGCATTACATGGTCTTGTTAGAAATATGGCTAGTCATACCTTAAGCAGAAAAGTCTGCTAACTGTTTCCCCCAACTGAAGTTACTTCATCTCAACAGTCCTGTGTGGAAACAGCAATCGATTTTAGTTACTGTCTGCTAAAATCATCTTCCTCTTACAAACAGAAATCTTCATCCTTTTCTGTTTCAGAGTAAATAGTACATACCAGCACTATTTTAAAATAACAAACACTTGATAGAAGAATAAAAACTACATTTAAACACCAAAAAACTCTTAACCATCTCCGTGGAGATGTTGCCTGTGCAACGGCAAAGAGAATGACTGGGGTGGGCGGAGCCTAGGAGGGATCATGTGACCAGCTTTGCTGGGACTCTTTGCCATTTCCTGTTGGGGAAGAGAATATCCCACAAGTAAGGATGACGCCGTGGACCGGACACACCAATGTTGGAGAAATTAGATTTGGATGCTTGAACGGGCCTTGAATTAGAAGGTCCTGTCGCAGTGGCAGAGTCCATGTTGGCAGAGATTACATGTCCACCAGGTCTGCATACCAAGTCCTGCATGGCCACGCAAGTGCTATCAAAATCACTGAAGCTCTCTCCTGTTTGATTCTGGCAATCAAACGGGGAAGGAGAGGAAATGGTGGAAACACATAAGCCAGGTTTAACGACCAGGGTACTGCTAGAGCATCTATCAGTACTGCCTGAGGATCCCTGGACCCGTAACAAGTAAGTTTGGCGTTCTGACGAGATGCCATCAGATCCAATTCTGGTGTGCCCTATAGCTGAACCAGTTGAGCAAACACCTCCGGATGGAGCTCCCAGTCCCCCGGATGAAAAGTCTGACGACTTAGAAAATCTGCCTACCAGTTCTCTACCCCTGGGATATAGATCACTGATAGATGGCAAGAGTGAGTCTCTGCCCATCGGATTATCCTTGAAACTTCTATCATCGCCAATGAACTCTTTGTTCCCCCCTGATGATTGATATAAGCTACTGTCGTGATGTTGTCCGACTGAAGTCTGATGAATCCGGCCGAAGCCAGCTGAGGCCACGCCTGAAGAGCATTGAATATTGCTCTTAATTCCAGAATATTTATCGGTAGGAGGGCCTCCTCCTGAGTCCACAAACCCTGTGCTTTCAGGGAATTCCAGACTGCACGCCAGCCCAGTAGGCTGGCGTCCGTCGTCACTATAACCCACGCTGGCCTGCGGAAACACAATCCCCTGGAGAGGTGATCCTGTGACAACCACCAAAGAAGAGAGTCTCTGGTCTCTTGATCCAGATTTATCTGAGGAGACAAATCTGCATAATCCCCATTCCACTGTTTGAGCATGCATAGTTGCAGTGGTCTGAGATGCAAGCGAGCAAACGGAACTATGTCCATTGCCGCTACCATAAGTCCGATTACCTCCATACACTGAGCCACTGACAGAGCTCGGCAGGTGGTTAAAATATTTGATTTCCTGACCTCCGTCAGAAAAATGTTCATTTCCACCGAATCTATCAGAGTTCCCAGGAATGGAACTCTTGTGAGAGGAATAAGAGAACTCTTTTTCACGTTCATCTTCCCCCCTTGAGATCTTAGAAAGGCCAACACCAAGTCCATGTGAGACTTGGCTAGTTGGAAAGTCGACGCTTGAATTAGGATGTCTAGATAAAGCACCACTGCAATGCCCCGCGGCCTTAGGACCACCGGCAGGGACCCTAGCACCTTTGTGAAAATTCTTGGCGCCGTGGCCAACCCGAAGGGAAGAGCCACAAACTCATAATACCTGGCCAGAAAAGCAAACCTTAGGAATTGGTGATGATCTTTGTGGATAGGAATGTGTAGATACGCATCCTTTAAATTCTCTCTTTTTGTCTGGTTTACAGGCAATTGAGAAAGATGGAATCTCCCCCTTGGAGGAGAATCTTTGAAATCTAGAAGATACCCCTGGGTTACAATTTCTATGGCACAGGAGTCCTGAACATCTCTTGCCCAGGCCTGAGCAAAGAGAGAGTCTGCCCCCTACTAGATCTGGTCCCGGATCGGGGGCTACCCCTTCATGCTGTCTTAGTGGCAGCAGCAGGCTTTTTGGCCTGTTTACCCTTGTTCCAAGCCTGGTTAGGTCTCCAGGTTGGCTTGGATTGAGCAAAGTTCCCCTCTTGCTTTGCAGCAGGGAAAGAGGAAGCGGGACCACCCTTGAAGTTTCGAAAGGAACGAAAATTATTTTGTTTGGTCCTCGTCTTATTTGACCCTTCCCCCCAGTGATGTCTGAAATGATCTCTTTCAGTGCAGGCCCGAATACGGTCTTACCTTTCAAAGGGATGGTCAAAATCTTAGATTTTGATGACACATCAGCCGACCAGGACTTAAGACATAACGCTCTATGCGCTAAAATGGCAAAACCTGAATTCTTTGCCACTAATTTAGCGAGATGAAAAGCGGCGTCTGTAATAAAAGTATTAGTTAGCTTAAGAGCCTTAATTCTGTCCAGAATATCATCTAGTGGGGTCTCCACCTGAAGAGCCTCTTCTAGAGCCTCAAACCAAAAGGCAGCTGCAGTGGTTACAGGAACAATGCACGCTATGGGTTGAAGAAAACCTTGATGAACAAATATTTTCTTTAGGAGACCCTCTAAATTTTTTTTTTTCTAGTCCAAAATAAACTTTTTTTTTTTATTTATTTTTTTAAATAATATTTATTGAGGGTACATATACAATATAACGGACGAATGAAAATTCAAATATCATACAAAAATGCAAAGAAAAAAAAAAAAAAACATATCAAGCATGTTTCCCAAAATAAATATAATCATCTCCGTTACATCACTGTAAGAACATAGATTCGCTCTATAGTATTTGTTATAACTCAATAATATCGTGAAAAGTTGTTAGTGTGTCACGCAAGTATCTAAATACAAGGACTTTCCCAAGTTACTAAAGTGACTTAATATAGCCGTTGAAGTATCAGCTGTAGTCAGGTTTGTTTAGACAACAGTATGATATTACACGGCTTAGGTTACTTAACAGTTCATACCTCAAGTCTATTGTACTTATACATTAAGTATTTACCCACTCGGTTGTTGAAGAGAGAGTTCAGGCTCAGCTCAAGGATTCCGTGTAACGGAGCTTTCCCGGCTTCTCAGAGAGGGGAGAGGCACAGCAGCGATGAGGCAGCCGTAGCCGATGATGTAGGCGCCTTAGCTGTTGTGTCGGCTGTCAGCGGGGAAGCGGTTGCTGCTGCTTAAACGGCAGACGAGTAGGAGGAAATACTTTGGAAGGTAGCTTAGGTCTCCTCACCTTTCAGAGACTTACGACAAGAGGGTTGTTAATTTCTTTAGTGAGTAGAACAGGAAGTGACTGTAGCAACGACACAGACTTCATTAATCCAGCAATGAAGTAAAGGAAGGATGTGTCTTTTATAGGGAGGTGGTGATTTCTTAAAGGTATAGCGCAACAGTCAAAGGATAAGTGAATTCTCACATAGACCCCCCACCAAGGAAACCACAGCGAGGTTTCAAGGACGAGGCCTGTCAGGATTCCTCCGATGGAATAGCGAAACAAGCCTAGGAGCCGAAAGGTTGGAAGCAGGCTCCCAAGAATCCTCATGACCATAGCCCATCCAATGGACCAGATAGAACAATTGACCACGAAGAAGACGGGAGTCAAGGATGCTATGAACTTGAAACTCCTCCTGGGAAACCATATCCGAGGCGCTGGGAAGAACCTTGAGTGTAGGCACATCAGATAAACAAGGCTTCACCAAAGATATATGAAAGGTGAGATGTACCCTCAGTGTAGGTGGGAGTTCCAAAGTTACTGTAACCAGATTATTAATGGAAGCAATGACAAAAGGTCTGATAAAAGTACAAAGTAGTGGATAACCAAACTCGTTGTCCCACCTTATACCGGGGACTATCTCTATGGCGAAGGTTGTAGTACTTGCTCTGTGAAGCTTGGGCTTCAAGAATATGATCCTTCACAGACGAGAAAATCTGAGAGATGTCGTTAACGGTGTCATTGACCTGAGGACAAGGTGACTCAATCTTAGGCAGGAGATCCAAACGAGGATGTAATCCATAGTTGATAAAGAAAGGGCTGAACCCAGTGGAAGAATTCACATGGTTATTGTGAGCGAATTCTGCCAAGGGCAGGAAAGTCGCCCAGGTATGTTGTTCCTGGGAGCAATAACAACGTAAATATTGTTCTATGGATTGATTCACTCTCTCCGTTTGTCCATTCGACTGCAGGTGAAACGAGGTTGTGAGACACTGTTCCATATGAAGGGCTTTACAAAGACTCCTCCAAAATCTAGACGTGAATTGCGTTCCACGGTCACTAACAACAGATTTAGGTATACCATGTAGTCTAACAATCTCTTTTAAAAAGAGGTCAGCTGTTTGTTTCGAGGTTGGAAGAGCGGTTGCGGGAATAAAGTGAGCCATTTTCGAGAAGAGATCAGTGACAACGAATATAGTATTGAACCCATTAGACCTGGGGAGGTCAACTATAAAATCCATTGAGACCTTTTCCCAAGGTTTTTGGGGAACTTGTAGAGGCTGTAAGAACCCACAAGGTCGTTGTTTAGCGTGTTTTGATGTAGCACAAATGGTACATGTAGATAGAAAGGTCCGTACAGATTTCCTAATACCAGGCCACCAATAAGATCGGAGAAGCAATTCTGTAGTCTTATTAGTGCCCATGTGTCCTGCAAGGGGTGAATTATGAACCCGTCGTAGCACTAGTTGACGGTGTATGGGTGGCACATATAATTTTCCTTCCTTGTAATATAACCCATCAGTGTGTAGGGTGAGATCCTCCATTGGTATTCCAGTATCAGATTGTTGTGCTTCCTGGATCTGAGATGTTAGGAACCCAACGAAACAATCTGGAGGAATAATGGTAGATGGAGGATTTTCAGAGGTAATTCTAGTATGTTGTCGAGACAGAGCATCAGCCTTACCGTTTTTTTCCCCAGGCCTATAAGTGATGTAACGAAATCTGGAGAAATAAAGGCTCCACCGAAGTTGTCTTGACGAAAGCGTTTTGTTCGTTTGCAGATATTGCAAGTTCTTGTGGTCGGTGAATATCACTATAGGGTGAATAGCTCCTTCCAAAAGGTGACGCCAATGGTCAAATGAGCTTTTAATAGCCGACAACTCCTTTTCTACTACAGGATAATTTAATTCAGCAGGTTGTAGGACCCTTGAGAAATAAGCAACGGGATGCAGAGGTTCCTTACATGATGGTCTTTGGGATAGTATAGCCCCAATAGCATATTCTGAAGCATCAACTTCTAACACAAATTGATGGTTCATATCAGGGAATCTTAGGATGGGTTCAGATGAAAATTTATCCTTCAAAAAATCAAATGCTTCTTGGGCTTGAGGTGTCCAGAGAAAAGTGGAGTTCGTTTTGGTCAGGTCTGTGAGAGGTTTGCAAATAGCTGCAAACCCTGGAATAATCTTCCTATAAAAGTTGGAAAAGCCCAGGAAGCGTTGCACGTCTTTTTTTGAAGTAGGAACTGGCCAGTCAACAATGGCCTGTACTTTTCTCTTATCCATGGAGATGCCTTGTTCGGTAATTATATATCCCAGAAAGGTAATGTTTTTTGTCTCAAAAATGCATTTTTCAGGTTTAGCATATAATCTATTCTGCCTCAATCGGGAGAGGACTTCCTTGACGTGAATTCTGTGTTGTGCCAAATCAGTGGAGTATATAAGAATGTCATCTAGATAGACAATAATATATACATCCAGTATGTCTCTGAAAATGTCATTAATGAAACATTGGAATGTTGTTGGGGCATTGCACAGCCCGAATGGCATTACAGTATACTCATAAAGACCATATCTGGTCCTAAATGCTGTAAGCCATTCGTCTCCAGCTCTCATTCTGATCAGATTATAGGCGCCCCTAAGATCCAACTTGGTGAAAAATGAGGCTCCCCGCAATCTTTCTATCAGTTCTGGGATTAATGGAAGGGGATACCTGTTTTTCTTAGGGCGTTTATTTAATTCCCTGTAATCTATTATAGGCCTGAGTGTACCATCCTTGTTGGTTACAAAAAACATGCCTGCACCAGCTGGAGAAGTGCTAGGTCTTATGAACCCCTTCTTAAGGTTGTCATCTATATAAGTTTTTAAATGTTCCAACTCAGGTTTAGATAGAGGGTACAGATGCCCAAAGAGAATTGACACACCAGGGAGCAGATCCATAGGGCAATCATAAGCCCTGTGGAGCGGTAGAGAGTCTGCTTCGGTTTTATCAAAAACATCTTTGTAGTCTTGATATTGTGGTGGAATGATATTTTCAGTGCTAGCTATAGATAGAAGAATTGGGTGGTTATGTGAATGAGTATGTATTGGTTCTGTAGGGAATGTAATAGTGGAGTGTATCCAATCTATTTTAGGTTTATGGACACTTAACCATTTCATACCCAGGATCACATCAAACATAGGAGAAGTGATTAGATCAAGGTATATCTGTTCAGTATTGGTGTTGTCAGTGTTTAATTGAAGAGGAATGGTTTGATGTGTTAGAGGACCACTTGATAACATACTACCATCAATAACTTTTACAGAGACCGGTGTTTGCTTAGTGATTAAAGGTATTTTATTAGTTTTTACATAATTCACGTCAATGAAGTTTCCACAGGAGCCTGTATCAATTAGGGCTGTCGTCTGGATCTTGCAACATTCCCACTGTAGGAAGATAGGTATTGTTAAGTATGATGTAGAAATCAACTTTGAGAAAAAATTTATTTGAGGAATAACTTCCTTACCTAGCTTTTGTTTAGCCAACTGGGGGCAATCTTTTACTTCATGCTTTGAAGAAGCACATTATAGGCAAAGGTTTAAGTTTTTCCTTCTAGTCTTTTCTTGCAAGGACAGAGGTCCCTTAATAAACCCTATCTCCATTGGTTGCAGTAGATCTTTAACAGGAGATGTAGGAGGCATAGGTACCCTTTTTACAACACCCAGTTTCTCAGACCGTCTTTCTCTTAGACGTCTGTCAATTGATATGGAAACCGTGTAAAACTGCTCTAATGTGTCTGGTAAACCAATGCAAGATATTTCATCTTTTAGTTCTTCACTTAAACCCAGCCTAAACTGATTTTTAAGTGAGACCTTGTTCCACATTGAATCTCTAGCATGTATCTTGAACTGGGTTATATAGGTTTCAACCGCATTTTTGTGCTGTTTCAGAGCATGTAAACTATTCTCAGCCGAAATTTGCTTATAAGGATCATCATAAAGAGTTGACATTTCAGAAGAAAGTCTCTAATGACCCCAGAATTGGGTCTTGTTTTTCAAAAAAGGTGTCTGCCCATGCCCTGGGCTCTCCCCTCAAGTAGGAAATCACTGTTAAGACTCTTATCCTTTCAGAAGCATAAGTCTTAGGTTTCAATTCAAACAAAAGCATGCATGAATTCCTAAATTCTCTAAATTGTGAGCGATTTCCAGAAAATCTCTCAGGAGTTGAGACAGCAGGTTCTGGAAGGTGCTCAGTAGTACTTGGTTTAGCTGCAAGGGTTTCTCTGAGACAGGCTTTTAAAGCTTGGTTCTCTACCTGTAGTTCACGAAATGAATTAGCCAAAATGTCCACCCTGTCTGACAGACTTTTTAAATGATCTGCCATAGTATTTGTATCCATTGTGGTAAAAAGACTGAAATAATTTTTTAACAAGACAAGAAACTGGACATCACAGTCTGTTAATTCAAATCTTGTTGTTACTTTTAGGCTGGATTAATATGTAAGAACATAGATTCGCTCTATAGTATTTGTTATAACTCAATAATATCGTGAAAAGTTGTTAGTGTGTCACGCAAGTAACTAAATACAAGGACTTTCCCAAGTTACTAAAGTGACTTAATATAGCCGTTGAAGTATCAGCTGTAGTCAGGTTTGTTTAGACAACAGTATGATATTACACGGCTTAGGTTACTTAACAGTTCATACCTCAAGTCTATTGTACTTATACATTAAGTATTTACCCACTCTGTTGTTGAAGAGAGAGTTCAGGCTCAGCTCAAGGATTCCGTGTAACGGAGCTTTCCCGGCTTCTCAGAGAGGGGAGAGGAGCCGCAGCGATGAGGCGGCCGTAGCTGATGACGTAGGCGCCTTAGCTGTTGTGTCGGCTGTCAGCGGGGAAGCGGTTGCTGCTGCTGAAACGGCAGACGAGTAGGAGGAAATACTTCAGAAGGTAGCGTAAGTCTCTGGAAGGTGAAGAGACCTAAGACAAGAGGGTTGTTAATTTCTTTAGCGAGTAGAACAGGAAGTGACTGTAGTAACGACACAGACTTCATTAATCCAGCAATGAAGTAAAGGAAGGATGTGTCTTTTATAGTGAGGTGGTGATTTCTTAAAGGTATAGCGCAACAGTCAAAGGATAAGTGAATTCTCACAATCACGGTGTTACTAAACATGCTAAGATTGGACCTCACATTTTCTATTTTTTCTTAGAAAGACGGGACTGTCCTCCCCACTCTCAATAAGTCACTTATGGACCACAATCAACAATTACATTATAACAGCGGGAGAACAAAGCTATTAGTATAGAAACGGTATTGGATACAAATATATATAGAATTAGTGTAAGATGCCTTTCTCTCTATAAATCCGAAAGATTCAGAGGGCCACTGTTGGACCTCAAGTAACTAGATGGTCACTGGAACAATAGGAGGTATCTTTTCATTGTAGGCGGCATACAAACAGTACATAAAGTAAATGAAAAGCAAAACAGTATAGCTTCAACACTACCTTTAAAATAAACTGCACTCTACAGCAACAATGTGTGGCTACATATAAATATAACGTACAATACTTAGTAGAAGGATAGGATGCCATTCTGATTATAAACCTTCTAAATAATACTTAGGAGGCCACTTTTGGACCTCGAATACATATCTAACAATGATATGAGTAGAAGGTATCTAGATCTAAAGAGACCACTCTTGGGCCTCCCATTACAAACCTCTTTATCATTTTCTTATAAAGTCTTCACTATATTTGCAATAAGCTAGTAAAATCAACTAAATAGACATTATAATGCAAAGAGATAGAAACACCATATATTGGCTGTATAAAAGAAAAAAAAACTCAATGTGCAGCTGTAGTTAAGCAATTAAAACACTGGAGCCCACCTACATTGCTTGCAATAAGTAATATACTGTCAATTTAGGGAATATTCTGGAAAGAAAGAAAGAAAGAAAGAAAGAAAGAAAGAAAGAAAGAAAGAAAGAAAGAAAGAAAGAAAGAAAGAAAGAAAGAAAGAAAGAAAGAAAGAAAGAAAGAAAGAAAGAAAGAAAGAAAGAAAGAAAGAAAGAAAGAAAGAAAGAAAGAAAGAAAGAAAGAAAGAAAGAAAGAAAGAAAGAAAGAAAGAAAGAAAGAAAGAAAGAAAGAAAGAAAGAAAGAAAGAAAGAAAGAAAGAAAGAAAGAAAGAAAGAAAGAAAGAAAGAAAGAAAGAAAGAAAGAAAGAAAGGAAAGAAAGAAAGGAAAGAAAGGAAAGAAAGAAAGAAAGAAAGAGAAAATAACTCATTGTGTAAACCATTTACAAATCTAAACAAGTCAGAAAACTTGCTTTAAACCCAGAAACTCTCTGACTACAGTGTTTCCAATGCAGCAAAGGAATCTGGGTAAGATATGCAAATGAGGTTCACAATGACTCAACTTTTTACTTTTAGCCTGCTTTTTAAAGACAGACTTCCCTTTACGCCATAGCACTGCTGCATTACACAGCTTTTATGCTTAGCTAGGGTTAGTACAGTGATTCTAACCAATCCCAGGACAGCTGTTTCATTTGCATATCTTACCCAGATTCCTTTGCTGCATTGGAAACACTGTAGTCAGAGAGTTTCTGGGTTTAAAGCAAGTTTTCTGACTTGTTTAGATTTGTAAATGGTTTACACAATGAGTTATTTTCTCTATATTTTGTATTTAGTGGAGGATTTTAAACTCACTTTTCGCCTCCCCATATTTTTAATTGTTATATATATATATATATATATATATATATATATGTGGAGCTAAGGTTATCCGAAGCTTTCTAATGAAGGAAATACCTTAGTAGTTCCCCAGCTTGGTAAATATCTCACCGGGTTCCCAATTGAGGAGCGATACAAATGCATGGTGTAAAACACATGGAGACAACAAATTCGATATGGGTTTTTCTGTATGCAGCCTTATTTCTCCCTGGCTTGGTAGAGATTTGTAAAGGGAAGTCTCCTGGTTATACCCTTCTTGGTAGCCCGGTTTAATGTAGAGGCTGAGAGGGTCACAGTGTTAATATTGTCGATCCATTCAAAAGCAGAGTTGCTTTAAAAGACAATTGTTTTCATATCCCCAAATTCTACTTCTGCTGCAGGTAGAATGATTGCAGCTTTCGGTTCTCTCTCGCTCCTGTTCAGAGAGGTTGATGAGCGCTGGGGCCCCAGAGCGCTTCCACCCTCACAATCTAGTGGAACCGGCTTAAATTGAGTTGGTGTTTGGGGAAGATAGGTTACCGTGGGTTGAAGTGCCATGTGTAGTGTTGCTTTGAAAGCAGATTGATGTTCCTCCAGAAGATAGCTCAGCTCCTCCAAAATGCGGATAGTATACGCCATAGTGATCTTCCATAAAACACTCTGCAGGTGGGCAACTTATTCAGAATTATATTAATGTGAGCAGTGATGGTGCAAGGTAGCACTGCGAGTAACGGCAGAGACGCGTAACCTCTCAAAGTTTCCAGAATAATGTAGCTGGCTCCAATTTAAAAAATAAAATAAAAAATACTTCAATCTAGAGTCTCTGCAATAAAATATGACATAAAGCTGCCCTGAATCAGGCTATATAAATCCCATTTTGCAGAAATTCCTTCCAAGGTTTGGAGCAGCACACAAACATGCAACCTAACATGGCCGCCGCAAGGAAGTTCCCCCGGAGACCCTCTAATTTTAACACCTCTTCTCATACCCTTTCCTGCTTAGAGCCAGAAAAGAGAATGACTGGGGGGTGGAGTTAAGGGGGGAGCTATATAGACAGCTCTGCTGTGGTGATCTCTTTGCTACTTCCTGTTAGGAAGGACAATATCCCACAAGTAAGGATGAAACCGTGGACTCGGTACACCTTGCAAAATAAATAAATATATACATGTGAAGGGTTATTCTGGGATTTCTGACAGATATCAGTGTTACAATGTAACTATTGCTAATTTTAAAAAAAAATGGTTTGGAAATAGCAAAGGGCTACTTGTACTTATTGCCCTATAACTTGAAAAAAAAAATAGCAAAGAACATGTAAACATCGGGTATTTCTAAGCTCAGGACAAAATTTAGAAACTATTTAGCTAGGGAGTTTTTTGGTGGTTGTAGACGCGTAAGATTTTGAGGGTCAAAGTTAGAAAAAAAAAATGTGTGTTTTTTAACCCCTTAGTGACCAGAACACTTTTCCATTTTCTGACCGTTTGGGACCAGGGCTATTTTTAGATTTCTGTGGTGTTTGTGTATAGTTGTAATTTTCCTCTTACTCATTTACTGTACCCACACATATTATATACAGTTTTTCTTGCCATTAAATGGACGTTCTAAAGATACCATTATTTTCATCATATCTTATAATTTACTATAAAAAAATAAATATATAAAATATGATGAAAAATGGAGAAAAAAAAAAAAACACTTTCTAACTTTGACCCACAAAATCTGTTGCACATCTACAAGCACCAAAAAACACCAATGCTAAATAGTTTCTAAATTTTGTCATGAGTTTAGAAATACCTAATGTTTACATGTTCTTTGCTTCTTTTGCAAGTTACAGGGCAATAACCACAAGTAGCACTTTGCTATTTCAAAACCATTTTTTTTTTCAAAATTAGCGATAGTTACATTGCAACACTGATATCTGTCAGGAATCCCTGAATATCCCTTGACATGTATATATTTTTTTATAGTACACAACCCCAAGTATAGATCTAGGCCCATTTTGGAATATTTCATACCACCATTTTACAGCCAAATGCGATCGGTTTCTCACTGAAATGATTTACAAAACAGCTTGTGCAATTATGGCACACATGGTTGTAAATGGTTCTCTTTGATCCCCTTTGTTCAGATATAGACATATAAAGGCTTTGAAATTGCTTTTTGGCAATTAGAAGACCACTAAATGTCGATGCACCACACGTGTATTATGCCCAGCAGTGAAGGGGTTAATTAGGGAGCTTGTGGAGAGCCTGTAGGGTTAATTTTAGCTTTAGTGTAGTAGACAACTCCAAGTATTGATCTAGGCCCATTTTGGTATATTTCATGCCACCATTTCACCACCAAATGCGATAAAAAACAAAACAAAAACAAATGTTCACATTTTCACAAACTTTAGGTTTCCCACTGAAATTATTTACAAACAGTTAATGCAATCATGGCACAAATAGTTGTAAATGCTTCTCTGGGATTCTCTTTGTTCAGAAATAGACATGTATGGCTTTGGCCTTGCTTTTTGGCAATTAGAAGGATGCTAAATACCGCTGCACACCACACTTGTATTATGCCCAGCAGTTAAGGGGCTAATTAGGTAGCTTGAAGGGTTAATTTTAGCTGCAGTGTAGAGATCAGCCTCCCACCTGAAACATCCCACCCCATGATCCCTCCCTGATCCCCCTCAAACAGCTCTCTTCCCTCCCCACCTCACAATTGTCACCGCCATCCTGAGTCTGCCAGTACTAAAATAAAAGGCAATTTTTTAAATTTTTTATATTCAGTCTGCAGTGATGGCTCCCTCCTTAGCCCCCAATCTCACTGATCCCCCCCATACATCTCTATAACCCTTCCCCCTCTATTTGCCGCCATCTTGGGTACTGGCAGCTGTCTGCCAGTACCCAATAGGCCTCAAATAATGTGTTTTTATTTAAAAAAAAAAAAAAAAAAAAAAAAAACTTTTCTGTAGTGTAGCTACCCCCCTCAATACCCTATCCCCCCTCCCAGATCCCTTGCAAAATCATTGATACTCTCCTCTGTGTTCTTCCCTCCTACAATGCAACTTAGTAAATGAGACACGGGCACGCCCCCACCCCTCTTTCCACCCGGCCGCACTCCTGCGCAACCGGATGTGAGATGCGATCCGGATCCAGTAACATCGATGGGCCACCCACCCGCCCCCCTGCTACAACTCCCACCCGCCCCCCTGCTACAACTCCCACCCACCAACGCTGATGCAGAGAGGGCCTCTTTGCATCGGTGGGTAAAAAAGGGGATTGCAGTGATGCCTCAATATCGAGGCATCACTACAATACCCTGGATGCGATCACGATCGATTCAAACCCCAGAGGACGTGCCAGGCACGTCCTTGGTCGTTAAGGGTAGTTTTTTGGAGGACGTACCTGGCACGTCCTCGGTCATTAAGGGGTTTAAAAAAAAAATCATATTTTATAAAAAAAAAAATTTATAGGCAATTATATGATATGATGAAAATAATGGTATCTTTAGAAAGTTCATTTAAAGTTAAAGTAAATCTTAGCATTGTACAAACGCTAGGATTTACTATTGAAACAAATAAAGGGGACTTACTTCATGTAGAAAGCTCCTTTGATTCAATTGATCACCGCTCTTAGCTGCTACAGCAGCCCACGGCTAAATAATTTTTTGGCTAAGAGGTGACGTTTTCACCTCTTAGCCAATAGCCGTGCAGTAAATCCGGCTCCCATGGGCGCCAAGCTGGATTACCGCACGGCTATTGGTTAAGAAGTAAAAAAGTCACCTCAAGGCCAAAAAATTATTTAGCCGTGGGCTGCTGTAGCAGCTAAGAGTGGCGATCGATTGAATCAAATAAAGGAGCTTTCTACATGAAGTATCTTATACTTCATGAATGAAAGTCCCCTTTATTTGTTTCAATAGTAAATCCTAGCATTTGTACAACGCTAGGATTTACTTTCACTTTAATGGCGAGAAAAAACAGTATATAAAATGTGTGTGTACAGTAAATGAGTAAGAGGAAAATCACAGCTAAACACAAACACTGCAGAAATGTAAAAATAGCCCTGGTCCTTAACAGTAAGAACAAAAAAATAGTCTGATCACTAAGGGGCATGAAACCTAAAAATGATTCAGATAGAGAATACAATTGTATTCAACTTCCCAATTTACTTCTATTATTTAATTTGCATCCTTCTCTTATTATACTTTGCTGAAAGGTTTATCTTGGCAAGCTCAGGAGAAGCAAAGAACCTAGGTTCTAGCTGCTGATTGGTGGCTGCGTGCGTGTGTGTATGTATAATTATATATATATACACATATATATATATATATATATATATATATATATATATATATATATATATATATACACACACATATACATATACACATACATACATACATACATATACACACACACATACACACACACACATATATATATATATATATATATATATATATATATATATATATATATATATATATATATATATATATATATATTATATACACACACACACACATATATCAATATATACACACCAATTGTCATTGGCTCCCCCATGTGTTCAGTTAGAAACCAGTAGCGCATTGCTGCTCCTTCAACAAGTGATACAAAGAGAATGAAAGAAATTAGATAATAGAAGTAAATTAGAAAGTTGTTTAAAATTGATCTCTCTATCTGAATCGTGAAAAAAAATAATTGGGTTTCATGTCCCTTTAATTCAGGCATGCAAGCCTGTTACTAGAATGATTTATTACAAGGTCTGGAAACTATATCTTTCCTGAAGTTTGAAACAAGGTTTTTCTTGGCACTCAGAATTTCGAGGATTTTGCAGTTTCTGCAGGAAGATTTGGACAAGGATCTTTCAGCCAGCTCTATGAAGGCTCAGATTTCTGCCCATTTGGTTTTGCTACATAGGAAGTTAGAGTGTGACTGAAATTCAGTCCTTTGTCTAGGCTCTCGTCAGGATCAGACCTGTTTTCAAGCAAATCTCTTCCCCTTGGAATCTCAATTTGGTTCTTAGAATTTTGCAATCTCCTCAAATCGAGCCAATGCAGTTGCTGGGCATTAAATGGTTCTCTTGGCAATCTCTTCTGCCAGAAGAGTTTCTGAATTATCTTCCTTTTGTCAGATGCTCCATACTTGATCTTTCATCAGGACAAGGCGGTTTTACGCTCCATATCTATTTTTTCTTTTTTAACCTAAGGTGGTTTCGTGGTTTCTTCTGAGAACCAAAGGTGGTTTCTTGGAGGCGGGTCAGCAACCACCACCTACTAGAATTACTGCTCATTCCACTTGTTAAGTCTCCTCTTCCTGGGCCTTTAATAATGATACTTCTAAGGAACAGATATGTAAGGCAGCGACATGTTGATCTTTGCATAATGTTACCAAACTCTATAATTTTGACATTTTTGCCTCGGCTGAGGCAGCTTTTGGCAGGAAGTTTCTTCAGGCGGTAGTTTCTAATAATTGAAGGCCTGCCTCTTATTTTTTTTCTTTTATAGTCCAACCCGTTTATTTGTGGACTACACAGCTTGGGTATTGGTTTCCAAAAGTAAGGAATGTGGACTCTCACTACCAATAAAAAGAAAAACAGAATTTATGTTTACCTGATAAATTACTTTCTCCAACGGTGTGTCCGGTCCACGGCGTCATCCTTACTTGTGGGATATTCTCTTCCCCAACAGGAAATGGCAAAGAGTCCCAGCAAAGCTGGTCACATGATCCCTCCTAGGCTCCGCCTACCCCAGTCATTCGACCGACGTTAAGGAGGAATATTTGCATAGGAGAAACCATATGGTACCGTGGTGACTGTAGTTAAAGAAAATAAATTATCAGACCTGATTAAAAAAACCAGGGCGGGCCGTGGACCGGACACACCGTTGGAGAAAGTAATTTATCAGGTAAACATAAATTCTGTTTTCTCCAACATAGGTGTGTCCGGTCCACGGCGTCATCCTTACTTGTGGGAACCAATACCAAAGCTTTAGGACACGGATGAAGGGAGGGAGCAAATCAGGTCACCTAAATGGAAGGCACCACGGCTTGCAAAACCTTTCTCCCAAAAATAGCCTCAGAAGAAGCAAAAGTATCAAACTTGTAAAATTTGGTAAAAGTGTGCAGTGAAGACCAAGTCGCTGCCCTACATATCTGATCAACAGAAGCCTCGTTCTTGAAGGCCCATGTGGAAGCCACAGCCCTAGTGGAATGAGCTGTGATTCTTTCGGGAGGCTGCCGTCCGGCAGTCTCGTAAGCCAATCTGATGATGCTTTTAATCCAAAAAGAGAGAGAGGTAGAAGTTGCTTTTTGACCTCTCCTTTTACCAGAATAAACAACAAACAAGGAAGATGTTTGTCTAAAATCCTTTGTAGCATCTAAATAGAATTTTAGAGCGCGAACAACATCCAAATTGTGCAACAAACGTTCCTTCTTTGAAACTGGTTTCGGACACAGAGAAGGTACGATAATCTCCTGGTTAATGTTTTTGTTAGAAACAACTTTTGGAAGAAAACCAGGTTTAGTACGTAAAACCACCTTATCTGCATGGAACACCAGATAAGGAGGAGAACACTGCAGAGCAGATAATTCTGAAACTCTTCTAGCAGAAGAAATTGCAACTAAAAACAAAACTTTCCAAGATAATAACTTAATATCAACGGAATGCAAGGGTTCAAACGGAACCCCCTGAAGAACTGAAAGAACTAAATTGAGACTCCAAGGAGGAGTCAAAGGTTTGTAAACAGGCTTAATTCTAACCAGAGCCTGAACAAAGGCTTGAACATCTGGCACAGCAGCCAGTCTTTTGTGAAGTAACACCGACAAGGCAGAAATCTGTCCCTTCAGGGAACTTGCAGATAATCCTTTTTCCAATCCTTCTTGAAGGAAGGATAGAATCCTAGGAATCTTAACCTTGTCCCAAGAGAATCCTTTAGATTCACACCAACAGATATATTTTTTCCAAATTTTGTGGTAAATCTTTCTAGTTACAGGCTTTCTGGCCTGAACAAGAGTATCAATAACAGAATCTGAGAACCCTCGCTTCGATAAAATCAAGCGTTCAATCTCCAAGCAGTCAGCTGGAGTGAAACCAGATTCGGATGTTCGAACGGACCCTGAACAAGAAGGTCTCGTCTCAAAGGTAGCTTCCAAGGTGGAGCCGATGACATAGTCACCAGATCTGCATACCAAGTCCTGCGTGGCCACGCAGGAGCTATCAAGATCACCGACGCCCTCTCCTGATTGATCCTGGCTACCAGCCTGGGGATGAGAGGAAACGGCGGGAACACATAAGCTAGTTTGAAGGTCCAAGGTGCTACTAGTGCATCCACTAGAGCCGCCTTGGGATCCCTGGATCTGGACCCGTAGCAAGGAACTTTGAAGTTCTGACGAGAGGCCATCAGATCCATGTCTGGAATGCCCCACAGCTGAGTGACTTGGGCAAAGATTTCCGGATGGAGTTCCCACTCCCCCGGATGCAATATCTGACGACTCAGAAAATCCGCTTCCCAATTTTCCACTCCTGGGATGTGGATAGCAGACAGGTGGCAGGAGTGAGACTCCGCCCATAGAATGATTTTGGTCACTTCTTCCATCGCTAGGGAACTCCTTGTTCCCCCCTGATGGTTGATGTACGCAACAGTTGTCATGTTGTCTGATTGAAACCGTATGAACTTGGCCCTCGCTAGCTGAGGCCAAGCCTTGAGAGCATTGAATATCGCTCTCAGTTCCAGAATATTTATCGGTAGAAGAGATTCTTCCCGAGACCAAAGACCCTGAGCTTTCAGGGATCCCCAGACCGCGCCCCAGCCCATCAGACTGGCGTCGGTCGTGACAATGACCCACTCTGGTCTGCGGAATGTCATCCCTTGTGACAGGTTGTCCAGGGACAGCCACCAACGGAGTGAGTCTCTGGTCCTCTGATTTACTTGTATCTTCGGAGACAAGTCTGTATAGTCCCCATTCCACTGACTGAGCATGCACAGTTGTAATGGTCTTAGATGAATGCGCGCAAAAGGAACTATGTCCATTGCCGCTACCATCAACCCGATCACTTCCATGCACTGAGCTATGGAAGGAAGAGGAACGGAATGAAGTATCCGACAAGAGTCTAGAAGCTTTGTTTTTCTGGCCTCTGTCAGAAAAATCCTCATTTCTAAGGAGTCTATTATTGTTCCCAAGAAGGGAACCCTTGTTGACGGGGATAGAGAACTCTTTTCCACGTTCACTTTCCACCCGTGAGATCTGAGAAAGGCCAGGACAATGTCCGTGTGAGCCTTTGCTTGAGGAAGGGACGACGCTTGAATCAGAATGTCGTCCAAGTAAGGTACTACAGCAATGCCCCTTGGTCTTAGCACAGCTAGAAGGGACCCTAGTACCTTTGTGAAAATCCTTGGAGCAGTGGCTAATCCGAAAGGAAGCGCCACGAACTGGTAATGTTTGTCCAGGAATGCGAACCTTAGGAACCGATGATGTTCCTTGTGGATAGGAATATGTAGATACGCATCCTTTAAATCCACCGTGGTCATGAATTGACCTTCCTGGATGGAAGGAAGAATAGTTCGAATGGTTTCCATCTTGAACGATGGAACCTTGAGAAACTTGTTTAAGATCTTGAGATCTAAGATTGGTCTGAACGTTCCCTCTTTTTTGGGAACTATGAACAGATTGGAGTAGAACCCCATCCCTTGTTCTCTTAATGGAACAGGATGAATCACTCCCATTTTTAACAGGTCTTCTACACAATGTAAGAATGCCTGTCTTTTTATGTGGTCTGAAGACAACTGAGACCTGTGGAACCTCCCCCTTGGGGGAAGTCCCTTGAATTCCAGAAGATAACCTTGGGAGACTATTTCTAGCGCCCAAGGATCCAGAACATCTCTTGCCCAAGCCTGAGCGAAGAGAGAGAGTCTGCCCCCCACCAGATCCGGTCCCGGATCGGGGGCCAACATTTCATGCTGTCTTGGTAGCAGTGGCAGGTTTCTTGGCCTGCTTTCCCTTGTTCCAGCCTTGCATTGGTCTTCAAGCTGGCTTGGCTTGAGAAGTATTACCCTCTTGCTTAGAGGACGTAGCACCTTGGGCTGGTCCGTTTCTACGAAAGGGACGAAAATTAGGTTTATTTTTTGCCTTGAAAGGCCGATCCTGAGGAAGGGCGTGGCCCTTACCCCCAGTGATATCAGAGATAATCTCTTTCAAGTCAGGGCCAAACAGCGTTTTCCCCTTGAAAGGAATGTTAAGTAGCTTGTTCTTGGAAGACGCATCAGCCGACCAAGATTTCAACCAAAGCGCTCTGCGCGCCCACGATAGCAAACCCAGAATTCTTAGCCGCTAACCTAGCCAATTGCAAAGTGGCGTCTAGGGTGAAAGAATTAGCCAATTTGAGAGCATTGATTCTGTCCATAATCTCCTCCAAAGGAGGAGAATCACTATCGACCGCTCTTATCAGATCATCGAACCAGAAACATGCGGCTGTAGCGACAGGGACAATGCATGAAATTGGTTGTAGAAGGTAACCTTGCTGAACAAACATCTTTTTAAGCAAACCTTCTAATTTTTTATCCATAGGATCTTTGAAAGCACAACTATCCTCTATGGGTATAGTGGTGCGTTTGTTTAAAGTGGAAACCGCTCCCTCGACCTTGGGGACTGTCTGCCATAAGTCCTTTCTGGGGTCGACCATAGGAAACAATTTTTTAAATATGGGGGGAGGGACGAAAGGAATACCGGGCCTTTCCCATTCTTTATTAACAATGTCCGCCACCCGCTTGGGTATAGGAAAAGCTTCTGGGAGCCCCGGCACCTCTAGGAACTTGTCCATTTTACAAAGTTTCTCTGGGATGACCAACTTGTCACAATCATCCAGAGTGGATAATACCTCCTTAAGCAGAATGCGGAGATGTTCCAACTTAAATTTAAATGCAATCACATCAGGTTCAGCCTGTTGAGAAATGTTCCCTGAATCAGTAATTTCTCCCTCAGACAAAACCTCCCTGGCCCCATCAGACTGGGTTAGGGGCCCTTCAGAAATATTAATATCAGCGTCGTCATGCTCTTCAGTATCTAAAACAGAGCAGCCGCGCTTACGCTGATAAGTGTTCATTTTGGCTAAAATGTTTTTGACAGAATTATCCATTACAGCCGTTAATTGTTGCATAGTAAGGAGTATTGGCGCGCTAGATGTACTAGGGGCCTCCTGAGTGGGCAAGACTCGTGTAGACGAAGGAGGGAATGATGCAGTACCATGCTTACTCCCCTCACTTGAGGAATCATCTTGGGCATCATTATCATTATCACATAAATCACATTTATTTAAATGAATAGGAATTCTGGCTTCCCCACATTCAGAACACAGTCTATCTGGTAGTTCAGACATGTTAAACAGGCATAAACTTGATAACAAAGTACAAAAAACGTTTTAAAATAAAACCGTTACTGTCACTTTAAATTTTAAACTGAACACACTTTATTACTGCAATTGCGAAAAAACATGAAGGAATTGTTCAAAATTCACCAAATTTTCACCACAGTGTCTTAAAGCCTTAAAAGTATAGCACACCAAATTTGGAAGCTTTAACCCTTAAAATAACGGAACCGGAGCCGTTTTGAACTTTAACCCCTTTACAGTCCCTGGTATCTGCTTTGCTGAGACCCAACCAAGCCCAAAGGGGAATACGATACCAAATGACGCCTTCAGAAAGTCTTTTCTAAGTATCAGAGCTCCTCTCACATGCGACTGCATGCCATGCCTCTCAAAAACAAGTGCGCCACACCGGCGCGAAAATGAGGCTCTGCTTATGCTTTGGGAAAGCCCCTAAGAATAAGGTGTCTAAAACAGTGCCTGCCGATATTATTATATCAAAATACCCAGATAAAATGATTCCTCAAGGCTAAATATGTGTTAATAATGAATCGATTTAGCCCAGAAAAAGTCTACAGTTTTAATAAGCCCTTGTGAAGCCCTTATTTACGATCGTAATAAACATGGCTTACCGGATCCCATAGGGAAAATGACAGCTTCCAGCATTACATCGTCTTGTTAGAATGTGTCATACCTCAAGCAGCAAGAGACTGCACACTGTTCCCCCAACTGAAGTTAATTGCTCTCAACAGTCCTGTGTGGAACAGCCATGGATTTTAGTGACGGTTGCTAAAATCATTTTCCTCATACAAACAGAAATCTTCATCTCTTTTCTGTTTCTGAGTAAATAGTACATACCAGCACTATTTCAAAATAACAAACTCTTGATTGAATAATAAAAACTACAGTTAAACACTAAAAAACTCTAAGCCATCTCCGTGGAGATGTTGCCTGTACAACGGCAAAGAGAATGACTGGGGTAGGCGGAGCCTAGGAGGGATCATGTGACCAGCTTTGCTGGGCTCTTTGCCATTTCCTGTTGGGGAAGAGAATATCCCACAAGTAAGGATGACGCCGTGGACCGGACACACCTATGTTGGAGAAACATAATCTTACCTGATAAATTAATTTATTTCTTGGTAGTGAGATTCCACAGACCCACACCTGATTGTGTTTCTTTCTTGGTGGAGGCAGTCCTTGTTTGCACATAGGTAACCTATGGTCTTTCTTACTCCTGAATTTTCTCGGCTATATAGCAATACTGGGAAGGAGAAGTAGAAATGTAAGGACTGGAGACTCTCATTACCAAGAAAGAAATTAATTTATCAGGGAAGAATAAATTATGTTTTGCAAGAAGCAGATGAAGCACTAGAGGGCAGCACTTTTTTCACTATGCATAACATTGTTAAAAGCATTATTGTAAAAATATTGCTATATAGTGCTACAGACACATGCACACGCCTGGGCCTACCTACCTTTTCTACCAAGATTTCAAGAGAATGTGTTAAATTTGATAATAAAAGTGAATCTAAAACATTAAAAATTATACGCTTTACCTGAATAACATAATAAAAAAATCTGAGTTTTTCTTTCCCTGATCGATAGGGTAATTAGAGCATGTAATTCTAAGACTATTGATGCAGTGGTGGTTTCCACTCGTGACTCACAGTGTTCTCTGGGTACCGAGTGGCACTTCTGTGTGTTTAACCCATTTGCGGGTTGGAAGGGCTGTGTTAAACATAAAGTAGTCTAGGTTTAAAAGTCTTACACTAGAGCATGTAATATTTCAACTAGTATTGCCCTTTAACACACACATTGTGTTGAAAGCAATAAGAAAAAGTTTACAAATTAAGAGTTTGAAAAGAGGAATTTTTCAAATAAAAACTACATTTATTTAAAATGCAAGAAATTATTTGAATTGCTTTAGTTAGCAGTTTAAACTAAAAAAGAGAATGATCAGAAAAATCAGTAATAAGTGAGCATCTCTACAGTAACAAATGTTCACCTCAAGTTTTGTGCTTACTTTCAAATGTTTTGATATAACATACAAAGGCTAATTTTAGTATATTATATATAATATTACTTGAATATTGAATGTAACATTTGATTACAAAAACACATCTAGAAATGTTAAAATTAACATCTGAACGATTATTTTAGTATTTTATATTTTAAAGGGATACTAAACCCACAATTTTTCATTCATGGATTAAAAAACAAAAACAAAAACACACACACACACAAAAAAAAAAAAAACACACAACAGGAATATAAGCTAAAGAGACTGTTTTTAGTTCAGCACCTGGGTTGCGCTTGCTGATTGGTGGCTAAATGTAGCCACCGATCAGCAAGGGCTATCCAGGGTGCTGCACCAAAAATGGGCCAGCTCCATAGCTTAGATATCTGCTTTTTCAAATAAAGATAACAAGAGAATGAATACAATTCAAAATAGGAGTAAATAAGAAAATTGCATGTTCTATCGGAATCATGAAAGAAAAAAAAAAAAAAAATTGGGTTTATTATGCCTTTAAGTCATATTTCATATTCATAAAACACATATTTAGCATTTGTTTGAAATCATTAATATTGAATGTCTCACAAACATATGGTTAAATCATATTCAGATAAACAGAATTTATGCTTACCTGATAAATTACTTTCTCTTACGGTGTACCCAGTCCACGGATTCATCCTTACTTGTGGGATATTCTCATTTCCTACAGGAAGTGGCAAAGAGAGCAAGCACACAGCAGAGCTGCCCATATAGCTCCCCCTCAGGCTCCGCCCCCCCCAGTCATTCGCCCGACGGTTAGGAAAAAAAGGAGAAACCATAGGGTGCAGTGGTGACTGTAGTTTAAATGAAAACATTTTTAACCTGACTTAATTGCCAGGGCGGGCCGTGGACTGGATACACCGTAAGAGAAAGTAATTTATCAGGTAAGCATAAATTCTGTTTTCTCTTACAAGGTGTATCCAGTCCACGGATTCATCCTTACTTGTGGGATACCAATACCAAAGCTTTAGGACACCGAAGGAACAAGTCAGGTAACCTAAACGGAAGGCACCACTGCTTGCAAAACCTCTCTCCCAAAAATAGCCTCCGAAGAAGCAAAAGCATCGAATTTGTAAAATTTGGCAAAAGTATGCAGTGAAGACCAAGTTGCTGCCTTACAAATCTGTTCAACAGAAGCCTCATTCTTGTAAGCCCATGTGGAAGCCACAGCTGTGGTAGAATGAGCTGTAATTCGTTCAGGAGGCTGCTGTCCAGCAGTCTCATAAGCCAATTGGATGATGCTTTTCAGCCAGAAGGAAAGAGAGGTAGCAGTCACTTTCTGACCTCTCCTCTTACCAGAATAGACAACAAACAAGGATGATGTTGGTCTGAAATCTCTACTTGCTTTTAAATAGAATTTTAAAGCACAAACCACATCAAGATTGTGTAATAGTCGGAGAAGGAACAATGATTTCCTGGTTAATATTCTTATTAGAAACCACTTTTGGAAGGAAACCAGGTTTGGTACGCAAAACAACCTTATCTGCATGGAACACCAGATAGGGTGAATCACACTGCAAAGCAGACAGTTCTGAAACTCTTCGAGCAGAAGAAATGGCTACCAAAAACAAAACTTTCCAAGATAATAACTTAATATCTATGGAATGTAAAGGTTCAAACGGAACCCCTTGCAGAACTGAAAGAACTAAATTAAGACTCCATGGAGGAGCCACAGGTTTATAGACAGGCTTAATTCTGACTAAAGCCTGTGAAAACGCTTGAACGTCTGGTACTTCTGCCAGACGCTTGTGTAACAGGATAGACAGAGCAGATATCTGTCCCTTTAAGGAACTAGCTGACAATCCTTTCTGCATACCAAGTCCTGCGTGGCCACGCAGGCGCTTTTAGAATTACCGAAGCCTTCTCTTGTTTGATTCTGGCTACCAGCCGAGGGAGAAGGGGAAACGGTGGAAAGACATAAGCCAGATTGAAGGACCAAGGCGCTACTAGAGCATCTATCAATGCCGCCTTGGGGTCCCTGGACCTGAATCCATAAAGAGGAAGTTTGGTGTTCTGACGGGACGTCATCAGATCCAATTCTGGAATGCCCCATAGCTGGGTCAGCTGAGCAAAAACCTCCAGGTGGAGTTCCCACTCCCCTGGGTGAAAAGTCTGACGACTTAGAAAATCCGCCTCCCAGTTGTCTACTCCTGGGATGTGGATTGCAGATATGTGGCAGGAGTGATCCTCCGTCCATTTGATGATCTTGGTTACTTCCTTCATCGCTAAGGAGCTCTTTGTTCCTCCCTGATGATTGATGTACGCTACAGTCGTGATGTTGTCCGACTGAAATCTGATGAATTTGGCCGCCGCTAGTTGAGGCCATGCCTGGAGCGTGTTGAATATCGCTCTCAGTTCCAAAATGTTTATCGGGAGAAGAGATTCTTCCCGAGACCATAGGCCATGAGCCTTCAGGGAGTCCCAGACCGCACCCCAGCCTAACAGACTGGCATCGGTCGTGACAATGATCCACTCCGGTCTGCAGAAGCACATTCCCTGAGACAGGTGATCCTGAAACAACCACCAGGGAAGAGAATCTCTGGTTTTCTGGTCCAGTTGTATTTGAGGCTTGTTAGAGCGGCAAAGAGAATGACTGGGGGGGGCGGAGCCTGAGGGGGAGCTATATGGACAGCTCTGCTGTGTGCTCTCTTTGCCACTTCCTGTAGGGAATGAGAATATCCCACAAGTAAGGATGAATCCGTGGACTGGATACACCTTGTAATAGAAATATTTGTATCAAAAGCCAAAAGTATGTTTAAAACAAAAATGTGCCAAACAATTCATTAATCCTTAGAGAAAGATATTTACATTCATGCTTAAAAGGGATATGAAACCCAAAAAATATTTCATGATTCAGATAGAACATGCAATTTTAAACAACCTTTTATTTTACTTCTATTATAATTTTGTCTTTAGTCTGTTTGTATCTTTTGTTGAAAAGCAGGGACATATGCTTAGCAGCTGGCACATTTTTGGAGCACTAAATGGCAGAATGTTATTCATTTGCAAGAGCACTAGAAGGCAGAGCTATTTCCTACCATGTAGTACTCCAGATGCCTACCTAGTTATCTCTTCAACACAGAATATCATGGGAACAAAGCAAATTTGAGAATATACATAAATTTTGAACTTTTTTAAAATAGTATGCTCTGCCTGAATCAGAAAAGAACATTTGTGGGTTTAATATCCCTTTAACAAATGCAGGGAGGAATTTACACAAATTCTTAGGAAGATTTTCTTGAAAGCTTGATTTATCTTCTTACCCACAGAATTATAAGTCTTCCTCCCCCCCACCCCCCAAGAAAAGCACATAAGAAGGGTATGGAGTTCACATTGCAGTTAGATTTCTAGTTATGTCAAACTCCTTACTCTTTCTCTTTGAGTTCTGGTAAATCCAGGTACCAATGTTCATCACTGATTATTTTTTTCTCATCCTCTTCAAGTTGTTTTTTAGTTTCTGCATCAAGACTTCTTTGCATAAACTAGAAAGAGAAAAAACAAAAAACAAACAATCATTCTAACAAAGTAACTTTTCATTATATAAACATCAATGATGTTTGAAGCATCTTCCAAAATTTAGTTTGTGAGCAACAAAGACATCAAAGAACATGACCACCATCTCTGTCTTATGGACCAATGTGTAAGATAAAACAGAATTTATGCTTACCTGATAAATTACTTTCTCCAACGGTGTGTCCGGTCCACGGCGTCATCCTTACTTGTGGGAATATCTCTTCCCCAACAGGAAATGGCAAAGAATTAGGAAATATAGGAGCGCCAATGGCTTAGATATACCACAGGGAATAAAAAGTCAAAAATGGTCTCCAATAATTTCAATCAACCAAATATTTAATATATAAAACCAATGTAATTCTGATCTCCAGAATCATAAAAACACAAAATACATATAGCAAAGCTTAAAATACAATACAATAAATGATTTGAAATACAACAGATAACAGATCCGGTTGGTTAAATTGGATGACCAATATCTAATGTTCCAGTTTTCATGAGTCCTCTTAAAAACCTTCTAGTAGGTACATGGTATTGTTAAATACACGTACAAATAAATCTAGTATTCAATGAATAATATAATATTAGCTCAAATGTTCTTATCGAGGTGATAGGATCACTAATATAGTGATACGAGACCCACTAATAGGTCAACAGTGCATACAAATATTGCAACATTTAAATCATATGATGAACACCGTGAAAAATCAAAAATAAGAAATAAGATACAAAGTGTTGGATTCCTTAAAGTGTCAAATAAACCATATTGTGGATTTGTAGAATATAACACACAATAAAAATAAAAATAAGTAAGTAGTGATAAATAGTGATGCACCGAAATGGAAATTCTGGACCGAAACCGAATCCGAAAATCCTGGATGCACTTAGCCGAAAACCGAAACAGAAACCGAAAATGTCTTTTTTTTTTTCCAAATTATTTTAAAATATTTTTTTTTTAGTTTTTTTTTGCATAATTAGACTATTTTATGAATGAATCTGAATTGAAAACCTGCAAGCCAATAAAATAAAATAACCACACTTTTATTGAAAGCAACACACTATAAAATTGGACAAAAATAGCTTAAAACAATAATACGCTAAAAAACGATAATGCCATTTTCAGTCAAAATGTTTCTGCAAACAAATTTCAGTGCATCCCTACTTAAAACAATATTAAATATCAATATACTGTATAATTCTGTATTTAGTTCTGTGTAACAGAATCAGATTTAACAGTATTTGTTTTTTTACCAATTATCCAAATAAAGTATAGTCCTAGAAAACTATTATATGAGAAACAGTAAGTCAAGAAATGAACTCAAACAGCAGCTCTAGGCTAGCATCAAATTTGAAATATGCTACACAATAATTTTGCCGAAAATAACAGGCAAAAAAAAACGAAAACCGAAATAGCCAAAAATGCCATTTTCGGCCGAAATGTTTCTGCGGCCGAAATTTCGGTGCATCCCTAGTGATAAACAATAAAAATAAGTAGTGAATGTGGTCTTAAAAATCAATAAATCAAAAAATAAGATAAAGTGATGGGAAAATGCAGAAAAAATAATATATATAATAACAAAATTAAATGTATGATCCTACCAATGGAATTTAAACTAAACTGGTACCAGCTAATACCTCAATTCTCCTGATTCAATCTGGGTGATGGACTCGATGGTCCGATAATGCGTTATTATCTTAAAAACAGTAAACAAATAACACCAGCTATACCACAAGCTGTATACTTATGACAAGCTATAAAAATATATAAACGACATAAAAACAGAGAGTGTGTATAGTTTGTCCAAAACTAGTCCACAAACTCCTAAAGGTGTGTTTCCACAACTTTAAATAACTTAAAATAATGATAAGACAATAATAGTGTCCTTTGAGAGTCTTTTGGTAAATCCTTAAAAGTCTGGTAAAAATCCGGTGAGAGAAATCCTCAATGTGTAGTAGAGTCCCAAGTCCTATTCCTATGTTAAGACAAATACCTGAAAGAAATGGAAAAAAGCGCACTAAACAAACAGCGCTAACGGGTATGGACTATTGAAAATAGTCTTACCATTCAAATCCTGGTCCTGGATATAATGAGCCTCTCCAACTCTGATACAAAGTTTCGTCTACGCGTTTCGGCCCTCGTACCGGGCCTTTCTCAAGACATATGGAGGCTACATTATTATTGACCTTAAATACTCTTCTATGTGGGCGTTTGTTTGAAAAAATTGCGCCAAATTAGGCGGATGTTGATGGATTGAATCCCGCCGATAACACGCACTTCCAATAGTGGACCGGAAGTTAGAGCTTGTAATGCTTCCGGTTTCTTGTGCTTCCGGTTTCCCGGAGCCATTTTGGAAAAGGGCAAAATCGTAATGGGCTTACAATATTTTGGAAAATTAATTTTCCATGATAATAAGACAAAATCGGCCATCAGATGGCCTACTTTAAAATCAAAGTGTGGATTTTATATCTGACTATTTCAATTGGTGTTTGTTAGTGATTACCAATAAACGTTAATTCTGAATTTTGTTCATCTAGTTGGGGCTAATATATCCAGGACCTAACATAAGGATTGTTTATGCATTTTATACATATCTGTCACTATCACAATGTTTATACATTTTATACAAATCTGTCACTATCACAATGTATAACATATATATAAAAAGCAATATTTTGAACTGGTGTTCTTACACGTGATCTAGTATCCGCTAATGGGATCATTATATAGATATTTATATAAAAATATATATCGATTTATATATAAAATTATATACAAAATAATAAAATAATAAAATTATAAAATCACATAGATTTGTCTAAGATTGACGTATTTTGAAGTGCTTTAAAATTCTTTGGTCAGCTCGACCAAACCGGATAAATACATATATAAAATCTTAAAATCACATTAACTTATATAGAAGTGTGGTTTCTTAAATGGCTTTAGACTATCGGATTTTGGGTTAGATCGACTAGACTAGATAGTTAAAATATGTTTCTTAAGGGATTATGCTCACTAACTTCAAAGTGCATATAACTTGATAGATAGACTATAGTGATGTTGATATTGACCACTTTAGGGATAAAAATCAAATAAAATAAAATAAAATACTGGAGCTTTTTTTAAAACAGATGGACAATCTCAAAATTGGCATTGAGACCTTTTGGATGAATACAGTCTAAATTAAAAATCCATTTAGATTCTGTTTTTAGTAATTTTGATTCCATGTCTCCTCCTCTCCAATCCTTCTTTATTTTGCATATACCCATATATTTGAAGCTTTTGTCGCTTCCACCATGTACTTCTTTGAAGTGTTTGTAAATTGGTAAATCAACCTTCTTCAATTTGATCTGTAACAAATGTTCTCGAATTCGGTCTTTTAGTTTCCTAGAGGTCTGGCCTATATATTGCAGGCCACACCCACATTCGACCAAGTAAACAATGTTCTGATCAGTACATCTTATCGTTTGTTTGATATGGAATATTTCATTGGAAACTTTAGATTTTATTATGTTCGTTTTCTTTCCATGCTTTACAGAAGTAACATGGATAAAAACCAAATAGTTTTTTACCCAAGATATCTGAAGGGTTCTTATCTTTCTTCTGTTTGGGTATGCTTGGAGCCAGAATTGATTTTAAATTATTGGCCTTCCTATAGATAAAATTGGGTCGTTCTGTTAGATGTTCGCCCAGAATGTCCTCATTTTTGAGTAGGTGCCAATGTCTCTTGATTATATCCTCGATTGTTTTTTTCCTTTCTCCATATTGGGTGATGAAAGGGATTTTGAGACCTTCAGATTTTTCTTTATCTGTGTTCATTTTGTACATTAGAAGGGAGTCTCTTTTTGTGTTACTTACTTCTGTGATGGTCTTGTCTATGAGGGATTCACTGTATCCCCTCTCCAAGAATCTAGTTTTCAGTATTTTCGATTGTTTACCCCACATTTCTTCACTCAAACAATTCTTCCTAATTCTTAATAGTTGCCCTTTTGGGATGTTCGATATCCATTTCTTATGGTGGCAACTTGTGTGGTGGACATAATTGTTGGAGTCTACTTCCTTAAAGTGTGTGGATGTTTCAATCTTCCCATTGATGACTCTAATGTCTAGATCTAGATAGACAATGTGATCTTTACTGATGGAGCTAGTGAATCTAAGATTGGACTGGTTCAAGTTCATTACGTCCAATGTGTGTCTCAAATCATCCTCACTCCCCTTCCAAATAATTAGAAGGTCATCTATATACCTTTTGTATAAGACCAGGTCCGCGCCCGCTGGGCATGATTCCCAGAAGATGGATTCCCATCTGCCCATATACAGATTGGCATAGCTGGGCGCGAACCTGGTCCCCATGGCAGTACCACAAACTTGACGGTAGAATTTATTATCACAATGGAAATAATTGTGTTGAAGGATATAGTCTATCCCATCCAGTATGAACCTCCTCTGTAATTCTGGCATATTTTCATCTTTATTCAAAAAGTGGCTGATAGTTTCAAGTCCTTTCTCATGTGGAATCGAAGTGTATAATGATGTGACATCACTAGTAATCATAATATAGCCGTCATCCCATTCTAGGTCTCTTAATAGATTTAGTACCTCAGTGGAGTCTCTCAGATATGATGTTAAATTTCTGACATATGGTTGTAACTTCTTGTCTATGTATTCTGATAGATTACTCGACATCGATCCTATGCCCGATACTATGGGCCTTCCCGGAGGGTTGACCAAACTTTTGTGAATTTTGGGCAAGTGATAAAGGACTGGGATTTTAGGATGCTTCACACTTAGATATCGATATTCTTTATCGTTGAGAATACCCAATCTATTAGCCTCAGTAAGTAAGTCATCAAGCGTTCTTTTATAGTCACTTGTGGGGTCAGCTTCCAGAGTTTCATAGGTATCTTTATCTTCTAATATTCTTCTGGATTCCTTCTGATAGTCTGTTCTGTTCATAATCACAATACCCCCGCCTTTATCGGCTGATTTGATGACGATGTCGTTATTTTTCTCCAAATTTGATATGGTTTTGAGTTGCTTGGCATTGAGATTTCTATTATATGCTTTATTGGATTTCAATTTCTTTATGTCATTACACACCATTGTTTCAAATGTCTCTATAGCTGGTTCTTTACAATGAGTAGGGTAAAATTGAGACTTTGGTTTGAGATCGGAGTGTTGGAATTGGTTTTCCATATGGGAGCTTGATGGAAGAGATAAACTTCTCTCCACTGGTGACTTTAGGAAGTATCTCTTTAAAGTGAGCTTTCTTACCAACTCCTTCGTATTTAGATATGTTTGGAACTTATCCAACCCTCTCGATGGTGCATATGATAGCCCTAATTTCAATATTTCCTTCTCTTCGGTTACCAAGTTGGTGTTACTTAAATTGAAAACTCCTTTCACCTCTTTCTGGCTTATCTCTTCTTCTATGACCTCTCGATTGGATTTTTCTAATGGTGTTTGGACCAAATGGGGTCTGTTCTTATATCTGGCTCCCGACCTTCGTCCCCTGTGCGTCTTCTTTTCACTGGTGTGTCCACATCTTCCAATGTGACCTGTTTCCTTTTTCCCCTTTGTTCCAGCATCGGGGGATTGTGTGGGCTCACCCCTAAAAAAGAAGTTGAAGTGGGAGCTGGAGTCACATCATCTCTGGGTGTGTCCATTGTTCTCCTTGCAGTGGGGGTCGCTAGGGGCGAAAACCTATTTGTCGTCTCAACAAAGTTGTTTCTCCTGTCATAATATTGACCCCTCTGATTTCTTTGTTCATTGTTTGTTATCTGGTCTCTATATTGCCATTCGTAATGTTGATCTCTTCTTATATATTGTTGATTAGACCCTGAATTATCGTTTCTTTCCTGGAATTCCCCATAGTTGTCTCTCTCTATGAAGGGCTGATGAGGTCTATTATAGTGGCCATTAATACCGCCATAATGTCCTCGTCTTGGTTCATATTGGGATGTCTTGTTGGAATCAAAACTTCCATTGGATCTATGGGAATTATAAGAATTATTATGCCAGTTGTCTCCATACATGTTATTCCTTCTTTAACTACCGATATTGTTGTAGTATCTTTGATATCCCATGTTGTTGTGTTGATTCCTTCTTCGATATTGACCTTGATGATCATCAACATAAGGTCTTCTTTGATAGCCCATGTTATGGTAAGAATTATTTCTTTGATGATAATTTTGATGATTGTCATCATATTGGCCTCTTGGTTGTGTTCTGTTAGATGGATAATTAATTATGTTCCTATGGACTCTAGGTCCTCGTGTGGTATCAGTGAATCTGCCGGTAGGACATTCTCTAGGGTAGGTCTCCAACCTCTCTTCTCTATTTAGTACCTGTGTATTCACTGGCTTTGTTCCTGATTCGATTATCATTTGGTCATTTCCGATGTTAACAGGATTATCAGAACTGTCCTGGATAGCATTAAGATCCCTATTGATTTTCTTGGTCAACCCTCCGGGAAGGCCCATAGTATCGGGCATAGGATCGATGTCGAGTAATCTATCAGAATACATAGACAAGAAGTTACAACCATATGTCAGAAATTTAACATCATATCTGAGAGACTCCACTGAGGTACTAAATCTATTAAGAGACCTAGAATGGGATGACGGCTATATTATGATTACTAGTGATGTCACATCATTATACACTTCGATTCCACATGAGAAAGGACTTGAAACTATCAGCCACTTTTTGAATAAAGATGAAAATATGCCAGAATTACAGAGGAGGTTCATACTGGATGGGATAGACTATATCCTTCAACACAATTATTTCCATTGTGATAATAAATTCTACCGTCAAGTTTGTGGTACGGCCATGGGGACCAGGTTCGCGCCCAGCTATGCCAATCTGTATATGGGCAGATGGGAATCCATCTTCTGGGAATCATGCCCAGCGGGCGCGGACCTGGTCTTATACAAAAGGTATATAGATGACCTTCTAATTATTTGGAAGGGGAGTGAGGATGATTTGAGACACACATTGGACGTAATGAACTTGAACCAGTCCAATCTTAGATTCACTAGCTCCATCAGTAAAGATCACATTGTCTATCTAGATCTAGACATTAGAGTCATCAATGGGAAGATTGAAACATCCACACACTTTAAGGAAGTAGACTCCAACAATTATGTCCACCACACAAGTTGCCACCATAAGAAATGGATATCGAACATCCCAAAAGGGCAACTATTAAGAATTAGGAAGAATTGTTCGAGTGAAGAAATGTGGGGTAAACAATCGAAAATACTGAAAACTAGATTCTTGGAGAGGGGATACAGTGAATCCCTCATAGACAAGACCATCACAGAAGTAAGTAACACAAAAAGAGACTCCCTTCTAACGTACAAAATGAAAACAGATAAAGAAAAATCTGAAGGTCTCAAAATCCCTTTCATCACCCAATATGGAGAAAGGAAAAAAACAATCGAGGATATAATCAAGAGACATTGGCACCTACTCAAAAATGATGACATTCTGGGCGAACATCTAACAGAACGACCCAATTTTATCTATAGGAAGGCCAATAATTTAAAATCAATTCTGGCTCCAAGCATACCCAAACAGAAGAAAAATAAGAACCCTTCAGATATCTTGGGTAAAAAACTATTTGGTTTTTATCCATGTTACTTCTGTAAAGCATGTAAACATGGAAAGAAAACGAACATAATAAAATCTAAAGTTTCCAATGAAATATTCCATATCAAACAAACGATAAGATGTACTGATCAGAACATTGTTTACTTGGTCGAATGTGGGTGTGGCCTGCAATATATAGGCCAGACCTCTAGGAAACTAAAAGACCGAATTCGAGAACATTTGTTACAGATCAAATGGAAGAAGGTTGATTTACCAATTTACAAACACTTCAAAGAAGTACATGGTGGAAGCGAAAAAAGCTTCAAATATATGGGTATATGCAAAATAAACAAGGATTGGAGAGGAGACATGGAATCAAAATTACTAAAAACAGAATCTAAATGGATTTTTAATTTAGACTGTATTCATCCAAAAGGTCTCAATGCCAATTTTGAGATTGTCCATCTGTTTTAAAAAAAGCTCCAGTATTTTATTTTATTTGATTTTTATCCCTAAAGTGGTCAATATCAACATCACTATAGTCTATCTATCAAGTTATATGCACTTTGAAGTTAGTGAGCATAATCCCTTAGAAACATATTTTAACTATCTAGTCTAGTCGATCTAACCCAAAATCCGATCGTCTAAAGCCATTTAAGAAACCACACTTCTATATAAGTTAATGTGATTTTAAGATTTTAAGATTTTATATATGTATTTATCCGGTTTGGTCGAGCTGACCAAAGAATTTTAAAGCACTTCAAAATACGTCAATCTTAGACAAATCTATGTGATTTTATAATTTTATTATTTTATTATTTTGTATATAATTTTATATATAAATTGATATATATTTTTATATAAATATCTATATAATGATCCCATTAGCGGATACTAGATCACGTGTAAGAACACCAGTTCAAAATATTGCTTTTTATATATATGTTATACATTGTGATAGTGACAGATTTGTATAAAATGTATAAACATTGTGATAGTGACAGATATGTATAAAATGCATAAACAATCCTTATGTTAGGTCCTGGATATATTAGCCCCAACAAGATGAACAAAATTCAGAATTAACGTTTATTGGTAATCACTAACAAACACCAATTGAAATAGTCAGATATAAAATCCACACTTTGATTTTAAAGTAGGCCATCTGATGGCCGATTTTGTCTTATTATCATGGAAAATTAATTTTCCAAAATATTGTAAGCCCATTACGATTTTGCCCTTTTCCAAAATGGCTCCGGGAAACCGGAAGCACAAGAAACCGGAAGCATTACAAGCTCTAACTTCCGGTCCACTATTGGAAGTGCGTGTTATCGGCGGGATTCAATCCGTCAACATCCGCCTAATTTGGCGCAATTTTTTCAAACAAACGCCCACATAGAAGAGTATTTAAGGTCAATAATAATGTAGCCTCCATATGTCTTGAGAAAGGCCCGGTACGAGGGCCGAAACGCGTAGACGAAACTTTGTATCAGAGTTGGAGAGGCTCATTATATCCAGGACCAGGATTTGAATGGTAAGACTATTTTTAATAGTCCATACCCGTTAGCGCTGTTTGTTTAGTGCGCTTTTTTCCATTTCTTTCAGGTATTTGTCTTAACATAGGAATAGGACTTGGGACTCTACTACACATTGAGGATTTCTCTCACCGGATTTTTACCAGACTTTTAAGGATTTACCAAAAGACTCTCAAAGGACACTATTATTGTCTTATTATTTTAAGTTATTTAAAGTTGTGGAAACACACCTTTAGGAGTTTGTGGACTAGTTTTGGACAAACTATACACACTCTCTGTTTTTATGTCGTTTATATATTTTTATAGCTTGTCATAAGTATACAGCTTGTGGTATAGCTGGTGTTATTTGTTTACTGTTTTAAAGATAATAACGCATTATCGGACCATCGAGTCCATCACCCAGATTGAATCAGGAGAATTGAGGTATTAGCTGGTACCAGTTTAGTTTAAATTCCATTGGTAGGATCATACATTTTATTTTGTTATTATATATATTATTTTTTCTGCATTTTCCCATCACTTTATCTTATTTTTTGATTTATTGATTTTTAAGACCACATTCACTACTTATTTTTATTGTTTATCACTACTTACTTATTTTTATTTTTATTGTGTGTCATATTCTACAAATCCACAATATGGTTTATTTGACACTTTAAGGAATCCAACACTTTGTATCTTATTTCTTATTTTTGATTTTTCACGGTGTTCATCATATGATTTAAATGTTGCAATATTTGTATGCACTGTTGACCTATTAGTGGGTCTCGTATCACTATATTAGTGATCCTATCACCTCGATAAGAACATTTGAGCTAATATTATATTATTCATTGAATACTATATTATTCATTGTACACTATTATTCATTGAATACTAGATTTATTTGTACGTGTATTTAACAATACCATGTACCTACTAGAAGGTTTTTAAGAGGACTCATGAAAACTGGAACATTAGATATTGGTCATCCAATTTAACCAACCGGATCTGTTATCTGTTGTATTTCAAATCATTTATTGTATTGTATTTTAAGCTTTGCTATATGTATTTTGTGTTTTTATGATTCTGGAGATCAGAATTACATTGGTTTTATATATTAAATATTTGGTTGATTGAAATTATTGGAGACCATTTTTGACTTTTTATTCCCTGTGGTATATCTAAGCCATTGGCGCTCCTATATATCCTAATTCATTGTTCCGTTTCTAGACCTATTAGGGGGTCTTCTTTATAGTGAGCAGATATCAGTCCTGGGCGCTGGTTACTTAGTCTTTTTCAAGGAAATGGCAAAGAGTCTCAGCAAAGCTGGCCATATAGTCCCTCCTAGGCTCCGCCCACCCCAGTCATTCGACCGACGGACAGGAGGAAAAAATAGGAGAAACCATAGGGTGCCGTGGTGACTGTAGTTAGAGAAAATAATTCATCAGACCTGATTAAAAAACCAGGGCGGGCCGTGGACCGGACACACCGTTGGAGAAAGTAATTTATCAGGTAAGCATAAATTCTGTTTTCTCCAACATTGGTGTGTCCGGTCCACGGCGTCATCCTTACTTGTGGGAACCAATACCAAAGCTTTAGGACACAGATGAAGGGAGGGAGCAAATCAGGTTACCTAAACGGAAGGCACCACGGCTTGCAAAACCTTTCTCCCAAAAATAGCCTCCGAAGAAGCAAAAGTATCAAATTTGTAAAATTTGGCAAAAGTGTGCAGTGAAGACCAAGTCGCTGCCTTACATATCTGATCAACAGAAGCCTCGTTCTTGAAGGCCCATGTGGAAGCCACAGCCCTAGTGGAGTGAGCTGTGATTCTTTCAGGAGGCTGCCGTCCGGCAGTCTCATAAGCCAATCGGATGATGCTTTTAAGCCAAAAGGAAAGAGAAGTAGAAGTTGCTTTTTGACCTCTCCTTTTACCAGAATAGACGACAAACAGAGAAGAAGTTTGTCTGAACTCTTTTGTAGCTTCTAAGTAGAATTTTAGAGCACGGACTACATCTAAATTGTGTAGCAAACGTTCCTTCTTTGAAACTGGATTCGGACACAAAGAAGGTACAACTATCTCCTGATTAATATTTTTGTTGGAAACAACCTTTGGTAGAAAACCAGGCTTAGTACGCAAAACAACCTTATCTGAATGGAACACCAGATAGGGCGGAGTACACTGTAGAGCAGATAACTCAGAAACTCTTCTAGCAGAAGAAATAGCAACCAAAAACAAAACTTTCCAAGATAACAACTTAATATCTATGGAATGTAAAGGTTCAAACGGAACCCCTTGAAGAACTGAAAGAACTAGATTTAAACTCCAGGGAGGAGTCAAAGGTCTGTAAACAGGCTTGATCCTAACCAAAGCCTGAACAAATGCTTGAACATCTGGCACAACTGCCAGTCGTTTGTGTAGTAAGACAGATAAAGCAGAAATCTGTCCCTTTAGAGAACTCGCAGATAATCCTTTATCCAAACCTTCTTGTAGAAAGGAAAGAATCTTAGGAATTTTTATCCTATTCCATGGGAATCCCTTGGATTCACACCAGCAGATATATCTTTTCCATATTTTATGGTAAATCTTTCTAGTTACCAGTTTTCTGGCTTGAACCAGAGTATCTATCACAGAATCTGAAAACCCACGCTTTGATAGAATCAAGCGTTCAATCTCCAAGCCGTCAGCTGGAGGGAGACCAGATTTGGATGTTCGAATGGACCCTGAACAAGAAGGTCCTGTCTCAAAGGTAGCTTCCATGGTGGAACCGATGACATTCACCAGGTCTGCATACCAAGTCCTGCGTGGCCACGCAGGAGCTATCAAGATCACCGAGGCCCTCTCCTGTTTGATCCTGGCTACCAGCCTGGGAATGAGAGGAAACGGTGGAAACATATAAGCTAGGTTGAAGGTCCAAGGCGCTACTAGTGCATCCACTAGAGTCGCCTTGGGATCCCTGGATCTGGACCAGTAGCAAGGAACCTTGAAGTTCTGACGAGACGCCATCAGATCCATATCTGGAATGCCCCATAGTTGCGTCAACTGGGCAAAGATCTCCGGGTGGAGTTCCCACTCCCCCGGATGGAATGTCTGACGACTCAAATAATCCGCTTCCCAGTTTTCCACACCTGGAATGTGAATCGCAGATAGGTGGCAGGAGTGATCCTCCGCCCATTGTATTATTTTGGTCACTTCTTTCATCGCCATGGAACTCCTTGTTCCCCCCTGATGATTGATATACGCAACAGTCGTCGTGTTGTCCGATTGGAATCTTATGAATCTGGCCTTTGCTAGCTGAGGCCAAGCCCTGAGAGCATTGAATATCGCTCTTAGTTCCAGAATGTTTATCGGGAGAAGAGACTCTTCCCGAGACCATAGTCCCTGAGCTTTCAGGGATTCCCAGACCTGGTGGCGCTACATTGATGATATTTTTGGCATATGGTTGGGCAGCGTTGGAGCCCTTGAACTTTTTGTTAGGGAGTTAAATGATTCGACAAACAGTATTAAGTTTACACTTACTTATAGCGAAATTTCAATTGATTTTTTGGATGTGACTGTTTTGAAGGATGGGTGCAATTTCAAGACTGATATTTTCAGCAAGGAAACTGATAGGAATAACCTGCTATTATATAGCAGTGCACATCATCCTTCACTAGTCAGATCATTGCCAAAGAGTCAATTGCTTAGAGTTAAGCGCATAGTTGCAGAGGAATCGTTAGTACCCTTGCGACTTTCAGAAATGGGTGACAAATTTGTGCAACGCGGGTACCCCAGAGATCTTATTGTTGACACCATCAATCAGGTGTCCCAATCGGATCGAAAATCATTGTTAAAATCTGGGTTGTCTTCTAAAAAAGATTCAAAGAGAATGATTTTTGTATCTGAATTTTCCAAAGTGATCAGGTTTGGAAAATTATCAGAAAACATTGGGGTATCCTGAAAGATTGCAATTCGGAGGTTGTTGAATTTGACCAAATGCCTATGCCAGCATATAAGCGTAGTAAGAGCTTGAGGGACTCTTTGATTAAAGCTGACATTGGCCCTGGTAGAATACTATCTCAGCGGTTTATCACCAAAAAGAATTTGGGCTGTTTTCCCTGTTTAGGGTGCAGCAATTGCAATTCTATAATAAAGAGTCCCTATTTTTTACACCCACATAGTGGTTATAAATTTCATTATAGGGACTACTTTACTTGCAATAGCAATTATGTTATTTACATGATCAAATGCCCATGTGGGAAAGCCTACATTGGCGAGTCCTCTAGGAGGGTACGGGATCGGATCACTGAACACAAGAGCAACATCAGGTGTAAGGTATTCACTGCACCAGTAGCTTATCATTTTTTGGCTATGGGACATCCTATTAGCCAACTTAGGTTCCAGGTAATCGAACAAATTAGGACCCCCCGTAGAGGTGGCAATAGGGATATCCTTTTGAAACAACGTGAATCCTATTGGATTTTTAAGTTGGATACCCTGGAGCCTAGGGGGCTCAATAGAGAGATAGACTGGTCTGTGTTCTACTGATCTGGTGTTGCTCTTGTGTTCTTATATTTTGCAATATTGGTTTTAAATCATGGAGCCTAATGTTGTTTAAATAAGTTCTAATAAATAAATTGCAGTGTTTATTGTTTATGTAGATGTGGTTCTGGTATAGGGGCTTCATAGCTG
The DNA here is from genome assembly GCF_027579735.1 of Bombina bombina. Lineage (NCBI taxonomy): Eukaryota > Metazoa > Chordata > Amphibia > Anura > Bombinatoridae > Bombina > Bombina bombina. The sequence goes on from NC_069499.1 coordinate 1,244,076,972, forward strand.
TTTTTGTTTTTAATTTTTGTACATGGTCTACCTATCTTTCCACCAGCAGATGGTGCTGTTGCATTTATAGAATGTGGAATACAAGATTGTAAGGGTTAAAATCCCAAGGTGAGCTATTTAAACAGGTGTACCTGTACTATCACTTACCACATGATTAAGGGGCATAGTTCCCCGAAACGTCGTGGCTGTTTGACTCTGCACTTTCTAAAATAAAGCACTGAAACTTTGGCATTTTGGAGAGCTTCATTTTTACATTTTTTTACTATTCCCAGACCGCGCCCCAGCCCACTAGACTGGCGTTGGTCGTGACGATGACCCACTCTGGTCTGCGGAAGCTCATTCCCTGGGATAGGTGGTCCAGGGTTAGCCACCAACGGAGTGAATCTCTGGTCTTCTGATCTACTTGAATCACTGGAGACAAGTCTGTATAGTCTCCATTCCACTGTTTCAGCATGCACAGTAGTTGAATTTGCGCAAAAGGAACTATGTCCATTGCTGCAACCATCAACCCTACTACTTCCATGCACTGAGCTATGGAAGGACGTGGAACAGAATGAAGAACTTGACAAGCGCTTAGAATATTTGACTTTCTGACATCTGTCAGAAAAATCCTAATTTCTAAGGAATCTATTATCGTTCCCAAGAAGGGAACTCTTGTCGACGGAGACAGAGAACTTTTTTCTATGTTGACCTTCTATCCGTGAGATCTGAGAAAGGCCAGAACGATGTCTGTATGAGCCTTTGCTTTTGAAAGGGACGACGCTTGTATTAGAATGTCGTCCAAGTATGGTACTACTGAAATGCCCCTCGGTCTTAGAACCGCTAGAAGGGACCCGAGTACCTTTGTGAAAATCCTTGGAGCAGTGGCTAACCCGAATGGGAGAGCCACAAACTGGTAATGTTTGTCCAGAAAGGTGAACCTTAGGAATTGATGATGTTCTTTGTGGATAGGAATATGTAGGTACGCATCCTTTAGATCCACGGTAGTCATAAATTGACCTTCCTGGATAGTAGGTAGAATCGTTTGAATGGTTTCCATTTTGAACGATGGCACCCTGAGAAATTTGGTCTGAAGGTTCTCTTTTTTGGGAACTACGAACAGATTTGAGTAAAATCCCATTCCTTGTTCCGTCATTGGAACTGGGTGTATCACTCCCATCTGTAACTGGTCTTCTACACAATGTAAGAACGCCTGTCTCTTTATTTGGTTTGAGGATAAGTGAGACATGTGGAACCTTCCCCTTGGGGGTAGTTCCTTGAATTCCAGAAGATAACCCTGAGAAACTATTTCTAGCGTCCAGGGATCCTGAACATCTCTTGCCCAAGCCTGAGCAAAGAGAGAGAGTCTGCCCCCCACTAGATCCGGTCCCGGATAGGGGGCTACTCCTTCATGCTGTTTTGTTAGCAGCGGCAGGCTTCTTGGCCTGCTTACCCTTGTTCCAGCCTTGCATCGGTTTCCAGGCTTGTTTGGTCTGTGAGGAATTACCCTCTTGCTTAGAGGATGTAGAATTAGAGGCCGGTCCGTTCCTGAAATTACGAAAGGAACGAAAATTAGACTTATTCTTGGCTTTGAAAGGCCTATCTTGTGGGAGGGCGTGGCCCTTTCCCCAGTGATGTCTGAGATAATCTCTTTCAATTCTGGCCCAAAGAGAGTTTTACCCTTGAAGGGGATATTAAGCAATTTTGTCTTGGATG